>NC_134415.1:110580744-110924730 GCF_030867145.1 Opisthocomus hoazin | reverse complement strand
GAGGAAGATCAGGAGTGAACTTGAGCCCGGGAGGAAGGCAGGGGTGGGGGAAGGTGCTTTGACATTTCGGTTTCATTTCTCCTCGCCCCAGTTGGATTTCACTGGCAATAAAGTGATTTCCCCACGGCCAGGCCGTGTTACCCGTAGGGGTGACGAGTGAGGCTCTCTCACCCCCTCATCTCGGCCCAGGCCTTGGCGCCATCTCTTCCCTCCCTGCCCAGCCGAGGAGGGCAGCGCTCCGGCGGCTTTGGCGGGCTTCGGGCCTGCAGCCGGGCTCAGCCCCACCCCAGCTCCACGGCCGGCCCCCGAGGCAGGAAGCCCGGGCCCAGCAGCAGGCAGCTGCCCTGAAGCGGGGTCAGGCCCGGCGAGGCCCCCGCCCCCGGGGAGCGGGCACCCAGGGCCCAGGCCCGGCTGTGTGGTGCTCGGCAGAGCGGGAAGGGCAGCCTGAGGGAAGGCTGCCCGGCCAGGGCAACGGCTGCCACCGGGCCAGCACGGGGACGCCTCAGCCCGGCGCCCAGCACGGCGGGGGCGGCCCTGCCCGGCCCGGCCCTGCCCGGCCCGGCGCTGCCACAGCGGGAGCCGCCGCTGCGGAAGGTGGAGCTGCCCCAGGCCGGCGGCAGGGCCGGGCCGGGCCGCGCGGCGCCGAGCTCCGTTTCCCGCCGCGCAGGGCGCGCGCGGGGCGGCGCAGGCGCAGTCGGGGCTGGGCGGGGGAGCGGGCGCGCGGGGCCGTGAGGCGGCGGGGACGCTCGTGGCCGAGGGGAAGGAGGAGCGGGCGGCGCGGCGGCAGCGGCGGGGGGGCGAGCGGGACGGGCCGGCAGCAGCACGGAGCGTGTCAGCCCGGGGGTTTTCTTTCTCCCGTTCCCCTTCCAACCCTGTCCCTCGGGCCGGGGGGGCAGCGAGCGAGCGGCCGTGTGGGGCCGGGTTGCCGCTGGAGTTAACCCGCAGCGCTCCCTGAGGCGTTCAATACTATGTCAATACTATGAAAACTTCTGAAAGTTGAAATTCCATTTATTCCTCTGTGAAATTGCAGAAAAGAAGTCTTATTTTGATCTGCTTGCTTAACTCACCATCCTCTGACCTCTGACAGTCCCTTGTTCAGCAGACAGAAATGGGGATAGGAAGGAGGAGGGTGTTCAAACCCCGGCTTTCGGCACTGAGGTAATCTCGAGTGTCAAATGTACAAACTTTCACAAATAAAGAAGTTTTGCCTACCCTAAGAGCTAAGAGTTTTCTTGTAATCCTATAAACGGGGAGAGTAAATTTTTTTTTTTTAAAGAAGCATTTTTTCCTTGACTTAGAAGTGCTGCTGGGAGCAGTATCTGTGTGGTACTCCCTGTTTTTAAGGGGATGTTGGAAAACTGGAGAAGAGGCAACAAAATCACAAAAGTAATTAGAAAAAAAAAGCACAATTGTGAATGGCTTTATTAGAGTGGGTAGTGCTGGATGCTAAACCACTTTTTTATCTGGTTGGTAAAGGCACAGCAAGAAGCTGTGCTCACCCATGAGGGTGAGCAGGGCATGTTTCCTCCAGCCAAAGCAGTGGTCCAGGTGGAAAGGCTTGCTCTTGTTATGGCCCAGGGAGAAGGAGGATGCACCCTGGAGACAGAGTCCAGAGATGAAGTTTCCACAGAACTCCATCTTTTTTCCTTAACTGCATTTTTTTCACACAAAATTTGTTTTTCACATGGTGTCTCGGTGAAAGGTGGTGGTTGGAACTGTCTTTTATTTCCCAGCCTCTAAACATTGGGGGAAACTCCAGGAAGCAGAGCAGAGGGGAATAGCGCAGCCCAGGGGGTGGCAGGCACGTCCTGCCCACTCCGCACTCTTCCGGGATGCTTGAGACGGTCGGCAGAGGGAAGAAAGCCGTCCTTGCGCCTGCTGGAGCCAGCCCCATTGTCTCTTTGGCTCTGAATGTGTGAAGCTAAGCCAGGAGAAGCCAAAACCCAAAACCCTAAGCTGTTGTGTTGCATTTTGTGTTAGGGAAGGGAGGGAGGGAGGGTCAGAAAGAAGGAAGGAAGGAAAGAAAGAAAGGAAATGGAGAACAAGTCGTACTCTCTGTAAGCCTGCTGGGAATAGGGCTAGGCAAGAGTTTCCGGGACTGCAACACCTCCTCCTCCTGCAACACCTGTCTGCAGAGACGAGTGTCTGAAGAAGGATGCATTGGATGGCTGAAAAGTGAGACGGGAGCACGCACATATTTTATCTTTTCATCTGCCACTGGCTATTCACAAGGGCTCCTGGGCACCATTTCACCTGGCTTTTTGAACTCCACGTGTTTAAGAAGGGGAAGAAACTGCTGGGCAACAGCAGCAGGGAGAAGGGAGTGAGAGTGTGTGAGAGGGTCGTCCGAAAAGGGGTTTCTTCTACCCGGTGTGCAATGAGCCAGTCCTGACGCACTCAGGAGAGATGTTGGAGAGATTCAGGCCGGGGTGCTCGGTGGACTTTCCACAAATCAAGCACACCCAAGGCCGGCCTCTTCGTTACATTTACACAGTACATTCATGCATACTCTAGCTGTCTAATACATATGCATTCTGATCTACAGGAGTTGTGCAACTCTGTGGCGTCAGTCTTCTTGGCTCCTTTTCAGAACCTTCTGCGCACGTCTTCCTCCTTTTGGGGGTGTCTGGTGGTCCTCTGTGGTCTTCCCAGATGAGGTACCGTAACTGCTTTTATCCATAGATGGATAAAATAAAATCCTTGTGCCCAAGGTGTTTGTTTCGTATGGTACCTCTCTCTCTGGATGGAGACACTCGCTGCATCCTGCCAGTGCACTGTTAGCTGTTAACTGCTGCCATTGCTGGGGTTCATTGCTGTTACTTGCTTCCATGATGTCCGCTGCCACAGCTAAAGCAGAAAGAACAGCGTACACTGGTGTCCCTAATCAACACTTCTGTTCCCGTTCAGGTCCTGGGCTGCCTCTAAATAAAGAAAAAATATTGAGGGGGGTTGGAAATGAAGTTTCAGTCCTGCAAAGCGGTAAAGCATAGTTATCCCCAGGACAGGGGGTCACATTTATAACACAGAGTGACATCGGTGACTTGGAGATGAACACTTAAGAGCACCGTTAGATCAAACCCTGGGAACTTAGGAGGAAATCATAAAAGGAAGCGCAGAAAGGAAAAGGAGCTGCAGTGTCAAAAGAGAAGGATGCCATTGCTTAAAGAGTAATAAGGGTACCGATGAAGCCAAAGAGCAGGGAAGGAGACACAAGGCAGAATTCAAGAGGACTAGTGGTTCCTAGCAGCACCAAAAGTGCATGTGACTGATGGTTCCTTGGGAAAAAGAACCACCACCACCGGACTGGATGGAGTCATCACCAGAGCACACCAGTACCGCTTGCCATTGGTCTGCCAGTGGGAAGGGTGACAGATGTGCACGTGAAAAGCAGGTGCCAGTGACTCCGTGGGCACAAGTGGCACAAGGCTGGCTCAGCGTTTCCTATGCCTGAGCTGGGGCAGAAGTATGAAGACGTCGAAATGACTGGAAGTCTTCTAGTCTCTCTAGGAGCCTATCAGTTTGTTTGTAACTCCAGTAAGAGCGGATGGCCGACAACTAAATGCAATGGGAAACACCGCGTGCCTGACCACTGGGACTTTGTCACGGGAACGCGTCTGGACTGTTAGGGGTACTCCTCTCATGAAGGGTCCTGTTGGGTGGATTCTAATTGAGCTCCTTCTAGTCTCACCTGAGAACAGCTGTACTGCCTTCACAAGAAACTCCCACCTCCTGTAATTGCTTTGATCATTGCTTTCTCCAGTGTAGATGAAAATATGAATATCTATGTATTATTGGAGATATTGCCTTGCTGTGTTTTAGTGCGGCAGTGATAGCCTCTGTTGGTGAATCCAGTGAGAAGGCAGAGAAGGAGAGGAGAGGAGAGGAGAGGAGAGGAGAGGAGAGGAGAGGAGAGGAGAGGAGAGGAGAGGAGAGGAGAGGAGAGGAGAGGAGAGGAGAGGAGAGGAGAGGAGAGGAGAGGAGAGGAGAGAGGAGAGGCTATTTCAGTTGGAAGTGACCTACAACGATCATCTAGTGCCACTGTGGGTCCGTTTCAGGGCTGACCCACAGTTAAAGCCTATTAGGAAGGGCATTGTCCAAATGCCTCTTAAATGCTGACAGCATGGGGCATTGACCACCTCTCTAGGAAGCCCGTTCAAGTGTTTGACCACCTTCTCAGTAAAGCAATGGTTTGCAAGATATAGTCTGAATGCCCCTTGACACAGCTTTGAACGGGTCCCCTTTGTCCTGTCACAGGATACCAGGGAGATCAGCACCTCCCGCTCCACTTCCCCTCCTCAGGAAGCCATAGAGAGCAACGAGGTCTCCCGTCAGCCTCCTTTTCTCCAAACTAGACCAGCCCAAAGTCCTTAAGCTGCCCCTCACGGGACATGCCTTCCAGCCCCTTCACCAGCTTTGTTGCCTTCCTCAGGACCCACTCCAGTGCCTTCACACTGTGGGGCCCAGAACTGCACACAGCACTCAAGAGGAGGCCGCACCAACGCTGAGTACAGTGGGATGATCAACTCTTTTGACCAGCGGGTTCTGCTGTGTTTGATGCATCCCAGAATGACGTTTGTCCTCCTGACTGCCAGGGCATGACGCTGACTCCTCTTGAGCTTGGCACCAACCAGCACCCCCAGATCCTTTTCTGCAGGGCTGCTCTCCAGCCACTCCTCTCCCTCATAGATACTTGTGTTCGGTGTTACTGTGTCCCCAGGGCAGAACCTGACATTTGTTTTAGTTACTGTTCCTGTTAAATGCCTTTGGGTAGTACCCAGTATGATCTTATCCACATTTTTTCCAGGTACTGGAGGTCTGACTAACATGTCTGTAGTTTCCTGGGCCTTCCCTCACACCCTTCTTGTAAATAAGAATAATGCTGGTGAGCTTCCAGGCAGTGGGGACCTCTCCAGATTCCCAAGACTTTTGGTAGACGATTGAGAGGGGTCCTGCTGTAACATCCACTGACAAGTGCAAAATGAAAACTGCCAACGCTGGAGTGTGATTTTTCTCCTGACCTACACAGTCTGCCACGGGCAGGTGCGTGCTTCCTCTCCGGGGCCATCTCTGTGCATCTCGGAAACATTTCCTATACTCAGAGCAGCATTACGATTGGAAAGATGGACAGCAGGGTCTGTTACACACCTGGGCTCCTTGTTCTTCTCACCCTGCCTGGCTTTTCTCAGTTGCCCAGTCCTGTGAGTTGCCAGCTTTCGCCTTTTCTTGCCCGGCTGCCCCTCAGCCTCCTCTTCGCAGCACAGTTTTCTCTTGCTGTTGGATTGTGTTTTCTCTTCCTGCGAAGAGCCTGGCAACCTTTCCATTCAATAGTATTGTTAGACAGGTGAAGCCATGACAAGCACGGATCAATTGTGCTCTGAATCAAAGCTAGCTCATTTTACCTTCTCTCCCTGGAGGAGCTCTTCAGGCGCTCGCTTTCTGGTGCAACTGGAGGCACCTGCAATGGAAATGTGGAAGTTCAGAGGTGGCAAGGACCTCCCTGCCCCATTGCTGCCTTAGCTTCCAAAGGCAGATCCCTTGGATGGGTTTGCTCAGCCCAGATAAGCCAGTTCTGGCTGGATCACCACACAAAGTGTGACGGCCACCCTGCATCAGCCTCACTCTGCACTTTTGCAGAGCTCCAGGCTGGTGGATGACCTTGCTTGTCCCTGTGACAGCAGTCCCACCTTCTGAGGAGGGAGGCTTTTGTTGTCACGCTGTTTGTGGCCCTGACATACCTCTGATGTTTGTGCTTCTGCTCCTGGTGCTGATGCCTCCTCTGCAAGCCCAGCCACCTCCTCCTCAAAGAGTTCCCCATGGTGTTCGATGAGGAACTCCACCAGCCGCGTCACCTGCACACAGCAAACCATTGGTTTCCAGCTCGCTGGCTGCAAACGGGTCAGATGGCCTTTCCCACTCCTGACCCTCCCTCCTGCGCAGCAAGCTGCAGCTGTGGGGCTGCTCTTCCCAGCAGCTCTTCCCATCCACGCGCGTTTGCTGAAGAGAGGAGGCAGCCCCGGTGCCTCTGAGCAACAAAGCTGGGCTGGGCCCGGAAGGCTGTGGCCGGCTGGTAAATAGCGCGTACCTTCCCCGTCACCTGCATGAGGACACCCAGGGGCAGCGTGTGCTCCTCGGGCGGGCCGAGTAGGTTCGGCCCCAGGCAGATGGCCAGGTTAGTGGCAGTCATCCTGCTGGTGCCCGCATTGCTGCTGATGTTCTGCAGCAGGAGGAGCAAGTCCTTGAGCAGGAGAAGGTTTGCTCTGGGCAACTTGCTGGCCACCCTGAGGGAACAGGAACATAACGTCAAGAAGATAGATGCTGTCAACACAAGTCTCCCAGGCTGATGTCACCCGAGGCCACCCAAGGGAAGGCTCCCTGGCCACTCCTGGTCTACAGCAGAGGGACTGCCTTGGTTGAGATACGGCCACCTCCCTCCCCGCCTGCCCTTCTGGCAAGAGTCCCTTTGCGAAGCAAAGCCCCAATGCCTGCGGGAAGAGCTCCAAGCACAGAAATGCTTCTCTGAGCCACTTTCCCCCAAAACCAGACCCCACAGCAGCAAGAGGTGGCTGACAGAAAACACGGCTTCTTCAGGCAGGCCGTCGCTTTGCAGGCAAGTCCCTGGCCTCTGCCAGTCCCCACGGAGCAGGCAGGCTGCTCGCCACGCTTACTCCTTCAGTGCTGCCAGTCTCTCCTGCCTGCTGGTCTTCTGCAGGGCGCTCATCCACTCCTCGTAAAGGTCTGCGTCGAGGAGCTTGGAGGGGATCTTGCGGAGGAAGTCCTGCAAAGCCAAGGGCTCCGGGTGAGGCTCTGGGCGCTGCGTCCGGGAGCACAGGCAGCATGGGCGGCACTCTGGCTCGCGAGCAGGCGGCTGGGTTTGTGCTCCTGCTCTGGCAGGTGCCCATCAGCCCCGACAGAGCCGGGAGCTGCGGGGCTCCAGGTCAGCAGGGTTCACCTTGAAGATGATGGCCAGCAGGTGCACGGGCTGGCTTTCGAGGTGGACCTGCGCTCCGCTGTCGAGGGCCTCCCTGAGCTCCCGGAAGGCACGCTCACTGACCGCCCGCCGGAAGATCCCCTCCGTGGATGGCCCGTGCTCATGCAGGAGAGCCAGCAGGTCCTGCAGGGACAGAGGAGGAGAGCTGGAGACAGGACTACCGACAGGGGCAGGAGCGAGTGTGGCTTTCACTGGGGTGGGATGGAGATGTGGCTGGAGGTAGGGGACGTGGGGAGGAGCCGGCTTTGTCCCCGAGCCCCAGCAGGGCTTCCTCTGCTGGAGACAGCGCCTCCCTGGAGGAGCCATAGGGATGGGGACCCCCTGGCCAGGCTTGCTTACCTGCATGGGCTGGGGCAGCATTCCGTCCTGGCTGCAGAGGGCTGCCAGGGGCCGGCCAAAGAGAGCCCCCCTGGCACCAGAGCCCGATGGCCCGGGCACCTCTGCAGCGGCTGAGTTCCCTCGCCGTGCAAATGGCCAGGGCAGCCCCCTCCTCCTCCTGCGGGTCTCGCCTGCTGCCAAGGGAAAGAGAGCAAAGAGCCGTGGAGGAGAAGCGGTAGGCAAGCGGTCCCGGACCCTCTCAGGGCTGTCCCCCCACTGCCGAGCGCACGGGAGAGTGATGGTTTGGGAACGAGGGGCCCCGGGGCTCATCTCTCTCCTGCCGCAGAGCCATGGGGATGGATGTGCCCTGCAGGAAGGGCAGCAGCAGCCCCAGCGCAGCACGAGTGCCCGGCTGCCAGAGCAGGAGAGAAGGGCCGTCCTGTCCCCGCCTTCTCCAAACTCACCAGCCGCGTGGCCACGTCCGCCTTCGCTGCCAGAGGGGACGGGAGGTGGCCGCTGCTCTGCACCAGCCTGCAAGGAACACGCTGCGCTCAGCGAGCAGCCCCGCAGCAGAAAGGGCCCCCGAAGAGCTGCATCGGCCCCTGGCTGTGCGGGAGAGGTGGGAACGGCCGAGCCTGCAGCACGACCAGTCCTCACCTTTGCCTGGGCCGTGACCAGCCTCTCCAGGCTGCTGGCGTGCAGTGTCGTCGCCTGGGCAGGGGAGAAGAGCAGAAGGTGAGCAGCAATGCAGCTGATGGTGGGCTGGAGCAGCGCCTGGGGCAGAGGGGAGGCGGGAGGGACACTCACAGCATCGCGGCCACTGAGCTCCTTCAGCAGCAGCTTGATGGAGGGCAGCCGGGTGACGCGGGCTCCCTCCGCTCCTTCTGGTGACCTGTGTGTGGGGAAGGGGCAGAGGAGGAGCTGTGTGAGACCCAAGCCGCCTTCTCCCTGTGCTGGCAGCCCGGGGAGCGCTGCCAAGCTGCCCCGCAGCAGCCGGTGCCACCCGGCCGTGGAGCGGAGAGCAGCGGCGGTGGTGAGGACGGGGCTGGGCAGGGGTTGTCTGGACAGAGCGGGGCAAAGCAGCTGTGCCAGCTGTGCCCGCCCGAGAGCCGCCTGCAGGCGCGGGGCCTCTCTGCCCGGCTTGGGAGCGGTGTTTGGGCACGGCAGGGCTGCGGCTGGAGCCTCCCCCCGGGGTGTGAGCACGGTCCCCCCGGGCTGCACTGGCAGGCAGGGCTTACTTGAGCAGCGCGTCGAGCCAGAGCTCCTTCAGCGCCCGGGAGCTGCAGAGAGAGAGGAGAAACGGGCTGAGCGCCCGCTGCTCCCCGGCATGCGGGCAGAGGCAGCCCGGCACAGCCCTGCCGCGTGGGGACGGCCAGCGAGGCAGGGCAGGACGGAGCCCTGCGGGGCAGGACAGAGGGGACCCGTCCCCGAGGCTCACCGGAAAGTGAGGAGGCAGGAGCCGCAGGGCCAGACGAGGAGCAGGGAGCTGGTGGTCTTGCCTTCCTCCTCTTCGGCGGCATCGCTGGCCGCCCCCCTCCCGCTGCTCAGCACCTGCAGCTGGGCCAGGGCCAGGCGGAGCTGCGGGCGCGGGGCGCGGCCACGTCTGCAGAGAGGAGCGGCAGGGAGTGAGCGGGAGGCGGCCGAGCCAGGGGGCTCCCCTCCAGCGCCCGCCTGCCCCGGGCACGGCCGCGGGCGCCTCCAGCAGCAGGGTGCCGGGGGCCTGGGGCTGGTCCTCGGCTGCCCCTACCCTGGGGGAGAAGAGCAGAGCAGCAGGGGTCTGCGGGTCTTACTTGGTCTTGGCGATGACCAAGGCGTCGCTGAAGAGGAGGAGGTCCCTCTTCCTGGTGGCACGGCCCTGGGTCACCCGCACGCGCTGGCGCAGCCGGGGCTCGGGCGATGTCGGGGCAGGCTGGCACTGCTGCCCGGGCTCAGGGTCGTCACTGCGGAGCAGAGAGCATCAGGCACGGGCAAGGCGGGTGCCGCGGGGCCCGGCTGTGCCGGCGCGTCCCCGAGCCACGCAGGGGGAGCTCACCTGGAGCTGCGGCAGCAGTTTAGCTGGCCCATCCCGACGCGCCCAGGAGCAGCCGCGCGTGGGACCGGCTGGTGGGCTCAGGGCAGTGCCCAGGCGCCGCAAGCGAGGCTGCCAAGGGGGTCCTGGTGCCGATGGCTGGTGCTGGGCAAGAGCTTGGCTCTCCCCAACTCCACTGGGTGCTGGCTCGGCGCTGTCCCTGCAGGCTCTGGGGCCGTTGCCGGGCCAGCGCCAGGTCAACACACCATGGCATTCTAAGCCCAACTGTTAGGCTCAGCATGGAATTCTGAGCCCAACTGTTGGGCTCAGCATGGAATTCTGAGCCCAACGGGGAGCAGAGGGGTGGGGGAGGGGCACTGGGGGCTCTCCCCAGTATGCCCCTGTCTCTGTGGTGCTGGGGGGCCCAGAGCTGGGCACAGCGCTGCAGGCATGGCCTCACCGGTGCTGGGCAGAGGGGAAGGGTCACCTCCCTCCAGCTGCTGGCAAGGCTTTGCCCACTGCAGCCCAGGGCACCACTCACCGCCGCCCTTGGGCAAGGGCACCTTGCTGGCTCCTGGTCAACTTGGTGTCCACCAGGACCCCCAGGGCCTCTTCTGTCACGCTGCTTTCCTGCAGCTTTGCCAAGCTGGCCAAAAGGTCACGAGTATGTGTGGATGTGTCCCGCGATGCTTCGTGCCCGTGCCGGTGCCATCAGCAGTGGGTCCCACCCTCTCTCTGCAGCTCTCCTGGTGCCACTGCCATGAGGGTGAGCAGGGCATGTTTCCTCCAGCCAAAGCAGTGGTCCAGGTGGAAAGGCTTGCTCTTGTTATGGCCCAGGGAGAAGGAGGATGCACCCTGGAGACAGAGTCCAGAGATGAAGTTTCCACAGAACTCCATCTTTGTCTTTTTTCCTTAACTGCATTTTTTTCACACAAAATTTGTTTTTCACATGGTGTCTCGGTGAAAGGTGGTGGTTGGAACTGTCTTTTATTTCCCAGCCCCTAAACATTGGGGGAAACTCCAGGAAGCAGAGCAGAGGGGAATAGCGCAGCCCAGGGGGTGGCAGGCACGTCCTGCCCACTCCGCACTCTTCCGGGATGCTTGAGACGGTCGGCAGAGGGAAGAAAGCCGTCCTTGCGCCTGCTGGAGCCAGCCCCATTGTCTCTTTGGCTCTGAATGTGTGAAGCTAAGCCAGGAGAAGCCAAAACCCAAAACCCTAAGCTGTTGTGTTGCATTTTGTGTTAGGGAAGGGAGGGAGGGAGGGTCAGAAAGAAGGAAGGAAGGAAAGAAAGAAAGGAAATGGAGAACAAGTCGTACTCTCTGTAAGCCTGCTGGGAATAGGGCTAGGCAAGAGTTTCCGGGACTGCAACACCTCCTCCTCCTGCAACACCTGTCTGCAGAGACGAGTGTCTGAAGAAGGATGCATTGGATGGCTGAAAAGTGAGACGGGAGCACGCACATATTTTATCTTTTCATCTGCCACTGGCTATTCACAAGGGCTCCTGGGCACCATTTCACCTGGCTTTTTGAACTCCACGTGTTTAAGAAGGGGAAGAAACTGCTGGGCAACAGCAGCAGGGAGAAGGGAGTGAGAGTGTGTGAGAGGGTCGTCCGAAAAGGGGTTTCTTCTACCCGGTGTGCAATGAGCCAGTCCTGACGCACTCAGGAGAGATGTTGGAGAGATTCAGGCCGGGGTGCTCGGTGGACTTTCCACAAATCAAGCACACCCAAGGCCGGCCTCTTCGTTACATTTACACAGTACATTCATGCATACTCTAGCTGTCTAATACATATGCATTCTGATCTACAGGAGTTGTGCAACTCTGTGGCGTCAGTCTTCTTGGCTCCTTTTCAGAACCTTCTGCGCACGTCTTCCTCCTTTTGGGGGTGTCTGGTGGTCCTCTGTGGTCTTCCCAGATGAGGTACCGTAACTGCTTTTATCCATAGATGGATAAAATAAAATCCTTGTGCCCAAGGTGTTTGTTTCTTTCGTATGGTACCTCTCTCTCTGGATGGAGACACTCGCTGCATCCTGCCAGTGCACTGTTAGCTGTTAACTGCTGCCATTGCTGGGGTTCATTGCTGTTACTTGCTTCCATGATGTCCGCTGCCACAGCTAAAGCAGAAAGAACAGCGTACACTGGTGTCCCTAATCAACACTTCTGTTCCCGTTCAGGTCCTGGGCTGCCTCTAAATAAAGAAAAAATATTGAGGGGGGTTGGAAATGAAGTTTCAGTCCTGCAAAGCGGTAAAGCATAGTTATCCCCAGGACAGGGGGTCACATTTATAACACAGAGTGACATCGGTGACTTGGAGATGAACACTTAAGAGCACCGTTAGATCAAACCCTGGGAACTTAGGAGGAAATCATAAAAGGAAGCGCAGAAAGGAAAAGGAGCTGCAGTGTCAAAAGAGAAGGATGCCATTGCTTAAAGAGTAATAAGGGTACCGATGAAGCCAAAGAGCAGGGAAGGAGACACAAGGCAGAATTCAAGAGGACTAGTGGTTCCTAGCAGCACCAAAAGTGCATGTGACTGATGGTTCCTTGGGAAAAAGAACCACCACCACCGGACTGGATGGAGTCATCACCAGAGCACACCAGTACCGCTTGCCATTGGTCTGCCAGTGGGAAGGGTGACAGATGTGCACGTGAAAAGCAGGTGCCAGTGACTCCGTGGGCACAAGTGGCACAAGGCTGGCTCAGCGTTTCCTATGCCTGAGCTGGGGCAGAAGTATGAAGACGTCGAAATGACTGGAAGTCTTCTAGTCTCTCTAGGAGCCTATCAGTTTGTTTGTAACTCCACTAAGAGCGGATGGCCGACAACTAAATGCAATGGGAAACACCGCGTGCCTGACCACTGGGACTTTGTCACGGGAACGCGTCTGGACTGTTAGGGGTACTCCTCTCATGAAGGGTCCTGTTGGGTGGATTCTAATTGAGCTCCTTCTAGTCTCACCTGAGAACAGCTGTACTGCCTTCACAAGAAACTCCCACCTCCTGTAATTGCTTTGATCATTGCTTTCTCCAGTGTAGATGAAAATATGAATATCTATGTATTATTGGAGATATTGCCTTGCTGTGTTTTAGTGCGGCAGTGATAGCCTCTGTTGGTGAATCCAGTGAGAAGGCAGAGGAAGGAGAGGAGAGGAGAGGAGAGGAGAGGAGAGGAGAGGAGAGGAGAGGAGAGGAGAGGAGAGGAGAGGAGAGGAGAGGAGAGGAGAGGAGAGGAGAGGAGAGAGGAGAGGCTATTTCAGTTGGAAGTGACCTACAACGATCATCTAGTGCCACTGTGGGTCCGTTTCAGGGCTGACCCACAGTTAAAGCCTATTAGGAAGGGCATTGTCCAAATGCCTCTTAAATGCTGACAGCATGGGGCATTGACCACCTCTCTAGGAAGCCTGTTCAAGTGTTTGACCACCTTCTCAGTAAAGCAATGGTTTGCAAGATATAGTCTGAATGCCCCTTGACACAGCTTTGAACGGGTCCCCTTTGTCCTGTCACAGGATACCAGGGAGATCAGCACCTCCCGCTCCACTTCGCCTCCTCAGGAAGCCATAGAGAGCAACGAGGTCTCCCGTCAGCCTCCTTTTCTCCAAACTAGACCAGCCCAAAGTCCTTAAGCTGCCCCTCACGGGACATGCCTTCCAGCCCCTTCACCAGCTTTGTTGCCTTCCTCAGGACCCACTCCAGTGCCTTCACACTGTGGGGCCCAGAACTGCACACAGCACTCAAGAGGAGGCCGCACCAACGCTGAGTACAGTGGGATGATCAACTCTTTTGACCAGCGGGTTCTGCTGTGTTTGATGCATCCCAGAATGACGTTTGTCCTCCTGACTGCCAGGGCATGACGCTGACTCCTCTTGAGCTTGGCACCGACCAGCACCCCCAGATCCTTTTCTGCAGGGCTGCTCTCCAGCCACTCCTCTCCCTCATAGATACTTGTGTTCGGTGTTACTGTGTCCCCAGGGCAGAACCTGACATTTGTTTTAGTTACTGTTCCTGTTAAATGCCTTTGGGTAGTACCCAGTATGATCTTATCCACATTTTTTCCAGGTACTGGAGGTCTGACTAACATGTCTGTAGTTTCCTGGGCCTTCCCTCACACCCTTCTTGTAAATAAGAATAATGCTGGTGAGCTTCCAGGCAGTGGGGACCTCTCCAGATTCCCAAGACTTTTGGTAGACGATTGAGAGGGGTCCTGCTGTAACATCCACTGACAAGTGCAAAATGAAAACTGCCAACGCTGGAGTGTGATTTTTCTCCTGACCTACACAGTCTGCCACGGGCAGGTGCGTGCTTCCTCTCCGGGGCCATCTCTGTGCATCTCGGAAACATTTCCTATACTCAGAGCAGCATTACGATTGGAAAGATGGACAGCAGGGTCTGTTACACACCTGGGCTCCTTGTTCTTCTCACCCTGCCTGGCTTTTCTCAGTTGCCCAGTCCTGTGAGTTGCCAGCTTTCGCCTTTTCTTGCCCGGCTGCCCCTCAGCCTCCTCTTCGCAGCACAGTTTTCTCTTGCTGTTGGATTGTGTTTTCTCTTCCTGCGAAGAGCCTGGCAACCTTTCCATTCAATAGTATTGTTAGACAGGTGAAGCCATGACAAGCACGGATCAATTGTGCTCTGAATCAAAGCTAGCTCATTTTACCTTCTCTCCCTGGAGGAGCTCTTCAGGCGCTCGCTTTCTGGTGCAACTGGAGGCACCTGCAATGGAAATGTGGAAGTTCAGAGGTGGCAAGGACCTCCCTGCCCCATTGCTGCCTTAGCTTCCAAAGGCAGATCCCTTGGATGGGTTTGCTCAGCCCAGATAAGCCAGTTCTGGCTGGATCACCACACAAAGTGTGACGGCCACCCTGCATCAGCCTCACTCTGCACTTTTGCAGAGCTCCAGGCTGGTGGATGACCTTGCTTGTCCCTGTGACAGCAGTCCCACCTTCTGAGGAGGGAGGCTTTTGTTGTCACGCTGTTTGTGGCCCTGACATACCTCTGATGTTTGTGCTTCTGCTCCTGGTGCTGATGCCTCCTCTGCAAGCCCAGCCACCTCCTCCTCAAAGAGTTCCCCATGGTGTTCGATGAGGAACTCCACCAGCCGCGTCACCTGCACACAGCAAACCATTGGTTTCCAGCTCGCTGGCTGCAAACGGGTCAGACGGCCTTTCCCACTCCTGACCCTCCCTCCTGCGCAGCAAGCTGCAGCTGTGGGGCTGCTCTTCCCAGCAGCTCTTCCCATCCACGCGCGTTTGCTGAAGAGAGGAGGCAGCCCCGGTGCCTCTGAGCAGCAAAGCTGGGATGGGCCCGGAAGGCTGTGGCCGGCTGGTAAATAGCGCGTACCTTCCCCGTCACCTGCATGAGGACACCCAGGGGCAGCGTGTGCTCCTTGGGCGGGCCGAGCAGGTTCGGCCCCAGGCAGATGGCCAGGTTAGTGGCAGTCATCCTGCTGGTGCCCGCATTGCTGCTGATGTTCTGCAGCAGGAGGAGCAAGTCCTTGAGCAGGAGAAGGTTTGCTCTGGGCAACTTGCTGGCCACCCTGAGGGAACAGGAACATAACGTCAAGAAGATAGATGCTGTCAACACAAGTCTCCCAGGCTGATGTCACCCGAGGCCACCCAAGGGAAGGCTCCCTGGCCACTCCTGGTCTACAGCAGAGGGACTGCCTTGGTTGAGATACGGCCACCTCCCTCCCCGCCTGCCCTTCTGGCAAGAGTCCCTTTGCGAAGCAAAGCCCCAATGCCTGCGGGAAGAGCTCCAAGCACAGAAATGCTTCTCTGAGCCACTTTCCCCCAAAACCAGACCCCACAGCAGCAAGAGGTGGCTGACAGAAAACACGGCTTCTTCAGGCAGGCCGTCGCTTTGCAGGCAAGTCCCTGGCCTCTGCCAGTCCCCACGGAGCAGGCAGGCTGCTCGCCATGCTTACTCCTTCAGTGCTGCCAGCCTCTCCTGCCTGCTGGTCTTCTGCAGGGCGCTCATCCACTCCTCGTAAAGGTCTGCGTCGAGGAGCTTGGAGGGGATCTTGCGGAGGAAGTCCTGCAAAGCCAAGGGCTCCGGGTGAGGCTCTGGGCGCTGCGTCCGGGAGCACAGGCAGCATGGGCGGCACTCTGGCTCGCGAGCAGGCGGCTGGGTTTGTGCTCCTGCTCTGGCAGGTGCCCATCAGCCCCGACAGAGCCGGGAGCTGCGGGGCTCCAGGTCAGCAGGGTTCACCTTGAAGATGATGGCCAGCAGGTGCACGGGCTGGCTTTCGAGGTGGACCTGCGCTCCGCTGTCGAGGGCCTCCCTGAGCTCCCGGAAGGCACGCTCCCTGACCGCCCGCCGGAAGATCCCCTCCGTGGATGGCCCGTGCTCATGCAGGAGAGCCAGCAGGTCCTGCAGGGACAGAGGAGGAGAGCTGGAGACAGGACTACCGACAGGGGCAGGAGCGAGTGTGGCTTTCACTGGGGTGGGATGGAGATGTGGCTGGAGGTAGGGGACGTGGGGAGGAGCCGGCTTTGTCCCCGAGCCCCAGCAGGGCTTCCTCTGCTGGAGACAGCGCCTCCCTGGAGGAGCCATAGGGATGGGGACCCCCTGGCCAGGCTTGCTATCAGGTTGTTTGTAATTCCAGTAACAGCGGATGGCTGACGACTAAATGCAATGGGAAACACCGCGTGCCTGACCACTGGGACTTTGTCACTGGAACAAAGTGATTTCTGTGGGAGTGACTTCACCTAAGTATAGAATGAAACTGCTCCCTGGGATCAAGGCGGCAGTAGTGGCGAGAGCTGTGAACAGAGAAACGATGAGAAAAGGCTCCCACATTTCCGTGAGCCCTGTAACTGACTGGGGCATACAGGGGAAACAAAATTCAGGAAAGCCGAGGAGGACTGTGGATAACCTCAGAATCATAGAATGGTTTGGGTTGGAAGGGACCTCAAAGACCATCTAGTCCCAACCCCCCTGCCATGGCCAGGAACACCTTCCACCAGACCAGGTTGCTCAAAGCCCCGTCCAGCCTGGCCTTGAACACTGCCAGGGAGGGGGCAGCCACAGCTCCCCTGGGCAACCTGTTCCAGTGCCTCACCACACTCGTAGCGAAGAATACCTTTTCTGCATCAAATCTAAATCTACCCTCTCTTAGTTTAAAGCCATTACCCCTTGTCCTACCACTACGTGTAGGACTGTCTCCCATGGGAGCACCCCACGCTGGGGCAGGGGAGGAGCGTGAGGAGGAAGGAGCGGCAGAGACAAGGTGCGATGAGCTGACCGCAGCCCCCACACCCCAGCCCCTGCGCAGCTCGGGGGGAGGAGGCAGAGGAAGATCAGGAGTGAACTTGAGCCCGGGAGGAAGGCAGGGGTGGGGGAAGGTGCTTTGACATTTCGGTTTCATTTCTCCTCGCCCCAGTTGGATTTCACTGGCAATAAAGTGATTTCCCCACGGCCAGGCCGTGTTACCCGTAGGGGTGACGAGTGAGGCTCTCTCACCCCCTCATCTCGGCCCAGGCCTTGGCGCCATCTCTTCCCTCCCTGCCCAGCCGAGGAGGGCAGCGCTCCGGCGGCTTTGGCGGGCTTCGGGCCTGCAGCCGGGCTCAGCCCCACCCCAGCTCCACGGCCGGCCCCCGAGGCAGGAAGCCCGGGCCCAGCAGCAGGCAGCTGCCCTGAAGCGGGGTCAGGCCCGGCGAGGCCCCCGCCCCCGGGGAGCGGGCACCCAGGGCCCAGGCCCGGCTGTGTGGTGCTCGGCAGAGCGGGAAGGGCAGCCTGAGGGAAGGCTGCCCGGCCAGGGCAACGGCTGCCACCGGGCCAGCACGGGGACGCCTCAGCCCGGCGCCCAGCACGGCGGGGGCGGCCCTGCCCGGCCCGGCCCTGCCCGGCCCGGCGCTGCCACAGCGGGAGCCGCCGCTGCGGAAGGTGGAGCTGCCCCAGGCCGGCGGCAGGGCCGGGCCGGGCCGCGCGGCGCCGAGCTCCGTTTCCCGCCGCGCAGGGCGCGCGCGGGGCGGCGCAGGCGCAGTCGGGGCTGGGCGGGGGAGCGGGCGCGCGGGGCCGTGAGGCGGCGGGGACGCTCGTGGCCGAGGGGAAGGAGGAGCGGGCGGCGCGGCGGCAGCGGCGGGGGGGCGAGCGGGACGGGCCGGCAGCAGCACGGAGCGTGTCAGCCCGGGGGTTTTCTTTCTCCCGTTCCCCTTCCAACCCTGTCCCTCGGGCCGGGGGGGCAGCGAGCGAGCGGCCGTGTGGGGCCGGGTTGCCGCTGGAGTTAACCCGCAGCGCTCCCTGAGGCGTTCAATACTATGTCAATACTATGAAAACTTCTGAAAGTTGAAATTCCATTTATTCCTCTGTGAAATTGCAGAAAAGAAGTCTTATTTTGATCTGCTTGCTTAACTCACCATCCTCTGACCTCTGACAGTCCCTTGTTCAGCAGACAGAAATGGGGATAGGAAGGAGGAGGGTGTTCAAACCCCGGCTTTCGGCACTGAGGTAATCTCGAGTGTCAAATGTACAAACTTTCACAAATAAAGAAGTTTTGCCTACCCTAAGAGCTAAGAGTTTTCTTGTAATCCTATAAACGGGGAGAGTAAATTTTTTTTTTTTAAAGAAGCATTTTTTCCTTGACTTAGAAGTGCTGCTGGGAGCAGTATCTGTGTGGTACTCCCTGTTTTTAAGGGGATGTTGGAAAACTGGAGAAGAGGCAACAAAATCACAAAAGTAATTAGAAAAAAAAAGCACAATTGTGAATGGCTTTATTAGAGTGGGTAGTGCTGGATGCTAAACCACTTTTTTATCTGGTTGGTAAAGGCACAGCAAGAAGCTGTGCTCACCCATGAGGGTGAGCAGGGCATGTTTCCTCCAGCCAAAGCAGTGGTCCAGGTGGAAAGGCTTGCTCTTGTTATGGCCCAGGGAGAAGGAGGATGCACCCTGGAGACAGAGTCCAGAGATGAAGTTTCCACAGAACTCCAACTTTTTTCCTTAACTGCATTTTTTTCACACAAAATTTGTTTTTCACATGGTGTCTCGGTGAAAGGTGGTGGTTGGAACTGTCTTTTATTTCCCAGCCTCTAAACATTGGGGGAAACTCCAGGAAGCAGAGCAGAGGGGAATAGCGCAGCCCAGGGGGTGGCAGGCACGTCCTGCCCACTCCGCACTCTTCCGGGATGCTTGAGACGGTCGGCAGAGGGAAGAAAGCCGTCCTTGCGCCTGCTGGAGCCAGCCCCATTGTCTCTTTGGCTCTGAATGTGTGAAGCTAAGCCAGGAGAAGCCAAAACCCAAAACCCTAAGCTGTTGTGTTGCATTTTGTGTTAGGGAAGGGAGGGAGGGAGGGTCAGAAAGAAGGAAGGAAGGAAAGAAAGAAAGGAAATGGAGAACAAGTCGTACTCTCTGTAAGCCTGCTGGGAATAGGGCTAGGCAAGAGTTTCCGGGACTGCAACACCTCCTCCTCCTGCAACACCTGTCTGCAGAGACGAGTGTCTGAAGAAGGATGCATTGGATGGCTGAAAAGTGAGACGGGAGCACGCACATATTTTATCTTTTCATCTGCCACTGGCTATTCACAAGGGCTCCTGGGCACCATTTCACCTGGCTTTTTGAACTCCACGTGTTTAAGAAGGGGAAGAAACTGCTGGGCAACAGCAGCAGGGAGAAGGGAGTGAGAGTGTGTGAGAGGGTCGTCCGAAAAGGGGTTTCTTCTACCCGGTGTGCAATGAGCCAGTCCTGACGCACTCAGGAGAGATGTTGGAGAGATTCAGGCCGGGGTGCTCGGTGGACTTTCCACAAATCAAGCACACCCAAGGCCGGCCTCTTCGTTACATTTACACAGTACATTCATGCATACTCTAGCTGTCTAATACATATGCATTCTGATCTACAGGAGTTGTGCAACTCTGTGGCGTCAGTCTTCTTGGCTCCTTTTCAGAACCTTCTGCGCACGTCTTCCTCCTTTTGGGGGTGTCTGGTGGTCCTCTGTGGTCTTCCCAGATGAGGTACCGTAACTGCTTTTATCCATAGATGGATAAAATAAAATCCTTGTGCCCAAGGTGTTTGTTTCGTATGGTACCTCTCTCTCTGGATGGAGACACTCGCTGCATCCTGCCAGTGCACTGTTAGCTGTTAACTGCTGCCATTGCTGGGGTTCATTGCTGTTACTTGCTTCCATGATGTCCGCTGCCACAGCTAAAGCAGAAAGAACAGCGTACACTGGTGTCCCTAATCAACACTTCTGTTCCCGTTCAGGTCCTGGGCTGCCTCTAAATAAAGAAAAAATATTGAGGGGGGTTGGAAATGAAGTTTCAGTCCTGCAAAGCGGTAAAGCATAGTTATCCCCAGGACAGGGGGTCACATTTATAACACAGAGTGACATCGGTGACTTGGAGATGAACACTTAAGAGCACCGTTAGATCAAACCCTGGGAACTTAGGAGGAAATCATAAAAGGAAGCGCAGAAAGGAAAAGGAGCTGCAGTGTCAAAAGAGAAGGATGCCATTGCTTAAAGAGTAATAAGGGTACCGATGAAGCCAAAGAGCAGGGAAGGAGACACAAGGCAGAATTCAAGAGGACTAGTGGTTCCTAGCAGCACCAAAAGTGCATGTGACTGATGGTTCCTTGGGAAAAAGAACCACCACCACCGGACTGGATGGAGTCATCACCAGAGCACACCAGTACCGCTTGCCATTGGTCTGCCAGTGGGAAGGGTGACAGATGTGCACGTGAAAAGCAGGTGCCAGTGACTCCGTGGGCACAAGTGGCACAAGGCTGGCTCAGCGTTTCCTATGCCTGAGCTGGGGCAGAAGTATGAAGACGTCGAAATGACTGGAAGTCTTCTAGTCTCTCTAGGAGCCTATCAGTTTGTTTGTAACTCCAGTAAGAGCGGATGGCCGACAACTAAATGCAATGGGAAACACCGCGTGCCTGACCACTGGGACTTTGTCACGGGAACGCGTCTGGACTGTTAGGGGTACTCCTCTCATGAAGGGTCCTGTTGGGTGGATTCTAATTGAGCTCCTTCTAGTCTCACCTGAGAACAGCTGTACTGCCTTCACAAGAAACTCCCACCTCCTGTAATTGCTTTGATCATTGCTTTCTCCAGTGTAGATGAAAATATGAATATCTATGTATTATTGGAGATATTGCCTTGCTGTGTTTTAGTGCGGCAGTGATAGCCTCTGTTGGTGAATCCAGTGAGAAGGCAGAGAAGGAGAGGAGAGGAGAGGAGAGGAGAGGAGAGGAGAGGAGAGGAGAGGAGAGGAGAGGAGAGGAGAGGAGAGGAGAGGAGAGGAGAGGAGAGGAGAGGAGAGGAGAGGAGAGGAGAGAGGAGAGGCTATTTCAGTTGGAAGTGACCTACAACGATCATCTAGTGCCACTGTGGGTCCGTTTCAGGGCTGACCCACAGTTAAAGCCTATTAGGAAGGGCATTGTCCAAATGCCTCTTAAATGCTGACAGCATGGGGCATTGACCACCTCTCTAGGAAGCCCGTTCAAGTGTTTGACCACCTTCTCAGTAAAGCAATGGTTTGCAAGATATAGTCTGAATGCCCCTTGACACAGCTTTGAACGGGTCCCCTTTGTCCTGTCACAGGATACCAGGGAGATCAGCACCTCCCGCTCCACTTCCCCTCCTCAGGAAGCCATAGAGAGCAACGAGGTCTCCCGTCAGCCTCCTTTTCTCCAAACTAGACCAGCCCAAAGTCCTTAAGCTGCCCCTCACGGGACATGCCTTCCAGCCCCTTCACCAGCTTTGTTGCCTTCCTCAGGACCCACTCCAGTGCCTTCACACTGTGGGGCCCAGAACTGCACACAGCACTCAAGAGGAGGCCGCACCAACGCTGAGTACAGTGGGATGATCAACTCTTTTGACCAGCGGGTTCTGCTGTGTTTGATGCATCCCAGAATGACGTTTGTCCTCCTGACTGCCAGGGCATGACGCTGACTCCTCTTGAGCTTGGCACCAACCAGCACCCCCAGATCCTTTTCTGCAGGGCTGCTCTCCAGCCACTCCTCTCCCTCATAGATACTTGTGTTCGGTGTTACTGTGTCCCCAGGGCAGAACCTGACATTTGTTTTAGTTACTGTTCCTGTTAAATGCCTTTGGGTAGTACCCAGTATGATCTTATCCACATTTTTTCCAGGTACTGGAGGTCTGACTAACATGTCTGTAGTTTCCTGGGCCTTCCCTCACACCCTTCTTGTAAATAAGAATAATGCTGGTGAGCTTCCAGGCAGTGGGGACCTCTCCAGATTCCCAAGACTTTTGGTAGACGATTGAGAGGGGTCCTGCTGTAACATCCACTGACAAGTGCAAAATGAAAACTGCCAACGCTGGAGTGTGATTTTTCTCCTGACCTACACAGTCTGCCACGGGCAGGTGCGTGCTTCCTCTCCGGGGCCATCTCTGTGCATCTCGGAAACATTTCCTATACTCAGAGCAGCATTACGATTGGAAAGATGGACAGCAGGGTCTGTTACACACCTGGGCTCCTTGTTCTTCTCACCCTGCCTGGCTTTTCTCAGTTGCCCAGTCCTGTGAGTTGCCAGCTTTCGCCTTTTCTTGCCCGGCTGCCCCTCAGCCTCCTCTTCGCAGCACAGTTTTCTCTTGCTGTTGGATTGTGTTTTCTCTTCCTGCGAAGAGCCTGGCAACCTTTCCATTCAATAGTATTGTTAGACAGGTGAAGCCATGACAAGCACGGATCAATTGTGCTCTGAATCAAAGCTAGCTCATTTTACCTTCTCTCCCTGGAGGAGCTCTTCAGGCGCTCGCTTTCTGGTGCAACTGGAGGCACCTGCAATGGAAATGTGGAAGTTCAGAGGTGGCAAGGACCTCCCTGCCCCATTGCTGCCTTAGCTTCCAAAGGCAGATCCCTTGGATGGGTTTGCTCAGCCCAGATAAGCCAGTTCTGGCTGGATCACCACACAAAGTGTGACGGCCACCCTGCATCAGCCTCACTCTGCACTTTTGCAGAGCTCCAGGCTGGTGGATGACCTTGCTTGTCCCTGTGACAGCAGTCCCACCTTCTGAGGAGGGAGGCTTTTGTTGTCACGCTGTTTGTGGCCCTGACATACCTCTGATGTTTGTGCTTCTGCTCCTGGTGCTGATGCCTCCTCTGCAAGCCCAGCCACCTCCTCCTCAAAGAGTTCCCCATGGTGTTCGATGAGGAACTCCACCAGCCGCGTCACCTGCACACAGCAAACCATTGGTTTCCAGCTCGCTGGCTGCAAACGGGTCAGATGGCCTTTCCCACTCCTGACCCTCCCTCCTGCGCAGCAAGCTGCAGCTGTGGGGCTGCTCTTCCCAGCAGCTCTTCCCATCCACGCGCGTTTGCTGAAGAGAGGAGGCAGCCCCGGTGCCTCTGAGCAACAAAGCTGGGCTGGGCCCGGAAGGCTGTGGCCGGCTGGTAAATAGCGCGTACCTTCCCCGTCACCTGCATGAGGACACCCAGGGGCAGCGTGTGCTCCTCGGGCGGGCCGAGTAGGTTCGGCCCCAGGCAGATGGCCAGGTTAGTGGCAGTCATCCTGCTGGTGCCCGCATTGCTGCTGATGTTCTGCAGCAGGAGGAGCAAGTCCTTGAGCAGGAGAAGGTTTGCTCTGGGCAACTTGCTGGCCACCCTGAGGGAACAGGAACATAACGTCAAGAAGATAGATGCTGTCAACACAAGTCTCCCAGGCTGATGTCACCCGAGGCCACCCAAGGGAAGGCTCCCTGGCCACTCCTGGTCTACAGCAGAGGGACTGCCTTGGTTGAGATACGGCCACCTCCCTCCCCGCCTGCCCTTCTGGCAAGAGTCCCTTTGCGAAGCAAAGCCCCAATGCCTGCGGGAAGAGCTCCAAGCACAGAAATGCTTCTCTGAGCCACTTTCCCCCAAAACCAGACCCCACAGCAGCAAGAGGTGGCTGACAGAAAACACGGCTTCTTCAGGCAGGCCGTCGCTTTGCAGGCAAGTCCCTGGCCTCTGCCAGTCCCCACGGAGCAGGCAGGCTGCTCGCCATGCTTACTCCTTCAGTGCTGCCAGTCTCTCCTGCCTGCTGGTCTTCTGCAGGGCGCTCATCCACTCCTCGTAAAGGTCTGCGTCGAGGAGCTTGGAGGGGATCTTGCGGAGGAAGTCCTGCAAAGCCAAGGGCTCCGGGTGAGGCTCTGGGCGCTGCGTCCGGGAGCACAGGCAGCATGGGCGGCACTCTGGCTCGCGAGCAGGCGGCTGGGTTTGTGCTCCTGCTCTGGCAGGTGCCCATCAGCCCCGACAGAGCCGGGAGCTGCGGGGCTCCAGGTCAGCAGGGTTCACCTTGAAGATGATGGCCAGCAGGTGCACGGGCTGGCTTTCGAGGTGGACCTGCGCTCCGCTGTCGAGGGCCTCCCTGAGCTCCCGGAAGGCACGCTCACTGACCGCCCGCCGGAAGATCCCCTCCGTGGATGGCCCGTGCTCATGCAGGAGAGCCAGCAGGTCCTGCAGGGACAGAGGAGGAGAGCTGGAGACAGGACTACCGACAGGGGCAGGAGCGAGTGTGGCTTTCACTGGGGTGGGATGGAGATGTGGCTGGAGGTAGGGGACGTGGGGAGGAGCCGGCTTTGTCCCCGAGCCCCAGCAGGGCTTCCTCTGCTGGAGACAGCGCCTCCCTGGAGGAGCCATAGGGATGGGGACCCCCTGGCCAGGCTTGCTTACCTGCATGGGCTGGGGCAGCATTCCGTCCTGGCTGCAGAGGGCTGCCAGGGGCCGGCCAAAGAGAGCCCCCCTGGCACCAGAGCCCGATGGCCCGGGCACCTCTGCAGCGGCTGAGTTCCCTCGCCGTGCAAATGGCCAGGGCAGCCCCCTCCTCCTCCTGCGGGTCTCGCCTGCTGCCAAGGGAAAGAGAGCAAAGAGCCGTGGAGGAGAAGCGGTAGGCAAGCGGTCCCGGACCCTCTCAGGGCTGTCCCCCCACTGCCGAGCGCACGGGAGAGTGATGGTTTGGGAACGAGGGGCCCCGGGGCTCATCTCTCTCCTGCCGCAGAGCCATGGGGATGGATGTGCCCTGCAGGAAGGGCAGCAGCAGCCCCAGCGCAGCACGAGTGCCCGGCTGCCAGAGCAGGAGAGAAGGGCCGTCCTGTCCCCGCCTTCTCCAAACTCACCAGCCGCGTGGCCACGTCCGCCTTCGCTGCCAGAGGGGACGGGAGGTGGCCGCTGCTCTGCACCAGCCTGCAAGGAACACGCTGCGCTCAGCGAGCAGCCCCGCAGCAGAAAGGGCCCCCGAAGAGCTGCATCGGCCCCTGGCTGTGCGGGAGAGGTGGGAACGGCCGAGCCTGCAGCACGACCAGTCCTCACCTTTGCCTGGGCCGTGACCAGCCTCTCCAGGCTGCTGGCGTGCAGTGTCGTCGCCTGGGCAGGGGAGAAGAGCAGAAGGTGAGCAGCAATGCAGCTGATGGTGGGCTGGAGCAGCGCCTGGGGCAGAGGGGAGGCGGGAGGGACACTCACAGCATCGCGGCCACTGAGCTCCTTCAGCAGCAGCTTGATGGAGGGCAGCCGGGTGACGCGGGCTCCCTCCGCTCCTTCTGGTGACCTGTGTGTGGGGAAGGGGCAGAGGAGGAGCTGTGTGAGACCCAAGCCGCCTTCTCCCTGTGCTGGCAGCCCGGGGAGCGCTGCCAAGCTGCCCCGCAGCAGCCGGTGCCACCCGGCCGTGGAGCGGAGAGCAGCGGCGGTGGTGAGGACGGGGCTGGGCAGGGGTTGTCTGGACAGAGCGGGGCAAAGCAGCTGTGCCAGCTGTGCCCGCCCGAGAGCCGCCTGCAGGCGCGGGGCCTCTCTGCCCGGCTTGGGAGCGGTGTTTGGGCACGGCAGGGCTGCGGCTGGAGCCTCCCCCCGGGGTGTGAGCACGGTCCCCCCGGGCTGCACTGGCAGGCAGGGCTTACTTGAGCAGCGCGTCGAGCCAGAGCTCCTTCAGCGCCCGGGAGCTGCAGAGAGAGAGGAGAAACGGGCTGAGCGCCCGCTGCTCCCCGGCATGCGGGCAGAGGCAGCCCGGCACAGCCCTGCCGCGTGGGGACGGCCAGCGAGGCAGGGCAGGACGGAGCCCTGCGGGGCAGGACAGAGGGGACCCGTCCCCGAGGCTCACCGGAAAGTGAGGAGGCAGGAGCCGCAGGGCCAGACGAGGAGCAGGGAGCTGGTGGTCTTGCCTTCCTCCTCTTCGGCGGCATCGCTGGCCGCCCCCCTCCCGCTGCTCAGCACCTGCAGCTGGGCCAGGGCCAGGCGGAGCTGCGGGCGCGGGGCGCGGCCACGTCTGCAGAGAGGAGCGGCAGGGAGTGAGCGGGAGGCGGCCGAGCCAGGGGGCTCCCCTCCAGCGCCCGCCTGCCCCGGGCACGGCCGCGGGCGCCTCCAGCAGCAGGGTGCCGGGGGCCTGGGGCTGGTCCTCGGCTGCCCCTACCCTGGGGGAGAAGAGCAGAGCAGCAGGGGTCTGCGGGTCTTACTTGGTCTTGGCGATGACCAAGGCGTCGCTGAAGAGGAGGAGGTCCCTCTTCCTGGTGGCACGGCCCTGGGTCACCCGCACGCGCTGGCGCAGCCGGGGCTCGGGCGATGTCGGGGCAGGCTGGCACTGCTGCCCGGGCTCAGGGTCGTCACTGCGGAGCAGAGAGCATCAGGCACGGGCAAGGCGGGTGCCGCGGGGCCCGGCTGTGCCGGCGCGTCCCCGAGCCACGCAGGGGGAGCTCACCTGGAGCTGCGGCAGCAGTTTAGCTGGCCCATCCCGACGCGCCCAGGAGCAGCCGCGCGTGGGACCGGCTGGTGGGCTCAGGGCAGTGCCCAGGCGCCGCAAGCGAGGCTGCCAAGGGGGTCCTGGTGCCGATGGCTGGTGCTGGGCAAGAGCTTGGCTCTCCCCAACTCCACTGGGTGCTGGCTCGGCGCTGTCCCTGCAGGCTCTGGGGCCGTTGCCGGGCCAGCGCCAGGTCAACACACCATGGCATTCTAAGCCCAACTGTTAGGCTCAGCATGGAATTCTGAGCCCAACTGTTGGGCTCAGCATGGAATTCTGAGCCCAACGGGGAGCAGAGGGGTGGGGGAGGGGCACTGGGGGCTCTCCCCAGTATGCCCCTGTCTCTGTGGTGCTGGGGGGCCCAGAGCTGGGCACAGCGCTGCAGGCATGGCCTCACCGGTGCTGGGCAGAGGGGAAGGGTCACCTCCCTCCAGCTGCTGGCAAGGCTTTGCCCACTGCAGCCCAGGGCACCACTCACCGCCGCCCTTGGGCAAGGGCACCTTGCTGGCTCCTGGTCAACTTGGTGTCCACCAGGACCCCCAGGGCCTCTTCTGTCACGCTGCTTTCCTGCAGCTTTGCCAAGCTGGCCAAAAGGTCACGAGTATGTGTGGATGTGTCCCGCGATGCTTCGTGCCCGTGCCGGTGCCATCAGCAGTGGGTCCCACCCTCTCTCTGCAGCTCTCCTGGTGCCACTGCCATGAGGGTGAGCAGGGCATGTTTCCTCCAGCCAAAGCAGTGGTCCAGGTGGAAAGGCTTGCTCTTGTTATGGCCCAGGGAGAAGGAGGATGCACCCTGGAGACAGAGTCCAGAGATGAAGTTTCCACAGAACTCCATCTTTGTCTTTTTTCCTTAACTGCATTTTTTTCACACAAAATTTGTTTTTCACATGGTGTCTCGGTGAAAGGTGGTGGTTGGAACTGTCTTTTATTTCCCAGCCCCTAAACATTGGGGGAAACTCCAGGAAGCAGAGCAGAGGGGAATAGCGCAGCCCAGGGGGTGGCAGGCACGTCCTGCCCACTCCGCACTCTTCCGGGATGCTTGAGACGGTCGGCAGAGGGAAGAAAGCCGTCCTTGCGCCTGCTGGAGCCAGCCCCATTGTCTCTTTGGCTCTGAATGTGTGAAGCTAAGCCAGGAGAAGCCAAAACCCAAAACCCTAAGCTGTTGTGTTGCATTTTGTGTTAGGGAAGGGAGGGAGGGAGGGTCAGAAAGAAGGAAGGAAGGAAAGAAAGAAAGGAAATGGAGAACAAGTCGTACTCTCTGTAAGCCTGCTGGGAATAGGGCTAGGCAAGAGTTTCCGGGACTGCAACACCTCCTCCTCCTGCAACACCTGTCTGCAGAGACGAGTGTCTGAAGAAGGATGCATTGGATGGCTGAAAAGTGAGACGGGAGCACGCACATATTTTATCTTTTCATCTGCCACTGGCTATTCACAAGGGCTCCTGGGCACCATTTCACCTGGCTTTTTGAACTCCACGTGTTTAAGAAGGGGAAGAAACTGCTGGGCAACAGCAGCAGGGAGAAGGGAGTGAGAGTGTGTGAGAGGGTCGTCCGAAAAGGGGTTTCTTCTACCCGGTGTGCAATGAGCCAGTCCTGACGCACTCAGGAGAGATGTTGGAGAGATTCAGGCCGGGGTGCTCGGTGGACTTTCCACAAATCAAGCACACCCAAGGCCGGCCTCTTCGTTACATTTACACAGTACATTCATGCATACTCTAGCTGTCTAATACATATGCATTCTGATCTACAGGAGTTGTGCAACTCTGTGGCGTCAGTCTTCTTGGCTCCTTTTCAGAACCTTCTGCGCACGTCTTCCTCCTTTTGGGGGTGTCTGGTGGTCCTCTGTGGTCTTCCCAGATGAGGTACCGTAACTGCTTTTATCCATAGATGGATAAAATAAAATCCTTGTGCCCAAGGTGTTTGTTTCGTATGGTACCTCTCTCTCTGGATGGAGACACTCGCTGCATCCTGCCAGTGCACTGTTAGCTGTTAACTGCTGCCATTGCTGGGGTTCATTGCTGTTACTTGCTTCCATGATGTCCGCTGCCACAGCTAAAGCAGAAAGAACAGCGTACACTGGTGTCCCTAATCAACACTTCTGTTCCCGTTCAGGTCCTGGGCTGCCTCTAAATAAAGAAAAAATATTGAGGGGGGTTGGAAATGAAGTTTCAGTCCTGCAAAGCGGTAAAGCATAGTTATCCCCAGGACAGGGGGTCACATTTATAACACAGAGTGACATCGGTGACTTGGAGATGAACACTTAAGAGCACCGTTAGATCAAACCCTGGGAACTTAGGAGGAAATCATAAAAGGAAGCGCAGAAAGGAAAAGGAGCTGCAGTGTCAAAAGAGAAGGATGCCATTGCTTAAAGAGTAATAAGGGTACCGATGAAGCCAAAGAGCAGGGAAGGAGACACAAGGCAGAATTCAAGAGGACTAGTGGTTCCTAGCAGCACCAAAAGTGCATGTGACTGATGGTTCCTTGGGAAAAAGAACCACCACCACCGGACTGGATGGAGTCATCACCAGAGCACACCAGTACCGCTTGCCATTGGTCTGCCAGTGGGAAGGGTGACAGATGTGCACGTGAAAAGCAGGTGCCAGTGACTCCGTGGGCACAAGTGGCACAAGGCTGGCTCAGCGTTTCCTATGCCTGAGCTGGGGCAGAAGTATGAAGACGTCGAAATGACTGGAAGTCTTCTAGTCTCTCTAGGAGCCTATCAGTTTGTTTGTAACTCCACTAAGAGCGGATGGCCGACAACTAAATGCAATGGGAAACACCGCGTGCCTGACCACTGGGACTTTGTCACGGGAACGCGTCTGGACTGTTAGGGGTACTCCTCTCATGAAGGGTCCTGTTGGGTGGATTCTAATTGAGCTCCTTCTAGTCTCACCTGAGAACAGCTGTACTGCCTTCACAAGAAACTCCCACCTCCTGTAATTGCTTTGATCATTGCTTTCTCCAGTGTAGATGAAAATATGAATATCTATGTATTATTGGAGATATTGCCTTGCTGTGTTTTAGTGCGGCAGTGATAGCCTCTGTTGGTGAATCCAGTGAGAAGGCAGAGAAGGAGAGGAGAGGAGAGGAGAGGAGAGGAGAGGAGAGGAGAGGAGAGGAGAGGAGAGGAGAGGAGAGGAGAGGAGAGGAGAGGAGAGGAGAGGAGAGGAGAGGAGAGGAGAGGAGAGGAGAGGAGAGGAGAGGAGAGAGGAGAGGCTATTTCAGTTGGAAGTGACCTACAACGATCATCTAGTGCCACTGTGGGTCCGTTTCAGGGCTGACCCACAGTTAAAGCCTATTAGTAAGGGCATTGTCCAAATGCCTCTTAAATGCTGACAGCATGGGGCATTGACCACCTCTCTAGGAAGCCTGTTCAAGTGTTTGACCACCTTCTCAGTAAAGCAATGGTTTGCAAGATATAGTCTGAATGCCCCTTGACACAGCTTTGAACGGGTCCCCTTTGTCCTGTCACAGGATACCAGGGAGATCAGCACCTCCCGCTCCACTTCGCCTCCTCAGGAAGCCATAGAGAGCAACGAGGTCTCCCGTCAGCCTCCTTTTCTCCAAACTAGACCAGCCCAAAGTCCTTAAGCTGCCCCTCACGGGACATGCCTTCCAGCCCCTTCACCAGCTTTGTTGCCTTCCTCAGGACCCACTCCAGTGCCTTCACACTGTGGGGCCCAGAACTGCACACAGCACTCAAGAGGAGGCCGCACCAACGCTGAGTACAGTGGGATGATCAACTCTTTTGACCAGCGGGTTCTGCTGTGTTTGATGCATCCCAGAATGACGTTTGTCCTCCTGACTGCCAGGGCATGACGCTGACTCCTCTTGAGCTTGGCACCGACCAGCACCCCCAGATCCTTTTCTGCAGGGCTGCTCTCCAGCCACTCCTCTCCCTCATAGATACTTGTGTTCGGTGTTACTGTGTCCCCAGGGCAGAACCTGACATTTGTTTTAGTTACTGTTCCTGTTAAATGCCTTTGGGTAGTACCCAGTATGATCTTATCCACATTTTTTCCAGGTACTGGAGGTCTGACTAACATGTCTGTAGTTTCCTGGGCCTTCCCTCACACCCTTCTTGTAAATAAGAATAATGCTGGTGAGCTTCCAGGCAGTGGGGACCTCTCCAGATTCCCAAGACTTTTGGTAGACGATTGAGAGGGGTCCTGCTGTAACATCCACTGACAAGTGCAAAATGAAAACTGCCAACGCTGGAGTGTGATTTTTCTCCTGACCTACACAGTCTGCCACGGGCAGGTGCGTGCTTCCTCTCCGGGGCCATCTCTGTGCATCTCGGAAACATTTCCTATACTCAGAGCAGCATTACGATTGGAAAGATGGACAGCAGGGTCTGTTACACACCTGGGCTCCTTGTTCTTCTCACCCTGCCTGGCTTTTCTCAGTTGCCCAGTCCTGTGAGTTGCCAGCTTTCGCCTTTTCTTGCCCGGCTGCCCCTCAGCCTCCTCTTCGCAGCACAGTTTTCTCTTGCTGTTGGATTGTGTTTTCTCTTCCTGCGAAGAGCCTGGCAACCTTTCCATTCAATAGTATTGTTAGACAGGTGAAGCCATGACAAGCACGGATCAATTGTGCTCTGAATCAAAGCTAGCTCATTTTACCTTCTCTCCCTGGAGGAGCTCTTCAGGCGCTCGCTTTCTGGTGCAACTGGAGGCACCTGCAATGGAAATGTGGAAGTTCAGAGGTGGCAAGGACCTCCCTGCCCCATTGCTGCCTTAGCTTCCAAAGGCAGATCCCTTGGATGGGTTTGCTCAGCCCAGATAAGCCAGTTCTGGCTGGATCACCACACAAAGTGTGACGGCCACCCTGCATCAGCCTCACTCTGCACTTTTGCAGAGCTCCAGGCTGGTGGATGACCTTGCTTGTCCCTGTGACAGCAGTCCCACCTTCTGAGGAGGGAGGCTTTTGTTGTCACGCTGTTTGTGGCCCTGACATACCTCTGATGTTTGTGCTTCTGCTCCTGGTGCTGATGCCTCCTCTGCAAGCCCAGCCACCTCCTCCTCAAAGAGTTCCCCATGGTGTTCGATGAGGAACTCCACCAGCCGCGTCACCTGCACACAGCAAACCATTGGTTTCCAGCTCGCTGGCTGCAAACGGGTCAGATGGCCTTTCCCACTCCTGACCCTCCCTCCTGCGCAGCAAGCTGCAGCTGTGGGGCTGCTCTTCCCAGCAGCTCTTCCCATCCACGCGCGTTTGCTGAAGAGAGGAGGCAGCCCCGGTGCCTCTGAGCAACAAAGCTGGGCTGGGCCCGGAAGGCTGTGGCCGGCTGGTAAATAGCGCGTACCTTCCCCGTCACCTGCATGAGGACACCCAGGGGCAGCGTGTGCTCCTCGGGCGGGCCGAGTAGGTTCGGCCCCAGGCAGATGGCCAGGTTAGTGGCAGTCATCCTGCTGGTGCCCGCATTGCTGCTGATGTTCTGCAGCAGGAGGAGCAAGTCCTTGAGCAGGAGAAGGTTTGCTCTGGGCAACTTGCTGGCCACCCTGAGGGAACAGGAACATAACGTCAAGAAGATAGATGCTGTCAACACAAGTCTCCCAGGCTGATGTCACCCGAGGCCACCCAAGGGAAGGCTCCCTGGCCACTCCTGCTCTACAGCAGACGGACTGCCTTGGTTGAGATACGGCCACCTCCCTCCCCGCCTGCCCTTCTGGCAAGAGTCCCTTTGCGAAGCAAAGCCCCAATGCCTGCGGGAAGAGCTCCAAGCACAGAAATGCTTCTCTGAGCCACTTTCCCCCAAAACCAGACCCCACAGCAGCAAGAGGTGGCTGACAGAAAACACGGCTTCTTCAGGCAGGCCGTCGCTTTGCAGGCAAGTCCCTGGCCTCTGCCAGTCCCCACGGAGCAGGCAGGCTGCTCGCCATGCTTACTCCTTCAGTGCTGCCAGTCTCTCCTGCCTGCTGGTCTTCTGCAGGGCGCTCATCCACTCCTCGTAAAGGTCTGCGTCGAGGAGCTTGGAGGGGATCTTGCGGAGGAAGTCCTGCAAAGCCAAGGGCTCCGGGTGAGGCTCTGGGCGCTGCGTCCGGGAGCACAGGCAGCATGGGCGGCACTCTGGCTCGCGAGCAGGCGGCTGGGTTTGTGCTCCTGCTCTGGCAGGTGCCCATCAGCCCCGACAGAGCCGGGAGCTGCGGGGCTCCAGGTCAGCAGGGTTCACCTTGAAGATGATGGCCAGCAGGTGCACGGGCTGGCTTTCGAGGTGGACCTGCGCTCCGCTGTCGAGGGCCTCCCTGAGCTCCCGGAAGGCACGCTCACTGACCGTCCGCCGGAAGATCCCCTCCGTGGATGGCCCGTGCTCATGCAGGAGAGCCAGCAGGTCCTGCAGGGACAGAGGAGGAGAGCTGGAGACAGGACTACTGACAGGGGCAGGAGCGAGTGTGGCTTTCACTGGGGTGGGATGGAGATGTGGCTGGAGGTAGGGGACGTGGGGAGGAGCCGGCTTTGTCCCCGAGCCCCAGCAGGGCTTCCTCTGCTGGAGACAGCGCCTCCCTGGAGGAGCCATAGGGATGGGGACCCCCTGGCCAGGCTTGCTTACCTGCATGGGCTGGGGCAGCATTCCGTCCTGGCTGCAGAGGGCTGCCAGGGGCCGGCCAAAGAGAGCCCCCCTGGCACCAGAGCCCGATGGCCCGGGCACCTCTGCAGCGGCTGAGTTCCCTCGCCGTGCAAATGGCCAGGGCAGCCCCCTCCTCCTCCTGCGGGTCTCGCCTGCTGCCAAGGGAAAGAGAGCAAAGAGCCGTGGAGGAGAAGCGGTAGGCAAGCGGTCCCGGACCCTCTCAGGGCTGTCCCCCCACTGCCGAGCGCACGGGAGAGTGATGGTTTGGGAACGAGGGGCCCCGGGGCTCATCTCTCTCCTGCCGCAGAGCCATGGGGATGGATGTGCCCTGCAGGAAGGGCAGCAGCAGCCCCAGCGCAGCACGAGTGCCCGGCTGCCAGAGCAGGAGAGAAGGGCCGTCCTGTCCCCGCCTTCTCCAAACTCACCAGCCGCGTGGCCACGTCCGCCTTCGCTGCCAGAGGGGACGGGAGGTGGCCGCTGCTCTGCACCAGCCTGCAAGGAACACGCTGCGCTCAGCGAGCAGCCCCGCAGCAGAAAGGGCCCCCGAAGAGCTGCATCGGCCCCTGGCTGTGCGGGAGAGGTGGGAACGGCCGAGCCTGCAGCACGACCAGTCCTCACCTTTGCCTGGGCCGTGACCAGCCTCTCCAGGCTGCTGGCGTGCAGTGTCGTCGCCTGGGCAGGGGAGAAGAGCAGAAGGTGAGCAGCAATGCAGCTGATGGTGGGCTGGAGCAGCGCCTGGGGCAGAGGGGAGGCGGGAGGGACACTCACAGCATCGCGGCCACTGAGCTCCTTCAGCAGCAGCTTGATGGAGGGCAGCCGGGTGACGCGGGCTCCCTCCGCTCCTTCTGGTGACCTGTGTGTGGGGAAGGGGCAGAGGAGGAGCTGTGTGAGACCCAAGCCGCCTTCTCCCTGTGCTGGCAGCCCGGGGAGCGCTGCCAAGCTGCCCCGCAGCAGCCGGTGCCACCCGGCCGTGGAGCGGAGAGCAGCGGCGGTGGTGAGGACGGGGCTGGGCAGGGGTTGTCTGGACAGAGCGGGGCAAAGCAGCTGTGCCAGCTGTGCCCGCCCGAGAGCCGCCTGCAGGCGCGGGGCCTCTCTGCCCGGCTTGGGAGCGGTGTTTGGGCACGGCAGGGCTGCGGCTGGAGCCTCCCCCCGGGGTGTGAGCACGGTCCCCCCGGGCTGCACTGGCAGGCAGGGCTTACTTGAGCAGCGCGTCGAGCCAGAGCTCCTTCAGCGCCCGGGAGCTGCAGAGAGAGAGGAGAAACGGGCTGAGCGCCCGCTGCTCCCCGGCATGCGGGCAGAGGCAGCCCGGCACAGCCCTGCCGCGTGGGGACGGCCAGCGAGGCAGGGCAGGACGGAGCCCTGCGGGGCAGGACAGAGGGGACCCGTCCCCGAGGCTCACCGGAAAGTGAGGAGGCAGGAGCCGCAGGGCCAGACGAGGAGCAGGGAGCTGGTGGTCTTGCCTTCCTCCTCTTCGGCGGCATCGCTGGCCGCCCCCCTCCCGCTGCTCAGCACCTGCAGCTGGGCCAGGGCCAGGCGGAGCTGCGGGCGCGGGGCGCGGCCACGTCTGCAGAGAGGAGCGGCAGGGAGTGAGCGGGAGGCGGCCGAGCCAGGGGGCTCCCCTCCAGCGCCCGCCTGCCCCGGGCACGGCCGCGGGCGCCTCCAGCAGCAGGGTGCCGGGGGCCTGGGGCTGGTCCTCGGCTGCCCCTACCCTGGGGGAGAAGAGCAGAGCAGCAGGGGTCTGCGGGTCTTACTTGGTCTTGGCGATGACCAAGGCGTCGCTGAAGAGGAGGAGGTCCCTCTTCCTGGTGGCACGGCCCTGGGTCACCCGCACGCGCTGGCGCAGCCGGGGCTCGGGCGATGTCGGGGCAGGCTGGCACTGCTGCCCGGGCTCAGGGTCGTCACTGCGGAGCAGAGAGCATCAGGCACGGGCAAGGCGGGTGCCGCGGGGCCCGGCTGTGCCGGCGCGTCCCCGAGCCACGCAGGGGGAGCTCACCTGGAGCTGCGGCAGCAGTTTAGCTGGCCCATCCCGACGCGCCCAGGAGCAGCCGCACGTGGGACCGGCTGGTGGGCTCAGGGCAGTGCCCAGGCGCCGCAAGCGAGGCTGCCAAGGGGGTCCTGGTGCCGATGGCTGGTGCTGGGCAAGAGCTTGGCTCTCCCCAACTCCACTGGGTGCTGGCTCGGCGCTGTCCCTGCAGGCTCTGGGGCCGTTGCCGGGCCAGCGCCAGGTCAACACACCATGGCATTCTAAGCCCAACTGTTAGGCTCAGCATGGAATTCTGAGCCCAACTGTTGGGCTCAGCATGGAATTCTGAGCCCAACGGGGAGCAGAGGGGTGGGGGAGGGGCACTGGGGGCTCTCCCCAGTATGCCCCTGTCTCTGTGGTGCTGGGGGGCCCAGAGCTGGGCACAGCGCTGCAGGCATGGCCTCACCGGTGCTGGGCAGAGGGGAAGGGTCACCTCCCTCCAGCTGCTGGCAAGGCTTTGCCCACTGCAGCCCAGGGCACCACTCACCGCCGCCCTTGGGCAAGGGCACCTTGCTGGCTCCTGGTCAACTTGGTGTCCACCAGGACCCCCAGGGCCTCTTCTGTCACGCTGCTTTCCTGCAGCTTTGCCAAGCTGGCCAAAAGGTCACGAGTATGTGTGGATGTGTCCCGCGATGCTTCGTGCCCGTGCCGGTGCCATCAGCAGTGGGTCCCACCCTCTCTCTGCAGCTCTCCTGGTGCCACTGCCATGAGGGTGAGCAGGGCATGTTTCCTCCAGCCAAAGCAGTGGTCCAGGTGGAAAGGCTTGCTCTTGTTATGGCCCAGGGAGAAGGAGGATGCACCCTGGAGACAGAGTCCAGAGATGAAGTTTCCACAGAACTCCATCTTTGTCTTTTTTCCTTAACTGCATTTTTTTCACACAAAATTTGTTTTTCACATGGTGTCTCGGTGAAAGGTGGTGGTTGGAACTGTCTTTTATTTCCCAGCCCCTAAACATTGGGGGAAACTCCAGGAAGCAGAGCAGAGGGGAATAGCGCAGCCCAGGGGGTGGCAGGCACGTCCTGCCCACTCCGCACTCTTCCGGGATGCTTGAGACGGTCGGCAGAGGGAAGAAAGCCGTCCTTGCGCCTGCTGGAGCCAGCCCCATTGTCTCTTTGGCTCTGAATGTGTGAAGCTAAGCCAGGAGAAGCCAAAACCCAAAACCCTAAGCTGTTGTGTTGCATTTTGTGTTAGGGAAGGGAGGGAGGGAGGGTCAGAAAGAAGGAAGGAAGGAAAGAAAGAAAGGAAATGGAGAACAAGTCGTACTCTCTGTAAGCCTGCTGGGAATAGGGCTAGGCAAGAGTTTCCGGGACTGCAACACCTCCTCCTCCTGCAACACCTGTCTGCAGAGACGAGTGTCTGAAGAAGGATGCATTGGATGGCTGAAAAGTGAGACGGGAGCACGCACATATTTTATCTTTTCATCTGCCACTGGCTATTCACAAGGGCTCCTGGGCACCATTTCACCTGGCTTTTTGAACTCCACGTGTTTAAGAAGGGGAAGAAACTGCTGGGCAACAGCAGCAGGGAGAAGGGAGTGAGAGTGTGTGAGAGGGTCGTCCGAAAAGGGGTTTCTTCTACCCGGTGTGCAATGAGCCAGTCCTGACGCACTCAGGAGAGATGTTGGAGAGATTCAGGCCGGGGTGCTCGGTGGACTTTCCACAAATCAAGCACACCCAAGGCCGGCCTCTTCGTTACATTTACACAGTACATTCATGCATACTCTAGCTGTCTAATACATATGCATTCTGATCTACAGGAGTTGTGCAACTCTGTGGCGTCAGTCTTCTTGGCTCCTTTTCAGAACCTTCTGCGCACGTCTTCCTCCTTTTGGGGGTGTCTGGTGGTCCTCTGTGGTCTTCCCAGATGAGGTACCGTAACTGCTTTTATCCATAGATGGATAAAATAAAATCCTTGTGCCCAAGGTGTTTGTTTCGTATGGTACCTCTCTCTCTGGATGGAGACACTCGCTGCATCCTGCCAGTGCACTGTTAGCTGTTAACTGCTGCCATTGCTGGGGTTCATTGCTGTTACTTGCTTCCATGATGTCCGCTGCCACAGCTAAAGCAGAAAGAACAGCGTACACTGGTGTCCCTAATCAACACTTCTGTTCCCGTTCAGGTCCTGGGCTGCCTCTAAATAAAGAAAAAATATTGAGGGGGGTTGGAAATGAAGTTTCAGTCCTGCAAAGCGGTAAAGCATAGTTATCCCCAGGACAGGGGGTCACATTTATAACACAGAGTGACATCGGTGACTTGGAGATGAACACTTAAGAGCACCGTTAGATCAAACCCTGGGAACTTAGGAGGAAATCATAAAAGGAAGCGCAGAAAGGAAAAGGAACTGCAGTGTCAAAAGAGAAGGATGCCATTGCTTAAAGAGTAATAAGGGTACCGATGAAGCCAAAGAGCAGGGAAGGAGACACAAGGCAGAATTCAAGAGGACTAGTGGTTCCTAGCAGCACCAAAAGTGCATGTGACTGATGGTTCCTTGGGAAAAAGAACCACCACCACCGGACTGGATGGAGTCATCACCAGAGCACACCAGTACCGCTTGCCATTGGTCTGCCAGTGGGAAGGGTGACAGATGTGCACGTGAAAAGCAGGTGCCAGTGACTCCGTGGGCACAAGTGGCACAAGGCTGGCTCAGCGTTTCCTATGCCTGAGCTGGGGCAGAAGTATGAAGACGTCGAAATGACTGGAAGTCTTCTAGTCTCTCTAGGAGCCTATCAGTTTGTTTGTAACTCCAGTAAGAGCGGATGGCCGACAACTAAATGCAATGGGAAACACCGCGTGCCTGACCACTGGGACTTTGTCACGGGAACGCGTCTGGACTGTTAGGGGTACTCCTCTCATGAAGGGTCCTGTTGGGTGGATTCTAATTGAGCTCCTTCTAGTCTCACCTGAGAACAGCTGTACTGCCTTCACAAGAAACTCCCACCTCCTGTAATTGCTTTGATCATTGCTTTCTCCAGTGTAGATGAAAATATGAATATCTATGTATTATTGGAGATATTGCCTTGCTGTGTTTTAGTGCGGCAGTGATAGCCTCTGTTGGTGAATCCAGTGAGAAGGCAGAGAAGGAGAGGAGAGGAGAGGAGAGGAGAGGAGAGGAGAGGAGAGGAGAGGAGAGGAGAGGAGAGGAGAGGAGAGGAGAGGAGAGGAGAGGAGAGGAGAGGAGAGGAGAGGAGAGGAGAGGAGAGGAGAGAGGAGAGGCTATTTCAGTTGGAAGTGACCTACAACGATCATCTAGTGCCACTGTGGGTCCGTTTCAGGGCTGACCCACAGTTAAAGCCTATTAGTAAGGGCATTGTCCAAATGCCTCTTAAATGCTGACAGCATGGGGCATTGACCACCTCTCTAGGAAGCCTGTTCAAGTGTTTGACCACCTTCTCAGTAAAGCAATGGTTTGCAAGATATAGTCTGAATGCCCCTTGACACAGCTTTGAACGGGTCCCCTTTGTCCTGTCACAGGATACCAGGGAGATCAGCACCTCCCGCTCCACTTCCCCTCCTCAGGAAGCCATAGAGAGCAACGAGGTCTCCCGTCAGCCTCCTTTTCTCCAAACTAGACCAGCCCAAAGTCCTTAAGCTGCCCCTCACGGGACATGCCTTCCAGCCCCTTCACCAGCTTTGTTGCCTTCCTCAGGACCCACTCCAGTGCCTTCACACTGTGGGGCCCAGAACTGCACACAGCACTCAAGAGGAGGCCGCACCAACGCTGAGTACAGTGGGATGATCAACTCTTTTGACCAGCGGGTTCTGCTGTGTTTGATGCATCCCAGAATGACGTTTGTCCTCCTGACTGCCAGGGCATGACGCTGACTCCTCTTGAGCTTGGCACCGACCAGCACCCCCAGATCCTTTTCTGCAGGGCTGCTCTCCAGCCACTCCTCTCCCTCATAGATACTTGTGTTCGGTGTTACTGTGTCCCCAGGGCAGAACCTGACATTTGTTTTAGTTACTGTTCCTGTTAAATGCCTTTGGGTAGTACCCAGTATGATCTTATCCACATTTTTTCCAGGTACTGGAGGTCTGACTAACATGTCTGTAGTTTCCTGGGCCTTCCCTCACACCCTTCTTGTAAATAAGAATAATGCTGGTGAGCTTCCAGGCAGTGGGGACCTCTCCAGATTCCCAAGACTTTTGGTAGACGATTGAGAGGGGTCCTGCTGTAACATCCACTGACAAGTGCAAAATGAAAACTGCCAATACTGGAGTGTGATTTTTCTCCTGACCTACACAGTCTGCCACGGGCAGGTGCGTGCTTCCTCTCCGGGGCCATCTCTGTGCATCTCGGAAACATTTCCTATACTCAGAGCAGCATTACGATTGGAAAGATGGACAGCAGGGTCTGTTACACACCTGGGCTCCTTGTTCTTCTCACCCTGCCTGGCTTTTCTCAGTTGCCCAGTCCTGTGAGTTGCCAGCTTTCGCCTTTTCTTGCCCGGCTGCCCCTCAGCCTCCTCTTCGCAGCACAGTTTTCTCTTGCTGTTGGATTGTGTTTTCTCTTCCTGCGAAGAGCCTGGCAACCTTTCCATTCAATAGTATTGTTAGACAGGTGAAGCCATGACAAGCACGGATCAATTGTGCTCTGAATCAAAGCTAGCTCATTTTACCTTCTCTCCCTGGAGGAGCTCTTCAGGCGCTCGCTTTCTGGTGCAACTGGAGGCACCTGCAATGGAAATGTGGAAGTTCAGAGGTGGCAAGGACCTCCCTGCCCCATTGCTGCCTTAGCTTCCAAAGGCAGATCCCTTGGATGGGTTTGCTCAGCCCAGATAAGCCAGTTCTGGCTGGATCACCACACAAAGTGTGACGGCCACCCTGCATCAGCCTCACTCTGCACTTTTGCAGAGCTCCAGGCTGGTGGATGACCTTGCTTGTCCCTGTGACAGCAGTCCCACCTTCTGAGGAGGGAGGCTTTTGTTGTCACGCTGTTTGTGGCCCTGACATACCTCTGATGTTTGTGCTTCTGCTCCTGGTGCTGATGCCTCCTCTGCAAGCCCAGCCACCTCCTCCTCAAAGAGTTCCCCATGGTGTTCGATGAGGAACTCCACCAGCCGCGTCACCTGCACACAGCAAACCATTGGTTTCCAGCTCGCTGGCTGCAAACGGGTCAGACGGCCTTTCCCACTCCTGACCCTCCCTCCTGCGCAGCAAGCTGCAGCTGTGGGGCTGCTCTTCCCAGCAGCTCTTCTCATCCACGCGCGTTTGCTGAAGAGAGGAGGCAGCCCCGGTGCCTCTGAGCAGCAAAGCTGGGCTGGGCCCGGAAGGCTGTGGCCGGCTGGTAAATAGCGCGTACCTTCCCCGTCACCTGCATGAGGACACCCAGGGGCAGCGTGTGCTCCTCGGGCGGGCCGAGTAGGTTCGGCCCCAGGCAGATGGCCAGGTTAGTGGCAGTCATCCTGCTGGTGCCCGCATTGCTGCTGATGTTCTGCAGCAGGAGGAGCAAGTCCTTGAGCAGGAGAAGGTTTGCTCTGGGCAACTTGCTGGCCACCCTGAGGGAACAGGAACATAACGTCAAGAAGATAGATGCTGTCAACACAAGTCTCCCAGGCTGATGTCACCCGAGGCCACCCAAGGGAAGGCTCCCTGGCCACTCCTGGTCTACAGCAGAGGGACTGCCTTGGTTGAGATACGGCCACCTCCCTCCCCGCCTGCCCTTCTGGCAAGAGTCCCTTTGCGAAGCAAAGCCCCAATGCCTGCGGGAAGAGCTCCAAGCACAGAAATGCTTCTCTGAGCCACTTTCCCCCAAAACCAGACCCCACAGCAGCAAGAGGTGGCTGACAGAAAACACGGCTTCTTCAGGCAGGCCGTCGCTTTGCAGGCAAGTCCCTGGCCTCTGCCAGTCCCCACGGAGCAGGCAGGCTGCTCGCCACGCTTACTCCTTCAGTGCTGCCAGCCTCTCCTGCCTGCTGGTCTTCTGCAGGGCGCTCATCCACTCCTCGTAAAGGTCTGCGTCGAGGAGCTTGGAGGGGATCTTGCGGAGGAAGTCCTGCAAAGCCAAGGGCTCCGGGTGAGGCTCTGGGCGCTGCGTCCGGGAGCACAGGCAGCATGGGCGGCACTCTGGCTCGCGAGCAGGCGGCTGGGTTTGTGCTCCTGCTCTGGCAGGTGCCCATCAGCCCCGACAGAGCCGGGAGCTGCGGGGCTCCAGGTCAGCAGGGTTCACCTTGAAGATGATGGCCAGCAGGTGCACGGGCTGGCTTTCGAGGTGGACCTGCGCTCCGCTGTCGAGGGCCTCCCTGAGCTCCCGGAAGGCACGCTCACTGACCGCCCGCCGGAAGATCCCCTCCGTGGATGGCCCGTGCTCATGCAGGAGAGCCAGCAGGTCCTGCAGGGACAGAGGAGGAGAGCTGGAGACAGGACTACCGACAGGGGCAGGAGCGAGTGTGGCTTTCACTGGGGTGGGATGGAGATGTGGCTGGAGGTAGGGGACGTGGGGAGGAGCCGGCTTTGTCCCCGAGCCCCAGCAGGGCTTCCTCTGCTGGAGACAGCGCCTCCCTGGAGGAGCCATAGGGATGGGGACCCCCTGGCCAGGCTTGCTTACCTGCATGGGCTGGGGCAGCATTCCGTCCTGGCTGCAGAGGGCTGCCAGGGGCCGGCCAAAGAGAGCCCCCCTGGCACCAGAGCCCGATGGCCCGGGCACCTCTGCAGCGGCTGAGTTCCCTCGCCGTGCAAATGGCCAGGGCAGCCCCCTCCTCCTCCTGCGGGTCTCGCCTGCTGCCAAGGGAAAGAGAGCAAAGAGCCGTGGAGGAGAAGCGGTAGGCAAGCGGTCCCGGACCCTCTCAGGGCTGTCCCCCCACTGCCGAGCGCACGGGAGAGTGATGGTTTGGGAACGAGGGGCCCCGGGGCTCATCTCTCTCCTGCCGCAGAGCCATGGGGATGGATGTGCCCTGCAGGAAGGGCAGCAGCAGCCCCAGCGCAGCACGAGTGCCCGGCTGCCAGAGCAGGAGAGAAGGGCCGTCCTGTCCCCGCCTTCTCCAAACTCACCAGCCGCGTGGCCACGTCCGCCTTCGCTGCCAGAGGGGACGGGAGGTGGCCGCTGCTCTGCACCAGCCTGCAAGGAACACGCTGCGCTCAGCGAGCAGCCCCGCAGCAGAAAGGGCCCCCGAAGAGCTGCATCGGCCCCTGGCTGTGCGGGAGAGGTGGGAACGGCCGAGCCTGCAGCACGACCAGTCCTCACCTTTGCCTGGGCCGTGACCAGCCTCTCCAGGCTGCTGGCGTGCAGTGTCGTCGCCTGGGCAGGGGAGAAGAGCAGAAGGTGAGCAGCAATGCAGCTGATGGTGGGCTGGAGCAGCGCCTGGGGCAGAGGGGAGGCGGGAGGGACACTCACAGCATCGCGGCCACTGAGCTCCTTCAGCAGCAGCTTGATGGAGGGCAGCCGGGTGACGCGGGCTCCCTCCGCTCCTTCTGGTGACCTGTGTGTGGGGAAGGGGCAGAGGAGGAGCTGTGTGAGACCCAAGCCGCCTTCTCCCTGTGCTGGCAGCCCGGGGAGCGCTGCCAAGCTGCCCCGCAGCAGCCGGTGCCACCCGGCCGTGGAGCGGAGAGCAGCGGCGGTGGTGAGGACGGGGCTGGGCAGGGGTTGTCTGGACAGAGCGGGGCAAAGCAGCTGTGCCAGCTGTGCCCGCCCGAGAGCCGCCTGCAGGCGCGGGGCCTCTCTGCCCGGCTTGGGAGCGGTGTTTGGGCACGGCAGGGCTGCGGCTGGAGCCTCCCCCCGGGGTGTGAGCACGGTCCCCCCGGGCTGCACTGGCAGGCAGGGCTTACTTGAGCAGCGCGTCGAGCCAGAGCTCCTTCAGCGCCCGGGAGCTGCAGAGAGAGAGGAGAAACGGGCTGAGCGCCCGCTGCTCCCCGGCATGCGGGCAGAGGCAGCCCGGCACAGCCCTGCCGCGTGGGGACGGCCAGCGAGGCAGGGCAGGACGGAGCCCTGCGGGGCAGGACAGAGGGGACCCGTCCCCGAGGCTCACCGGAAAGTGAGGAGGCAGGAGCCGCAGGGCCAGACGAGGAGCAGGGAGCTGGTGGTCTTGCCTTCCTCCTCTTCGGCGGCATCGCTGGCCGCCCCCCTCCCGCTGCTCAGCACCTGCAGCTGGGCCAGGGCCAGGCGGAGCTGCGGGCGCGGGGCGCGGCCACGTCTGCAGAGAGGAGCGGCAGGGAGTGAGCGGGAGGCGGCCGAGCCAGGGGGCTCCCCTCCAGCGCCCGCCTGCCTCGGGCACGGCCGCGGGCGCCTCCAGCAGCAGGGTGCCGGGGGCCTGGGGCTGGTCCTCGGCTGCCCCTACCCTGGGGGAGAAGAGCAGAGCAGCAGGGGTCTGCGGGTCTTACTTGGTCTTGGCGATGACCAAGGCGTCGCTGAAGAGGAGGAGGTCCCTCTTCCTGGTGGCACGGCCCTGGGTCACCCGCACGCGCTGGCGCAGCCGGGGCTCGGGCGATGTCGGGGCAGGCTGGCACTGCTGCCCGGGCTCAGGGTCGTCACTGCGGAGCAGAGAGCATCAGGCACGGGCAAGGCGGGTGCCGCGGGGCCCGGCTGTGCCGGCGCGTCCCCGAGCCACGCAGGGGGAGCTCACCTGGAGCTGCGGCAGCAGTTTAGCTGGCCCATCCCGACGCGCCCAGGAGCAGCCGCGCGTGGGACCGGCTGGTGGGCTCAGGGCAGTGCCCAGGCGCCGCAAGCGAGGCTGCCAAGGGGGTCCTGGTGCCGATGGCTGGTGCTGGGCAAGAGCTTGGCTCTCCCCAACTCCACTGGGTGCTGGCTCGGCGCTGTCCCTGCAGGCTCTGGGGCCGTTGCCGGGCCAGTGCCAGGTCAACACACCATGGCATTCTAAGCCCAACTGTTAGGCTCAGCATGGAATTCTGAGCCCAACTGTTGGGCTCAGCATGGAATTCTGAGCCCAACGGGGAGCAGAGGGGTGGGGGAGGGGCACTGGGGGCTCTCCCCAGTATGCCCCTGTCTCTGTGGTGCTGGGGGGCCCAGAGCTGGGCACAGCGCTGCAGGCATGGCCTCACCGGTGCTGGGCAGAGGGGAAGGGTCACCTCCCTCCAGCTGCTGGCAAGGCTTTGCCCACTGCAGCCCAGGGCACCACTCACCGCCGCCCTTGGGCAAGGGCACCTTGCTGGCTCCTGGTCAACTTGGTGTCCACCAGGACCCCCAGGGCCTCTTCTGTCACGCTGCTTTCCTGCAGCTTTGCCAAGCTGTCCAAAAGGTCACGAGTATGTGTGGATGTGTCCCGCGATGCTTCGTGCCCGTGCCGGTGCCATCAGCAGTGGGTCCCACCCTCTCTCTGCAGCTCTCCTGGTGCCACTGCCATGAGGGTGAGCAGGGCATGTTTCCTCCAGCCAAAGCAGTGGTCCAGGTGGAAAGGCTTGCTCTTGTTATGGCCCAGGGAGAAGGAGGATGCACCCTGGAGACAGAGTCCAGAGATGAAGTTTCCACAGAACTCCATCTTTGTCTTTTTTCCTTAACTGCATTTTTTTCACACAAAATTTGTTTTTCACATGGTGTCTCGGTGAAAGGTGGTGGTTGGAACTGTCTTTTATTTCCCAGCCCCTAAACATTGGGGGAAACTCCAGGAAGCAGAGCAGAGGGGAATAGCGCAGCCCAGGGGGTGGCAGGCACGTCCTGCCCACTCCGCACTCTTCCGGGATGCTTGAGACGGTCGGCAGAGGGAAGAAAGCCGTCCTTGCGCCTGCTGGAGCCAGCCCCATTGTCTCTTTGGCTCTGAATGTGTGAAGCTAAGCCAGGAGAAGCCAAAAACCAAAACCCTAAGCTGTTGTGTTGCATTTTGTGTTAGGGAAGGGAGGGAGGGAGGGTCAGAAAGAAGGAAGGAAGGAAAGAAAGAAAGGAAATGGAGAACAAGTCGTACTCTCTGTAAGCCTGCTGGGAATAGGGCTAGGCAAGAGTTTCCGGGACTGCAACACCTCCTCCTCCTGCAACGCCTGTCTGCAGAGACGAGTGTCTGAAGAAGGATGCATTGGATGGCTGAAAAGTGAGACGGGAGCACGCACATATTTTATCTTTTCATCTGCCACTGGCTATTCACAAGGGCTCCTGGGCACCATTTCACCTGGCTTTTTGAACTCCACGTGTTTAAGAAGGGGAAGAAACTGCTGGGCAACAGCAGCAGGGAGAAGGGAGTGAGAGTGTGTGAGAGGGTCGTCCGAAAAGGGGTTTCTTCTACCCGGTGTGCAATGAGCCAGTCCTGACGCACTCAGGAGAGATGTTGGAGAGATTCAGGCCGGGGTGCTCGGTGGACTTTCCACAAATCAAGCACACCCAAGGCCGGCCTCTTCGTTACATTTACACAGTACATTCATGCATACTCTAGCTGTCTAATACATATTCATTCTGATCTACAGGAGCTGTGCAACTCTGTGGCGTCAGTCTTCTTGGCTCCTTTTCAGAACCTTCTGCGCACGTCTTCCTCCTTTTGGGGGTGTCTGGTGGTCCTCTGTGGTCTTCCCAGATGAGGTACCGTAACTGCTTTTATCCATAGATGGATAAAATAAAATCCTTGTGCCCAAGGTGTTTCTTTCGTATGGTACCTCTCTCTCTGGATGGAGACACTCGCTGCATCCTGCCAGTGCACTGTTAGCTGTTAACTGCTGCCATTGCTGGGGTTCATTGCTGTTACTTGCTTCCATGATGTCCGCTGCCACAGCTAAAGCAGAAAGAACAGCGTACACTGGTGTCCCTAATCAACACTTCTGTTCCCGTTCAGGTCCTGGGCTGCCTCTAAATAAAGAAAAAATATTGAGGGGGGTTGGAAATGAAGTTTCAGTCCTGCAAAGCGGTAAAGCATAGTTATCCCCAGGACAGGGGGTCACATTTATAACACAGAGTGACATCGGTGACTTGGAGATGAACACTTAAGAGCACCGTTAGATCAAACCCTGGGAACTTAGGAGGAAATCATAAAAGGAAGCGCAGAAAGGAAAAGGAGCTGCAGTGTCAAAAGAGAAGGATGCCATTGCTTAAAGAGTAATAAGGGTACCGATGAAGCCAAAGAGCAGGGAAGGAGACACAAGGCAGAATTCAAGAGGACTAGTGGTTCCTAGCAGCACCAAAAGTGCATGTGACTGATGGTTCCTTGGGAAAAAGAACCACCACCACCGGACTGGATGGAGTCATCACCAGAGCACACCAGTACCGCTTGCCATTGGTCTGCCAGTGGGAAGGGTGACAGATGTGCACGTGAAAAGCAGGTGCCAGTGACTCCGTGGGCACAAGTGGCACAAGGCTGGCTCAGCGTTTCCTATGCCTGAGCTGGGGCAGAAGTATGAAGACATCGAAATGACTGGAAGTCTTCTAGTCTCTCTAGGAGCCTATCAGTTTGTTTGTAACTCCAGTAAGAGCGGATGGCCGACAACTAAATGCAATGGGAAACACCGCGTGCCTGACCACTGGGACTTTGTCACGGGAACGCGTCTGGACTGTTAGGGGTACTCCTCTCATGAAGGGTCCTGTTGGGTGGATTCTAATTGAGCTCCTTCTAGTCTCACCTGAGAACAGCTGTACTGCCTTCACAAGAAACTCCCACCTCCTGTAATTGCTTTGATCATTGCTTTCTCCAGTGTAGATGAAAATATGAATATCTATGTATTATTGGAGATATTGCCTTGCTGTGTTTTAGTGCGGCAGTGATAGCCTCTGTTGGTGAATCCAGTGAGAAGGCAGAGAAGGAGAGGAGAGGAGAGGAGAGGAGAGGAGAGGAGAGGAGAGGAGAGGAGAGGAGAGGAGAGGAGAGGAGAGGAGAGGAGAGGAGAGGAGAGGAGAGGAGAGGAGAGGAGAGGAGAGGAGAGGAGAGGAGAGGAGAGGAGAGAGGAGAGGCTATTTCAGTTGGAAGTGACCTACAACGATCATCTAGTGCCACTGTGGGTCCGTTTCAGGGCTGACCCACAGTTAAAGCCTATTAGGAAGGGCATTGTCCAAATGCCTCTTAAATGCTGACAGCATGGGGCATTGACCACCTCTCTAGGAAGCCTGTTCAAGTGTTTGACCACCTTCTCAGTAAAGCAATGGTTTGCAAGATATAGTCTGAATGCCCCTTGACACAGCTTTGAACGGGTCCCCTTTGTCCTGTCACAGGATACCAGGGAGATCAGCACCTCCCGCTCCACTTCCCCTCCTCAGGAAGCCATAGAGAGCAACGAGGTCTCCCGTCAGCCTCCTTTTCTCCAAACTAGACCAGCCCAAAGTCCTTAAGCTGCCCCTCACAGGACATGCCTTCCAGCCCCTTCACCAGCTTTGTTGCCTTCCTCAGGACCCACTCCAGTGCCTTCACACTGTGGGGCCCAGAACTGCACACAGCACTCAAGAGGAGGCCGCACCAACGCTGAGTACAGTGGGATGATCAACTCTTTTGACCAGCGGGTTCTGCTGTGTTTGATGCATCCCAGAATGACGTTTGTCCTCCTGACTGCCAGGGCATGACGCTGACTCCTCTTGAGCTTGGCACCGACCAGCACCCCCAGATCCTTTTCTGCAGGGCTGCTCTCCAGCCACTCCTCTCCCTCATAGATACTTGTGTTCGGTGTTACTGTGTCCCCAGGGCAGAACCTGACATTTGTTTTAGTTACTGTTCCTGTTAAATGCCTTTGGGTAGTACCCAGTATGATCTTATCCACATTTTTTCCAGGTACTGGAGGTCTGACTAACATGTCTGTAGTTTCCTGGGCCTTCCCTCACACCCTTCTTGTAAATAAGAATAATGCTGGTGAGCTTCCAGGCAGTGGGGACCTCTCCAGATTCCCAAGACTTTTGGTAGACGATTGAGAGGGGTCCTGCTGTAACATCCACTGACAAGTGCAAAATGAAAACTGCCAACGCTGGAGTGTGATTTTTCTCCTGACCTACACAGTCTGCCACGGGCAGGTGCGTGCTTCCTCTCCGGGGCCATCTCTGTGCATCTCGGAAACATTTCCTATACTCAGAGCAGCATTACGATTGGAAAGATGGACAGCAGGGTCTGTTACACACCTGGGCTCCTTGTTCTTCTCACCCTGCCTGGCTTTTCTCAGTTGCCCAGTCCTGTGAGTTGCCAGCTTTCGCCTTTTCTTGCCCGGCTGCCCCTCAGCCTCCTCTTCGCAGCACAGTTTTCTCTTGCTGTTGGATTGTGTTTTCTCTTCCTGCGAAGAGCCTGGCAACCTTTCCATTCAATAGTATTGTTAGACAGGTGAAGCCATGACAAGCACGGATCAATTGTGCTCTGAATCAAAGCTAGCTCATTTTACCTTCTCTCCCTGGAGGAGCTATTCAGGCGCTCGCTTTCTGGTGCAACTGGAGGCACCTGCAATGGAAATGTGGAAGTTCAGAGGTGGCAAGGACCTCCCTGCCCCATTGCTGCCTTAGCTTCCAAAGGCAGATCCCTTGGATGGGTTTGCTCAGCCCAGATAAGCCAGTTCTGGCTGGATCACCACACAAAGTGTGACGGCCACCCTGCATCAGCCTCACTCTGCACTTTTGCAGAGCTCCAGGCTGGTGGATGACCTTGCTTGTCCCTGTGACAGCAGTCCCACCTTCTGAGGAGGGAGGCTTTTGTTGTCACGCTGTTTGTGGCCCTGACATACCTCTGATGTTTGTGCTTCTGCTCCTGGTGCTGATGCCTCCTCTGCAAGCCCAGCCACCTCCTCCTCAAAGAGTTCCCCATGGTGTTCAATGAGGAACTCCACCAGCCGCGTCACCTGCACACAGCAAACCATTGGTTTCCAGCTCGCTGGCTGCAAACGGGTCAGACGGCCTTTCCCACTCCTGACCCTCCCTCCTGCGCAGCAAGCTGCAGCTGTGGGGCTGCTCTTCCCAGCAGCTCTTCCCATCCACGCGCGTTTGCTGAAGAGAGGAGGCAGCCCCGGTGCCTCTGAGCAGCAAAGCTGGGCTGGGCCCGGAAGGCTGTGGCCGGCTGGTAAATAGCGCGTACCTTCCCCGTCACCTGCATGAGGACACCCAGGGGCAGCGTGTGCTCCTCGGGCGGGCCGAGCAGGTTCGGCCCCAGGCAGATGGCCAGGTTAGTGGCAGTCATCCTGCTGGTGCCCGCATTGCTGCTGATGTTCTGCAGCAGGAGGAGCAGGTCCTTGAGCAGGAGAAGGTTTGCTCTGGGCAACTTGCTGGCCACCCTGAGGGAACAGGAACATAACGTCAAGAAGATAGATGCTGTCAACACAAGTCTCCCAGGCTGATGTCACCCGAGGCCACCCAAGGGAAGGCTCCCTGGCCACTCCTGGTCTACAGCAGAGGGACTGCCTTGGTTGAGATACGGCCACCTCCCTCCCCGCCTGCCCTTCTGGCAAGAGTCCCTTTGCGAAGCAAAGCCCCAATGCCTGCGGGAAGAGCTCCAAGCACAGAAATGCTTCTCTGAGCCACTTTCCCCCAAAACCAGACCCCACAGCAGCAAGAGGTGGCTGACAGAAAACACGGCTTCTTCAGGCAGGCCGTCGCTTTGCAGGCAAGTCCCTGGCCTCTGCCAGTCCCCACGGAGCAGGCAGGCTGCTCGCCACGCTTACTCCTTCAGTGCTGCCAGCCTCTCCTGCCTGCTGGTCTTCTGCAGGGCGCTCATCCACTCCTCGTAAAGGTCTGCGTCGAGGAGCTTGGAGGGGATCTTGCGGAGGAAGTCCTGCAAAGCCAAGGGCTCCGGGTGAGGCTCTGGGCGCTGCGTCCGGGAGCACAGGCAGCATGGGCGGCACTCTGGCTCGCGAGCAGGCGGCTGGGTTTGTGCTCCTGCTCTGGCAGGTGACCATCAGCCCCGACAGAGCCGGGAGCTGCGGGGCTCCAGGTCAGCAGGGTTCACCTTGAAGATGATGGCCAGCAGGTGCACGGGCTGGCTTTCGAGGTGGACCTGCGCTCTGCTGTCGAGGGCCTCCCTGAGCTCCCGGAAGGCACGCTCACTGACCGTCCGCCGGAAGATCCCCTCCGTGGATGGCCCGTGCTCATGCAGGAGAGCCAGCAGGTCCTGCAGGGACAGAGGAGGAGAGCTGGAGACAGGACTACCGACAGGGGCAGGAGCGAGTGTGGCTTTCACTGGGGTGGGATGGAGATGTGGCTGGAGGTAGGGGACGTGGGGAGGAGCCGGCTTTGTCCCCGAGCCCCAGCAGGGCTTCCTCTGCTGGAGACAGCGCCTCCCTGGAGGAGCCATAGGGATGGGGACCCCCTGGCCAGGCTTGCTTACCTGCATGGGCTGGGGCAGCATTCCGTCCTGGCTGCAGAGGGCTGCCAGGGGCCGGCCAAAGAGAGCCCCCCTGGCACCAGAGCCCGATGGCCCGGGCACCTCTGCAGCGGCTGAGTTCCCTCGCCGTGCAAATGGCCAGGGCAGCCCCCTCCTCCTCCTGCGGGTCTCGCCTGCTGCCAAGGGAAAGAGAGCAAAGAGCCGTGGAGGAGAAGCGGTAGGCAAGCGGTCCCGGACCCTCTCAGGGCTGTCCCCCCACTGCCGAGCGCACGGGAGAGTGATGGTTTGGGAACGAGGGGCCCCGGGGCTCATCTCTCTCCTGCCGCAGAGCCATGGGGATGGATGTGCCCTGCAGGAAGGGCAGCAGCAGCCCCAGCGCAGCACGAGTGCCCGGCTGCCAGAGCAGGAGAGAAGGGCCGTCCTGTCCCCGCCTTCTCCAAACTCACCAGCCGCGTGGCCACGTCCGCCTTCGCTGCCAGAGGGGACGGGAGGTGGCCGCTGCTCTGCACCAGCCTGCAAGGAACACGCTGCGCTCAGCGAGCAGCCCCGCAGCAGAAAGGGCCCCCGAAGAGCTGCATCGGCCCCTGGCTGTGCGGGAGAGGTGGGAACGGCCGAGCCTGCAGCACGACCAGTCCTCACCTTTGCCTGGGCCGTGACCAGCCTCTCCAGGCTGCTGGCGTGCAGTGTCGTCGCCTGGGCAGGGGAGAAGAGCAGAAGGTGAGCAGCAATGCAGCTGATGGTGGGCTGGAGCAGCGCCTGGGGCAGAGGGGAGGCGGGAGGGACACTCACAGCATCGCGGCCACTGAGCTCCTTCAGCAGCAGCTTGATGGAGGGCAGCCGGGTGACGCGGGCTCCCTCCGCTCCTTCTGGTGACCTGTGTGTGGGGAAGGGGCAGAGGAGGAGCTGTGTGAGACCCAAGCCGCCTTCTCCCTGTGCTGGCAGCCCGGGGAGCGCTGCCAAGCTGCCCCGCAGCAGCCGGTGCCACCCGGCCGTGGAGCGGAGAGCAGCGGCGGTGGTGAGGACGGGGCTGGGCAGGGGTTGTCTGGACAGAGCGGGGCAAAGCAGCTGTGCCAGCTGTGCCCGCCCGAGAGCCGCCTGCAGGCGCGGGGCCTCTCTGCCCGGCTTGGGAGCGGTGTTTGGGCACGGCAGGGCTGCGGCTGGAGCCTCCCCCCGGGGTGTGAGCACGGTCCCCCCGGGCTGCACTGGCAGGCAGGGCTTACTTGAGCAGCGCGTCGAGCCAGAGCTCCTTCAGCGCCCGGGAGCTGCAGAGAGAGAGGAGAAACGGGCTGAGCGCCCGCTGCTCCCCGGCATGCGGGCAGAGGCAGCCCGGCACAGCCCTGCCGCGTGGGGACGGCCAGCGAGGCAGGGCAGGACGGAGCCCTGCGGGGCAGGACAGAGGGGACCCGTCCCCGAGGCTCACCGGAAAGTGAGGAGGCAGGAGCCGCAGGGCCAGACGAGGAGCAGGGAGCTGGTGGTCTTGCCTTCCTCCTCTTCGGCGGCATCGCTGGCCGCCCCCCTCCCGCTGCTCAGCACCTGCAGCTGGGCCAGGGCCAGGCGGAGCTGCGGGCGCGGGGCGCGGCCACGTCTGCAGAGAGGAGCGGCAGGGAGTGAGCGGGAGGCGGCCGAGCCAGGGGGCTCCCCTCCAGCGCCCGCCTGCCCCGGGCACGGCCGCGGGCGCCTCCAGCAGCAGGGTGCCGGGGGCCTGGGGCTGGTCCTCGGCTGCCCCTACCCTGGGGGAGAAGAGCAGAGCAGCAGGGGTCTGCGGGTCTTACTTGGTCTTGGCGATGACCAAGGCGTCGCTGAAGAGGAGGAGGTCCCTCTTCCTGGTGGCACGGCCCTGGGTCACCCGCACGCGCTGGCGCAGCCGGGGCTCGGGCGATGTCGGGGCAGGCTGGCACTGCTGCCCGGGCTCAGGGTCGTCACTGCGGAGCAGAGAGCATCAGGCACGGGCAAGGCGGGTGCCGCGGGGCCCGGCTGTGCCGGCGCGTCCCCGAGCCACGCAGGGGGTGCTCACCTGGAGCTGCGGCAGCAGTTTAGCTGGCCCATCCCGACGCGCCCAGGAGCAGCCGCGCGTGGGACCGGCTGGTGGGCTCAGGGCAGTGCCCAGGCGCCGCAAGCGAGGCTGCCAAGGGGGTCCTGGTGCCGATGGCTGGTGCTGGGCAAGAGCTTGGCTCTCCCCAACTCCACTGGGTGCTGGCTCGGCGCTGTCCCTGCAGGCTCTGGGGCCGTTGCCGGGCCAGCGCCAGGTCAACACACCATGGCATTCTAAGCCCAACTGTTAGGCTCAGCATGGAATTCTGAGCCCAACTGTTGGGCTCAGCATGGAATTCTGAGCCCAACGGGGAGCAGAGGGGTGGGGGAGGGGCACTGGGGGCTCTCCCCAGTATGCCCCTGTCTCTGTGGTGCTGGGGGGCCCAGAGCTGGGCACAGCGCTGCAGGCATGGCCTCACCGGTGCTGGGCAGAGGGGAAGGGTCACCTCCCTCCAGCTGCTGGCAAGGCTTTGCCTGCTGCAGCCCAGGGCACCACTCACCGCCGCCCTTGGGCAAGGGCACCTTGCTGGCTCCTGGTCAACTTGGTGTCCACCAGGACCCCCAGGGCCTCTTCTGTCACGCTGCTTTCCTGCAGCTTTGCCAAGCTGGCCAAAAGGTCACGAGTATGTGTGGATGTGTCCCGCGATGCTTCGTGCCCGTGCCGGTGCCATCGGCAGTGGGTCCCACCCTCTCTCTGCAGCTCTCCTGGTGCCACTGCCATGAGGGTGAGCAGGGCATGTTTCCTCCAGCCAAAGCAGTGGTCCAGGTGGAAAGGCTTGCTCTTGTTATGGCCCAGGGAGAAGGAGGATGCACCCTGGAGACAGAGTCCAGAGATGAAGTTTCCACAGAACTCCATCTTTGTCTTTTTTCCTTAACTGCATTTTTTTCACACAAAATTTGTTTTTCACATGGTGTCTCGGTGAAAGGTGGTGGTTGGAACTGTCTTTTATTTCCCAGCCCCTAAACATTGGGGGAAACTCCAGGAAGCAGAGCAGAGGGGAACAGCGCAGCCCAGGGGGTGGCAGGCACGTCCTGCCCACTCCGCACTCTTCCGGGATGCTTGAGACGGTCGGCAGAGGGAAGAAAGCCGTCCTTGCGCCTGCTGGAGCCAGCCCCATTGTCTCTTTGGCTCTGAATGTGTGAAGCTAAGCCAGGAGAAGCCAAAAACCAAAACCCTAAGCTGTTGAGTTGCATTTTGTGTTAGGGAAGGGAGGAAGGGAGGGTCAGAAAGAAGGAAGGAAGGAAAGAAAGAAAGGAAATGGAGAACAAGTCGTACTCTCTGTAAGCCTGCTGGGAATAGGGCTAGGCAAGAGTTTCCGGGACCGCAATACCTCCTCCTCCTGCAACGCCTGTCTGCAGAGACGAGTGTCTGAAGAAGGATGCATTGGATGGCTGAAAAGTGAGACGGGAGCACGCACATATTTTATCTTTTCATCTGCCACTGGCTATTCACAAGGGCTCCTGGGCACCATTTCACCTGGCTTTTTGAACTCCACGTGTTTAAGAAGGGGAAGAAACTGCTGGGCAACAGCAGCAGGGAGAAGGGAGTGAGAGTGTGTGAGAGGGTCGTCCGAAAAGGGGTTTCTTCTACCCGGTGTGCAATGAGCCAGTCCTGACGCACTCAGGAGAGATGTTGGAGAGATTCAGGCCGGGGTGCTCGGTGGACTTTCCACAAATCAAGCACACCCAAGGCCGGCCTCTTCGTTACATTTACACAGTACATTCATGCATACTCTAGCTGTCTAATACATATGCATTCTGATCTACAGGAGTTGTGCAACTCTGTGGCGTCAGTCTTCTTGGCTCCTTTTCAGAACCTTCTGCGCACGTCTTCCTCCTTTTGGGGGTGTCTGGTGGTCCTCTGTGGTCTTCCCAGATGAGGTACCGTAACTGCTTTTATCCATAGATGGATAAAATAAAATCCTTGTGCCCAAGGTGTTTCTTTCGTATGGTACCTCTCTCTCTGGATGGAGAAACTCGCTGCATCCTGCCAGTGCACTGTTAGCTGTTAACTGCTGCCATTGCTGGGGTTCATTGCTGTTACTTGCTTCCATGATGTCCGCTGCCACAGCTAAAGCAGAAAGAACAGCGTACACTGGTGTCCCTAATCAACACTTCTGTTCCCGTTCAGGTCCTGGGCTGCCTCTAAATAAAGAAAAAATATTGAGGGGGGTTGGAAATGAAGTTTCAGTCCTGCAAAGCGGTAAAGCATAGTTATCCCCAGGACAGGGGGTCACATTTATAACACAGAGTGACATCGGTGACTTGGAGATGAACACTTAAGAGCACCGTTAGATCAAACCCTGGGAACTTAGGAGGAAATCATAAAAGGAAGCGCAGAAAGGAAAAGGAGCTGCAGTGTCAAAAGAGAAGGATGCCATTGCTTAAAGAGTAATAAGGGTACCGATGAAGCCAAAGAGCAGGGAAGGAGACACAAGGCAGAATTCAAGAGGACTAGTGGTTCCTAGCAGCACCAAAAGTGCATGTGACTGATGGTTCCTTGGGAAAAAGAACCACCACCACCGGACTGGATGGAGTCATCACCAGAGCACACCAGTACCGCTTGCCATTGGTCTGCCAGTGGGAAGGGTGACAGATGTGCACGTGAAAAGCAGGTGCCAGTGACTCCGTGGGCACAAGTGGCACAAGGCTGGCTCAGCGTTTCCTATGCCTGAGCTGGGGCAGAAGTATGAAGACGTCGAAATGACTGGAAGTCTTCTAGTCTCTCTAGGAGCCTATCAGTTTGTTTGTAACTCCAGTAAGAGCGGATGGCCGACAACTAAATGCAATGGGAAACACCGCGTGCCTGACCACTGGGACTTTGTCACGGGAACGCGTCTGGACTGTTAGGGGTACTCCTCTCATGAAGGGTCCTGTTGGGTGGATTCTAATTGAGCTCCTTCTAGTCTCACCTGAGAACAGCTGTACTGCCTTCACAAGAAACTCCCACCTCCTGTAATTGCTTTGATCATTGCTTTCTCCAGTGTAGATGAAAATATGAATATCTATGTATTATTGGAGATATTGCCTTGCTGTGTTTTAGTGCGGCAGTGATAGCCTCTGTTGGTGAATCCAGTGAGAAGGCAGAGAAGGAGAGGAGAGGAGAGGAGAGGAGAGGAGAGGAGAGGAGAGGAGAGGAGAGGAGAGGAGAGGAGAGGAGAGGAGAGGAGAGGAGAGGAGAGGAGAGGAGAGGAGAGGAGAGGAGAGAGGAGAGGCTATTTCAGTTGGAAGTGACCTACAACGATCATCTAGTGCCACTGTGGGTCCGTTTCAGGGCTGACCCACAGTTAAAGCCTATTAGGAAGGGCATTGTCCAAATGCCTCTTAAATGCTGACAGCATGGGGCATTGACCACCTCTCTAGGAAGCCCGTTCAAGTGTTTGACCACCTTCTCAGTAAAGCAATGGTTTGCAAGATATAGTCTGAATGCCCCTTGACACAGCTTTGAACGGGTCCCCTTTGTCCTGTCACAGGATACCAGGGAGATCAGCACCTCCCGCTCCACTTCCCCTCCTCAGGAAGCCATAGAGAGCAACGAGGTCTCCCGTCAGCCTCCTTTTCTCCAAACTAGACCAGCCCAAAGTCCTTAAGCTGCCCCTCACAGGACATGCCTTCCAGCCCCTTCACCAGCTTTGTTGCCTTCCTCAGGACCCACTCCAGTGCCTTCACACTGTGGGGCCCAGAACTGCACACAGCACTCAAGAGGAGGCCGCACCAACGCTGAGTACAGTGGGATGATCAACTCTTTTGACCAGCGGGTTCTGCTGTGTTTGATGCATCCCAGAATGACGTTTGTCCTCCTGACTGCCAGGGCATGACGCTGACTCCTCTTGAGCTTGGCACCGACCAGCACCCCCAGATCCTTTTCTGCAGGGCTGCTCTCCAGCCACTCCTCTCCCTCATAGATACTTGTGTTCGGTGTTACTGTGTCCCCAGGGCAGAACCTGACATTTGTTTTAGTTACTGTTCCTGTTAAATGCCTTTGGGTAGTACCCAGTATGATCTTATCCACATTTTTTCCAGGTACTGGAGGTCTGACTAACATGTCTGTAGTTTCCTGGGCCTTCCCTCACACCCTTCTTGTAAATAAGAATAATGCTGGTGAGCTTCCAGGCAGTGGGGACCTCTCCAGATTCCCAAGACTTTTGGTAGACGATTGAGAGGGGTCCTGCTGTAACATCCACTGACAAGTGCAAAATGAAAACTGCCAATACTGGAGTGTGATTTTTCTCCTGACCTACACAGTCTGCCACGGGCAGGTGCGTGCTTCCTCTCCGGGGCCATCTCTGTGCATCTCGGAAACATTTCCTATACTCAGAGCAGCATTACGATTGGAAAGATGGACAGCAGGGTCTGTTACACACCTGGGCTCCTTGTTCTTCTCACCCTGCCTGGCTTTTCTCAGTTGCCCAGTCCTGTGAGTTGCCAGCTTTCGCCTTTTCTTGCCCGGCTGCCCCTCAGCCTCCTCTTCGCAGCACAGTTTTCTCTTGCTGTTGGATTGTGTTTTCTCTTCCTGCGAAGAGCCTGGCAACCTTTCCATTCAATAGTATTGTTAGACAGGTGAAGCCATGACAAGCACGGATCAATTGTGCTCTGAATCAAAGCTAGCTCATTTTACCTTCTCTCCCTGGAGGAGCTCTTCAGGCGCTCGCTTTCTGGTGCAACTGGAGGCACCTGCAATGGAAATGTGGAAGTTCAGAGGTGGCAAGGACCTCCCTGCCCCATTGCTGCCTTAGCTTCCAAAGGCAGATCCCTTGGATGGGTTTGCTCAGCCCAGATAAGCCAGTTCTGGCTGGATCACCACACAAAGTGTGACGGCCACCCTGCATCAGCCTCACTCTGCACTTTTGCAGAGCTCCAGGCTGGTGGATGACCTTGCTTGTCCCTGTGACAGCAGTCCCACCTTCTGAGGAGGGAGGCTTTTGTTGTCACGCTGTTTGTGGCCCTGACATACCTCTGATGTTTGTGCTTCTGCTCCTGGTGCTGATGCCTCCTCTGCAAGCCCAGCCACCTCCTCCTCAAAGAGTTCCCCATGGTGTTCGATGAGGAACTCCACCAGCCGCGTCACCTGCACACAGCAAACCATTGGTTTCCAGCTCGCTGGCTGCAAACGGGTCAGACGGCCTTTCCCACTCCTGACCCTCCCTCCTGCGCAGCAAGCTGCAGCTGTGGGGCTGCTCTTCCCAGCAGCTCTTCCCATCCACGCGCGTTTGCTGAAGAGAGGAGGCAGCCCCGGTGCCTCTGAGCAGCAAAGCTGGGCTGGGCCCGGAAGGCTGTGGCCGGCTGGTAAATAGCGCGTACCTTCCCCGTCACCTGCATGAGGACACCCAGGGGCAGCGTGTGCTCCTTGGGCGGGCCGAGCAGGTTCGGCCCCAGGCAGATGGCCAGGTTAGTGGCAGTCATCCTGCTGGTGCCCGCATTGCTGCTGATGTTCTGCAGCAGGAGGAGCAAGTCCTTGAGCAGGAGAAGGTTTGCTCTGGGCAACTTGCTGGCCACCCTGAGGGAACAGGAACATAACGTCAAGAAGATAGATGCTGTCAACACAAGTCTCCCAGGCTGATGTCACCCGAGGCCACCCAAGGGAAGGCTCCCTGGCCACTCCTGGTCTACAGCAGAGGGACTGCCTTGGTTGAGATACGGCCACCTCCCTCCCCGCCTGCCCTTCTGGCAAGAGTCCCTTTGCGAAGCAAAGCCCCAATGCCTGCGGGAAGAGCTCCAAGCACAGAAATGCTTCTCTGAGCCACTTTCCCCCAAAACCAGACCCCACAGCAGCAAGAGGTGGCTGACAGAAAACACGGCTTCTTCAGGCAGGCCGTCGCTTTGCAGGCAAGTCCCTGGCCTCTGCCAGTCCCCACGGAGCAGGCAGGCTGCTCGCCATGCTTACTCCTTCAGTGCTGCCAGCCTCTCCTGCCTGCTGGTCTTCTGCAGGGCGCTCATCCACTCCTCGTAAAGGTCTGCGTCGAGGAGCTTGGAGGGGATCTTGCGGAGGAAGTCCTGCAAAGCCAAGGGCTCCGGGTGAGGCTCTGGGCGCTGCGTCCGGGAGCACAGGCAGCATGGGCGGCACTCTGGCTCGCGAGCAGGCGGCTGGGTTTGTGCTCCTGCTCTGGCAGGTGCCCATCAGCCCCGACAGAGCCGGGAGCTGCGGGGCTCCAGGTCAGCAGGGTTCACCTTGAAGATGATGGCCAGCAGGTGCACGGGCTGGCTTTCGAGGTGGACCTGCGCTCCGCTGTCGAGGGCCTCCCTGAGCTCCCGGAAGGCACGCTCCCTGACCGCCCGCCGGAAGATCCCCTCCGTGGATGGCCCGTGCTCATGCAGGAGAGCCAGCAGGTCCTGCAGGGACAGAGGAGGAGAGCTGGAGACAGGACTACCGACAGGGGCAGGAGCGAGTGTGGCTTTCACTGGGGTGGGATGGAGATGTGGCTGGAGGTAGGGGACGTGGGGAGGAGCCGGCTTTGTCCCCGAGCCCCAGCAGGGCTTCCTCTGCTGGAGACAGCGCCTCCCTGGAGGAGCCATAGGGATGGGGACCCCCTGGCCAGGCTTGCTATCAGGTTGTTTGTAATTCCAGTAACAGCGGATGGCTGACGACTAAATGCAATGGGAAACACCGCGTGCCTGACCACTGGGACTTTGTCACTGGAACAAAGTGATTTCTGTGGGAGTGACTTCACCTAAGTATAGAATGAAACTGCTCCCTGGGATCAAGGCGGCAGTAGTGGCGAGAGCTGTGAACAGAGAAACGATGAGAAAAGGCTCCCACATTTCCGTGAGCCCTGTAACTGACTGGGGCATACAGGGGAAACAAAATTCAGGAAAGCCGAGGAGGACTGTGGATAACCTCAGAATCATAGAATGGTTTGGGTTGGAAGGGACCTCAAAGACCATCTAGTCCCAACCCCCCTGCCATGGCCAGGAACACCTTCCACCAGACCAGGTTGCTCAAAGCCCCGTCCAGCCTGGCCTTGAACACTGCCAGGGAGGGGGCAGCCACAGCTCCCCTGGGCAACCTGTTCCAGTGCCTCACCACACTCGTAGCGAAGAATACCTTTTCTGCATCAAATCTAAATCTACCCTCTCTTAGTTTAAAGCCATTACCCCTTGTCCTACCACTACGTGTAGGACTGTCTCCCATGGGAGCACCCCACGCTGGGGCAGGGGAGGAGCGTGAGGAGGAAGGAGCGGCAGAGACAAGGTGCGATGAGCTGACCGCAGCCCCCACACCCCAGCCCCTGCGCAGCTCGGGGGGAGGAGGCAGAGGAAGATCAGGAGTGAACTTGAGCCCGGGAGGAAGGCAGGGGTGGGGGAAGGTGCTTTGACATTTCGGTTTCATTTCTCCTCGCCCCAGTTGGATTTCACTGGCAATAAAGTGATTTCCCCACGGCCAGGCCGTGTTACCCGTAGGGGTGACGAGTGAGGCTCTCTCACCCCCTCATCTCGGCCCAGGCCTTGGCGCCATCTCTTCCCTCCCTGCCCAGCCGAGGAGGGCAGCGCTCCGGCGGCTTTGGCGGGCTTCGGGCCTGCAGCCGGGCTCAGCCCCACCCCAGCTCCACGGCCGGCCCCCGAGGCAGGAAGCCCGGGCCCAGCAGCAGGCAGCTGCCCTGAAGCGGGGTCAGGCCCGGCGAGGCCCCCGCCCCCGGGGAGCGGGCACCCAGGGCCCAGGCCCGGCTGTGTGGTGCTCGGCAGAGCGGGAAGGGCAGCCTGAGGGAAGGCTGCCCGGCCAGGGCAACGGCTGCCACCGGGCCAGCACGGGGACGCCTCAGCCCGGCGCCCAGCACGGCGGGGGCGGCCCTGCCCGGCCCGGCCCTGCCCGGCCCGGCGCTGCCACAGCGGGAGCCGCCGCTGCGGAAGGTGGAGCTGCCCCAGGCCGGCGGCAGGGCCGGGCCGGGCCGCGCGGCGCCGAGCTCCGTTTCCCGCCGCGCAGGGCGCGCGCGGGGCGGCGCAGGCGCAGTCGGGGCTGGGCGGGGGAGCGGGCGCGCGGGGCCGTGAGGCGGCGGGGACGCTCGTGGCCGAGGGGAAGGAGGAGCGGGCGGCGCGGCGGCAGCGGCGGGGGGGCGAGCGGGACGGGCCGGCAGCAGCACGGAGCGTGTCAGCCCGGGGGTTTTCTTTCTCCCGTTCCCCTTCCAACCCTGTCCCTCGGGCCGGGGGGGCAGCGAGCGAGCGGCCGTGTGGGGCCGGGTTGCCGCTGGAGTTAACCCGCAGCGCTCCCTGAGGCGTTCAATACTATGTCAATACTATGAAAACTTCTGAAAGTTGAAATTCCATTTATTCCTCTGTGAAATTGCAGAAAAGAAGTCTTATTTTGATCTGCTTGCTTAACTCACCATCCTCTGACCTCTGACAGTCCCTTGTTCAGCAGACAGAAATGGGGATAGGAAGGAGGAGGGTGTTCAAACCCCGGCTTTCGGCACTGAGGTAATCTCGAGTGTCAAATGTACAAACTTTCACAAATAAAGAAGTTTTGCCTACCCTAAGAGCTAAGAGTTTTCTTGTAATCCTATAAACGGGGAGAGTAAATTTTTTTTTTTTAAAGAAGCATTTTTTCCTTGACTTAGAAGTGCTGCTGGGAGCAGTATCTGTGTGGTACTCCCTGTTTTTAAGGGGATGTTGGAAAACTGGAGAAGAGGCAACAAAATCACAAAAGTAATTAGAAAAAAAAAGCACAATTGTGAATGGCTTTATTAGAGTGGGTAGTGCTGGATGCTAAACCACTTTTTTATCTGGTTGGTAAAGGCACAGCAAGAAGCTGTGCTCACCCATGAGGGTGAGCAGGGCATGTTTCCTCCAGCCAAAGCAGTGGTCCAGGTGGAAAGGCTTGCTCTTGTTATGGCCCAGGGAGAAGGAGGATGCACCCTGGAGACAGAGTCCAGAGATGAAGTTTCCACAGAACTCCATCTTTTTTCCTTAACTGCATTTTTTTCACACAAAATTTGTTTTTCACATGGTGTCTCGGTGAAAGGTGGTGGTTGGAACTGTCTTTTATTTCCCAGCCTCTAAACATTGGGGGAAACTCCAGGAAGCAGAGCAGAGGGGAATAGCGCAGCCCAGGGGGTGGCAGGCACGTCCTGCCCACTCCGCACTCTTCCGGGATGCTTGAGACGGTCGGCAGAGGGAAGAAAGCCGTCCTTGCGCCTGCTGGAGCCAGCCCCATTGTCTCTTTGGCTCTGAATGTGTGAAGCTAAGCCAGGAGAAGCCAAAACCCAAAACCCTAAGCTGTTGTGTTGCATTTTGTGTTAGGGAAGGGAGGGAGGGAGGGTCAGAAAGAAGGAAGGAAGGAAAGAAAGAAAGGAAATGGAGAACAAGTCGTACTCTCTGTAAGCCTGCTGGGAATAGGGCTAGGCAAGAGTTTCCGGGACTGCAACACCTCCTCCTCCTGCAACACCTGTCTGCAGAGACGAGTGTCTGAAGAAGGATGCATTGGATGGCTGAAAAGTGAGACGGGAGCACGCACATATTTTATCTTTTCATCTGCCACTGGCTATTCACAAGGGCTCCTGGGCACCATTTCACCTGGCTTTTTGAACTCCACGTGTTTAAGAAGGGGAAGAAACTGCTGGGCAACAGCAGCAGGGAGAAGGGAGTGAGAGTGTGTGAGAGGGTCGTCCGAAAAGGGGTTTCTTCTACCCGGTGTGCAATGAGCCAGTCCTGACGCACTCAGGAGAGATGTTGGAGAGATTCAGGCCGGGGTGCTCGGTGGACTTTCCACAAATCAAGCACACCCAAGGCCGGCCTCTTCGTTACATTTACACAGTACATTCATGCATACTCTAGCTGTCTAATACATATGCATTCTGATCTACAGGAGTTGTGCAACTCTGTGGCGTCAGTCTTCTTGGCTCCTTTTCAGAACCTTCTGCGCACGTCTTCCTCCTTTTGGGGGTGTCTGGTGGTCCTCTGTGGTCTTCCCAGATGAGGTACCGTAACTGCTTTTATCCATAGATGGATAAAATAAAATCCTTGTGCCCAAGGTGTTTGTTTCGTATGGTACCTCTCTCTCTGGATGGAGACACTCGCTGCATCCTGCCAGTGCACTGTTAGCTGTTAACTGCTGCCATTGCTGGGGTTCATTGCTGTTACTTGCTTCCATGATGTCCGCTGCCACAGCTAAAGCAGAAAGAACAGCGTACACTGGTGTCCCTAATCAACACTTCTGTTCCCGTTCAGGTCCTGGGCTGCCTCTAAATAAAGAAAAAATATTGAGGGGGGTTGGAAATGAAGTTTCAGTCCTGCAAAGCGGTAAAGCATAGTTATCCCCAGGACAGGGGGTCACATTTATAACACAGAGTGACATCGGTGACTTGGAGATGAACACTTAAGAGCACCGTTAGATCAAACCCTGGGAACTTAGGAGGAAATCATAAAAGGAAGCGCAGAAAGGAAAAGGAGCTGCAGTGTCAAAAGAGAAGGATGCCATTGCTTAAAGAGTAATAAGGGTACCGATGAAGCCAAAGAGCAGGGAAGGAGACACAAGGCAGAATTCAAGAGGACTAGTGGTTCCTAGCAGCACCAAAAGTGCATGTGACTGATGGTTCCTTGGGAAAAAGAACCACCACCACCGGACTGGATGGAGTCATCACCAGAGCACACCAGTACCGCTTGCCATTGGTCTGCCAGTGGGAAGGGTGACAGATGTGCACGTGAAAAGCAGGTGCCAGTGACTCCGTGGGCACAAGTGGCACAAGGCTGGCTCAGCGTTTCCTATGCCTGAGCTGGGGCAGAAGTATGAAGACGTCGAAATGACTGGAAGTCTTCTAGTCTCTCTAGGAGCCTATCAGTTTGTTTGTAACTCCAGTAAGAGCGGATGGCCGACAACTAAATGCAATGGGAAACACCGCGTGCCTGACCACTGGGACTTTGTCACGGGAACGCGTCTGGACTCTTAGGGGTACTCCTCTCATGAAGGGTCCTGTTGGGTGGATTCTAATTGAGCTCCTTCTAGTCTCACCTGAGAACAGCTGTACTGCCTTCACAAGAAACTCCCACCTCCTGTAATTGCTTTGATCATTGCTTTCTCCAGTGTAGATGAAAATATGAATATCTATGTATTATTGGAGATATTGCCTTGCTGTGTTTTAGTGCGGCAGTGATAGCCTCTGTTGGTGAATCCAGTGAGAAGGCAGAGAAGGAGAGGAGAGGAGAGGAGAGGAGAGGAGAGGAGAGGAGAGGAGAGGAGAGGAGAGGAGAGGAGAGGAGAGGAGAGGAGAGGAGAGGAGAGGAGAGGAGAGGAGAGGAGAGGAGAGGAGAGGAGAGAGGAGAGGCTATTTCAGTTGGAAGTGACCTACAACGATCATCTAGTGCCACTGTGGGTCCGTTTCAGGGCTGACCCACAGTTAAAGCCTATTAGGAAGGGCATTGTCCAAATGCCTCTTAAATGCTGACAGCATGGGGCATTGACCACCTCTCTAGGAAGCCCGTTCAAGTGTTTGACCACCTTCTCAGTAAAGCAATGGTTTGCAAGATATAGTCTGAATGCCCCTTGACACAGCTTTGAACGGGTCCCCTTTGTCCTGTCACAGGATACCAGGGAGATCAGCACCTCCCGCTCCACTTCCCCTCCTCAGGAAGCCATAGAGAGCAACGAGGTCTCCCGTCAGCCTCCTTTTCTCCAAACTAGACCAGCCCAAAGTCCTTAAGCTGCCCCTCACGGGACATGCCTTCCAGCCCCTTCACCAGCTTTGTTGCCTTCCTCAGGACCCACTCCAGTGCCTTCACACTGTGGGGCCCAGAACTGCACACAGCACTCAAGAGGAGGCCGCACCAACGCTGAGTACAGTGGGATGATCAACTCTTTTGACCAGCGGGTTCTGCTGTGTTTGATGCATCCCAGAATGACGTTTGTCCTCCTGACTGCCAGGGCATGACGCTGACTCCTCTTGAGCTTGGCACCAACCAGCACCCCCAGATCCTTTTCTGCAGGGCTGCTCTCCAGCCACTCCTCTCCCTCATAGATACTTGTGTTCGGTGTTACTGTGTCCCCAGGGCAGAACCTGACATTTGTTTTAGTTACTGTTCCTGTTAAATGCCTTTGGGTAGTACCCAGTATGATCTTATCCACATTTTTTCCAGGTACTGGAGGTCTGACTAACATGTCTGTAGTTTCCTGGGCCTTCCCTCACACCCTTCTTGTAAATAAGAATAATGCTGGTGAGCTTCCAGGCAGTGGGGACCTCTCCAGATTCCCAAGACTTTTGGTAGACGATTGAGAGGGGTCCTGCTGTAACATCCACTGACAAGTGCAAAATGAAAACTGCCAACGCTGGAGTGTGATTTTTCTCCTGACCTACACAGTCTGCCACGGGCAGGTGCGTGCTTCCTCTCCGGGGCCATCTCTGTGCATCTCGGAAACATTTCCTATACTCAGAGCAGCATTACGATTGGAAAGATGGACAGCAGGGTCTGTTACACACCTGGGCTCCTTGTTCTTCTCACCCTGCCTGGCTTTTCTCAGTTGCCCAGTCCTGTGAGTTGCCAGCTTTCGCCTTTTCTTGCCCGGCTGCCCCTCAGCCTCCTCTTCGCAGCACAGTTTTCTCTTGCTGTTGGATTGTGTTTTCTCTTCCTGCGAAGAGCCTGGCAACCTTTCCATTCAATAGTATTGTTAGACAGGTGAAGCCATGACAAGCACGGATCAATTGTGCTCTGAATCAAAGCTAGCTCATTTTACCTTCTCTCCCTGGAGGAGCTCTTCAGGCGCTCGCTTTCTGGTGCAACTGGAGGCACCTGCAATGGAAATGTGGAAGTTCAGAGGTGGCAAGGACCTCCCTGCCCCATTGCTGCCTTAGCTTCCAAAGGCAGATCCCTTGGATGGGTTTGCTCAGCCCAGATAAGCCAGTTCTGGCTGGATCACCACACAAAGTGTGACGGCCACCCTGCATCAGCCTCACTCTGCACTTTTGCAGAGCTCCAGGCTGGTGGATGACCTTGCTTGTCCCTGTGACAGCAGTCCCACCTTCTGAGGAGGGAGGCTTTTGTTGTCACGCTGTTTGTGGCCCTGACATACCTCTGATGTTTGTGCTTCTGCTCCTGGTGCTGATGCCTCCTCTGCAAGCCCAGCCACCTCCTCCTCAAAGAGTTCCCCATGGTGTTCGATGAGGAACTCCACCAGCCGCGTCACCTGCACACAGCAAACCATTGGTTTCCAGCTCGCTGGCTGCAAACGGGTCAGATGGCCTTTCCCACTCCTGACCCTCCCTCCTGCGCAGCAAGCTGCAGCTGTGGGGCTGCTCTTCCCAGCAGCTCTTCCCATCCACGCGCGTTTGCTGAAAAGAGGAGGCAGCCCTGGTGCCTCTGAGCAACAAAGCTGGGCTGGGCCCGGAAGGCTGTGGCCGGCTGGTAAATAGCGCGTACCTTCCCCGTCACCTGCATGAGGACACCCAGGGGCAGCGTGTGCTCCTCGGGCGGGCCGAGTAGGTTCGGCCCCAGGCAGATGGCCAGGTTAGTGGCAGTCATCCTGCTGGTGCCCGCATTGCTGCTGATGTTCTGCAGCAGGAGGAGCAAGTCCTTGAGCAGGAGAAGGTTTGCTCTGGGCAACTTGCTGGCCACCCTGAGGGAACAGGAACATAACGTCAAGAAGATAGATGCTGTCAACACAAGTCTCCCAGGCTGATGTCACCCGAGGCCACCCAAGGGAAGGCTCCCTGGCCACTCCTGGTCTACAGCAGAGGGACTGCCTTGGTTGAGATACGGCCACCTCCCTCCCCGCCTGCCCTTCTGGCAAGAGTCCCTTTGCGAAGCAAAGCCCCAATGCCTGCGGGAAGAGCTCCAAGCACAGAAATGCTTCTCTGAGCCACTTTCCCCCAAAACCAGACCCCACAGCAGCAAGAGGTGGCTGACAGAAAACACGGCTTCTTCAGGCAGGCCGTCGCTTTGCAGGCAAGTCCCTGGCCTCTGCCAGTCCCCACGGAGCAGGCAGGCTGCTCGCCATGCTTACTCCTTCAGTGCTGCCAGTCTCTCCTGCCTGCTGGTCTTCTGCAGGGCGCTCATCCACTCCTCGTAAAGGTCTGCGTCGAGGAGCTTGGAGGGGATCTTGCGGAGGAAGTCCTGCAAAGCCAAGGGCTCCGGGTGAGGCTCTGGGCGCTGCGTCCGGGAGCACAGGCAGCATGGGCGGCACTCTGGCTCGCGAGCAGGCGGCTGGGTTTGTGCTCCTGCTCTGGCAGGTGCCCATCAGCCCCGACAGAGCCGGGAGCTGCGGGGCTCCAGGTCAGCAGGGTTCACCTTGAAGATGATGGCCAGCAGGTGCACGGGCTGGCTTTCGAGGTGGACCTGCGCTCCGCTGTCGAGGGCCTCCCTGAGCTCCCGGAAGGCACGCTCACTGACCGCCCGCCGGAAGATCCCCTCCGTGGATGGCCCGTGCTCATGCAGGAGAGCCAGCAGGTCCTGCAGGGACAGAGGAGGAGAGCTGGAGACAGGACTACCGACAGGGGCAGGAGCGAGTGTGGCTTTCACTGGGGTGGGATGGAGATGTGGCTGGAGGTAGGGGACGTGGGGAGGAGCCGGCTTTGTCCCCGAGCCCCAGCAGGGCTTCCTCTGCTGGAGACAGCGCCTCCCTGGAGGAGCCATAGGGATGGGGACCCCCTGGCCAGGCTTGCTTACCTGCATGGGCTGGGGCAGCATTCCGTCCTGGCTGCAGAGGGCTGCCAGGGGCCGGCCAAAGAGAGCCCCCCTGGCACCAGAGCCCGATGGCCCGGGCACCTCTGCAGCGGCTGAGTTCCCTCGCCGTGCAAATGGCCAGGGCAGCCCCCTCCTCCTCCTGCGGGTCTCGCCTGCTGCCAAGTGAAAGAGAGCAAAGAGCCGTGGAGGAGAAGCGGTAGGCAAGCGGTCCCGGACCCTCTCAGGGCTGTCCCCCCACTGCCGAGCGCACGGGAGAGTGATGGTTTGGGAACGAGGGGCCCCGGGGCTCATCTCTCTCCTGCCGCAGAGCCATGGGGATGGATGTGCCCTGCAGGAAGGGCAGCAGCAGCCCCAGCGCAGCACGAGTGCCCGGCTGCCAGAGCAGGAGAGAAGGGCCGTCCTGTCCCCGCCTTCTCCAAACTCACCAGCCGCGTGGCCACGTCCGCCTTCGCTGCCAGAGGGGACGGGAGGTGGCCGCTGCTCTGCACCAGCCTGCAAGGAACACGCTGCGCTCAGCGAGCAGCCCCGCAGCAGAAAGGGCCCCCGAAGAGCTGCATCGGCCCCTGGCTGTGCGGGAGAGGTGGGAACGGCCGAGCCTGCAGCACGACCAGTCCTCACCTTTGCCTGGGCCGTGACCAGCCTCTCCAGGCTGCTGGCGTGCAGTGTCGTCGCCTGGGCAGGGGAGAAGAGCAGAAGGTGAGCAGCAATGCAGCTGATGGTGGGCTGGAGCAGCGCCTGGGGCAGAGGGGAGGCGGGAGGGACACTCACAGCATCGCGGCCACTGAGCTCCTTCAGCAGCAGCTTGATGGAGGGCAGCCGGGTGACGCGGGCTCCCTCCGCTCCTTCTGGTGACCTGTGTGTGGGGAAGGGGCAGAGGAGGAGCTGTGTGAGACCCAAGCCGCCTTCTCCCTGTGCTGGCAGCCCGGGGAGCGCTGCCAAGCTGCCCCGCAGCAGCCGGTGCCACCCGGCCGTGGAGCGGAGAGCAGCGGCGGTGGTGAGGACGGGGCTGGGCAGGGGTTGTCTGGACAGAGCGGGGCAAAGCAGCTGTGCCAGCTGTGCCCGCCCGAGAGCCGCCTGCAGGCGCGGGGCCTCTCTGCCCGGCTTGGGAGCGGTGTTTGGGCACGGCAGGGCTGCGGCTGGAGCCTCCCCCCGGGGTGTGAGCACGGTCCCCCCGGGCTGCACTGGCAGGCAGGGCTTACTTGAGCAGCGCGTCGAGCCAGAGCTCCTTCAGCGCCCGGGAGCTGCAGAGAGAGAGGAGAAACGGGCTGAGCGCCCGCTGCTCCCCGGCATGCGGGCAGAGGCAGCCCGGCACAGCCCTGCCGCGTGGGGACGGCCAGCGAGGCAGGGCAGGACGGAGCCCTGCGGGGCAGGACAGAGGGGACCCGTCCCCGAGGCTCACCGGAAAGTGAGGAGGCAGGAGCCGCAGGGCCAGACGAGGAGCAGGGAGCTGGTGGTCTTGCCTTCCTCCTCTTCGGCGGCATCGCTGGCCGCCCCCCTCCCGCTGCTCAGCACCTGCAGCTGGGCCAGGGCCAGGCGGAGCTGCGGGCGCGGGGCGCGGCCACGTCTGCAGAGAGGAGCGGCAGGGAGTGAGCGGGAGGCGGCCGAGCCAGGGGGCTCCCCTCCAGCGCCCGCCTGCCCCGGGCACGGCCGCGGGCGCCTCCAGCAGCAGGGTGCCGGGGGCCTGGGGCTGGTCCTCGGCTGCCCCTACCCTGGGGGAGAAGAGCAGAGCAGCAGGGGTCTGCGGGTCTTACTTGGTCTTGGCGATGACCAAGGCGTCGCTGAAGAGGAGGAGGTCCCTCTTCCTGGTGGCACGGCCCTGGGTCACCCGCACGCGCTGGCGCAGCCGGGGCTCGGGCGATGTCGGGGCAGGCTGGCACTGCTGCCCGGGCTCAGGGTCGTCACTGCGGAGCAGAGAGCATCAGGCACGGGCAAGGCGGGTGCCGCGGGGCCCGGCTGTGCCGGCGCGTCCCCGAGCCACGCAGGGGGAGCTCACCTGGAGCTGCGGCAGCAGTTTAGCTGGCCCATCCCGACGCGCCCAGGAGCAGCCGCGCGTGGGACCGGCTGGTGGGCTCAGGGCAGTGCCCAGGCGCCGCAAGCGAGGCTGCCAAGGGGGTCCTGGTGCCGATGGCTGGTGCTGGGCAAGAGCTTGGCTCTCCCCAACTCCACTGGGTGCTGGCTCGGCGCTGTCCCTGCAGGCTCTGGGGCCGTTGCCGGGCCAGCGCCAGGTCAACACACCATGGCATTCTAAGCCCAACTGTTAGGCTCAGCATGGAATTCTGAGCCCAACTGTTGGGCTCAGCATGGAATTCTGAGCCCAACGGGGAGCAGAGGGGTGGGGGAGGGGCACTGGGGGCTCTCCCCAGTATGCCCCTGTCTCTGTGGTGCTGGGGGGCCCAGAGCTGGGCACAGCGCTGCAGGCATGGCCTCACCGGTGCTGGGCAGAGGGGAAGGGTCACCTCCCTCCAGCTGCTGGCAAGGCTTTGCCCACTGCAGCCCAGGGCACCACTCACCGCCGCCCTTGGGCAAGGGCACCTTGCTGGCTCCTGGTCAACTTGGTGTCCACCAGGACCCCCAGGGCCTCTTCTGTCACGCTGCTTTCCTGCAGCTTTGCCAAGCTGGCCAAAAGGTCACGAGTATGTGTGGATGTGTCCCGCGATGCTTCGTGCCCGTGCCGGTGCCATCAGCAGTGGGTCCCACCCTCTCTCTGCAGCTCTCCTGGTGCCACTGCCATGAGGGTGAGCAGGGCATGTTTCCTCCAGCCAAAGCAGTGGTCCAGGTGGAAAGGCTTGCTCTTGTTATGGCCCAGGGAGAAGGAGGATGCACCCTGGAGACAGAGTCCAGAGATGAAGTTTCCACAGAACTCCATCTTTGTCTTTTTTCCTTAACTGCATTTTTTTCACACAAAATTTGTTTTTCACATGGTGTCTCGGTGAAAGGTGGTGGTTGGAACTGTCTTTTATTTCCCAGCCCCTAAACATTGGGGGAAACTCCAGGAAGCAGAGCAGAGGGGAATAGCGCAGCCCAGGGGGTGGCAGGCACGTCCTGCCCACTCCGCACTCTTCCGGGATGCTTGAGACGGTCGGCAGAGGGAAGAAAGCCGTCCTTGCGCCTGCTGGAGCCAGCCCCATTGTCTCTTTGGCTCTGAATGTGTGAAGCTAAGCCAGGAGAAGCCAAAACCCAAAACCCTAAGCTGTTGTGTTGCATTTTGTGTTAGGGAAGGGAGGGAGGGAGGGTCAGAAAGAAGGAAGGAAGGAAAGAAAGAAAGGAAATGGAGAACAAGTCGTACTCTCTGTAAGCCTGCTGGGAATAGGGCTAGGCAAGAGTTTCCGGGACTGCAACACCTCCTCCTCCTGCAACACCTGTCTGCAGAGACGAGTGTCTGAAGAAGGATGCATTGGATGGCTGAAAAGTGAGACGGGAGCACGCACATATTTTATCTTTTCATCTGCCACTGGCTATTCACAAGGGCTCCTGGGCACCATTTCACCTGGCTTTTTGAACTCCACGTGTTTAAGAAGGGGAAGAAACTGCTGGGCAACAGCAGCAGGGAGAAGGGAGTGAGAGTGTGTGAGAGGGTCGTCCGAAAAGGGGTTTCTTCTACCCGGTGTGCAATGAGCCAGTCCTGACGCACTCAGGAGAGATGTTGGAGAGATTCAGGCCGGGGTGCTCGGTGGACTTTCCACAAATCAAGCACACCCAAGGCCGGCCTCTTCGTTACATTTACACAGTACATTCATGCATACTCTAGCTGTCTAATACATATGCATTCTGATCTACAGGAGTTGTGCAACTCTGTGGCGTCAGTCTTCTTGGCTCCTTTTCAGAACCTTCTGCGCACGTCTTCCTCCTTTTGGGGGTGTCTGGTGGTCCTCTGTGGTCTTCCCAGATGAGGTACCGTAACTGCTTTTATCCATAGATGGATAAAATAAAATCCTTGTGCCCAAGGTGTTTGTTTCGTATGGTACCTCTCTCTCTGGATGGAGACACTCGCTGCATCCTGCCAGTGCACTGTTAGCTGTTAACTGCTGCCATTGCTGGGGTTCATTGCTGTTACTTGCTTCCATGATGTCCGCTGCCACAGCTAAAGCAGAAAGAACAGCGTACACTGGTGTCCCTAATCAACACTTCTGTTCCCGTTCAGGTCCTGGGCTGCCTCTAAATAAAGAAAAAATATTGAGGGGGGTTGGAAATGAAGTTTCAGTCCTGCAAAGCGGTAAAGCATAGTTATCCCCAGGACAGGGGGTCACATTTATAACACAGAGTGACATCGGTGACTTGGAGATGAACACTTAAGAGCACCGTTAGATCAAACCCTGGGAACTTAGGAGGAAATCATAAAAGGAAGCGCAGAAAGGAAAAGGAGCTGCAGTGTCAAAAGAGAAGGATGCCATTGCTTAAAGAGTAATAAGGGTGCCGATGAAGCCAAAGAGCAGGGAAGGAGACACAAGGCAGAATTCAAGAGGACTAGTGGTTCCTAGCAGCACCAAAAGTGCATGTGACTGATGGTTCCTTGGGAAAAAGAACCACCACCACCGGACTGGATGGAGTCATCACCAGAGCACACCAGTACCGCTTGCCATTGGTCTGCCAGTGGGAAGGGTGACAGATGTGCACGTGAAAAGCAGGTGCCAGTGACTCCGTGGGCACAAGTGGCACAAGGCTGGCTCAGCGTTTCCTATGCCTGAGCTGGGGCAGAAGTATGAAGACGTCGAAATGACTGGAAGTCTTCTAGTCTCTCTAGGAGCCTATCAGTTTGTTTGTAACTCCACTAAGAGCGGATGGCCGACAACTAAATGCAATGGGAAACACCGCGTGCCTGACCACTGGGACTTTGTCACGGGAACGCGTCTGGACTGTTAGGGGTACTCCTCTCATGAAGGGTCCTGTTGGGTGGATTCTAATTGAGCTCCTTCTAGTCTCACCTGAGAACAGCTGTACTGCCTTCACAAGAAACTCCCACCTCCTGTAATTGCTTTGATCATTGCTTTCTCCAGTGTAGATGAAAATATGAATATCTATGTATTATTGGAGATATTGCCTTGCTGTGTTTTAGTGCGGCAGTGATAGCCTCTGTTGGTGAATCCAGTGAGAAGGCAGAGAAGGAGAGGAGAGGAGAGGAGAGGAGAGGAGAGGAGAGGAGAGGAGAGGAGAGGAGAGGAGAGGAGAGGAGAGGAGAGGAGAGGAGAGGAGAGGAGAGGAGAGGAGAGGAGAGGAGAGGAGAGAGGAGAGGCTATTTCAGTTGGAAGTGACCTACAACGATCATCTAGTGCCACTGTGGGTCCGTTTCAGGGCTGACCCACAGTTAAAGCCTATTAGGAAGGGCATTGTCCAAATGCCTCTTAAATGCTGACAGCATGGGGCATTGACCACCTCTCTAGGAAGCCTGTTCAAGTGTTTGACCACCTTCTCAGTAAAGCAATGGTTTGCAAGATATAGTCTGAATGCCCCTTGACACAGCTTTGAACGGGTCCCCTTTGTCCTGTCACAGGATACCAGGGAGATCAGCACCTCCCGCTCCACTTCGCCTCCTCAGGAAGCCATAGAGAGCAACGAGGTCTCCCGTCAGCCTCCTTTTCTCCAAACTAGACCAGCCCAAAGTCCTTAAGCTGCCCCTCACGGGACATGCCTTCCAGCCCCTTCACCAGCTTTGTTGCCTTCCTCAGGACCCACTCCAGTGCCTTCACACTGTGGGGCCCAGAACTGCACACAGCACTCAAGAGGAGGCCGCACCAACGCTGAGTACAGTGGGATGATCAACTCTTTTGACCAGCGGGTTCTGCTGTGTTTGATGCATCCCAGAATGACGTTTGTCCTCCTGACTGCCAGGGCATGACGCTGACTCCTCTTGAGCTTGGCACCGACCAGCACCCCCAGATCCTTTTCTGCAGGGCTGCTCTCCAGCCACTCCTCTCCCTCATAGATACTTGTGTTCGGTGTTACTGTGTCCCCAGGGCAGAACCTGACATTTGTTTTAGTTACTGTTCCTGTTAAATGCCTTTGGGTAGTACCCAGTATGATCTTATCCACATTTTTTCCAGGTACTGGAGGTCTGACTAACATGTCTGTAGTTTCCTGGGCCTTCCCTCACACCCTTCTTGTAAATAAGAATAATGCTGGTGAGCTTCCAGGCAGTGGGGACCTCTCCAGATTCCCAAGACTTTTGGTAGACGATTGAGAGGGGTCCTGCTGTAACATCCACTGACAAGTGCAAAATGAAAACTGCCAACGCTGGAGTGTGATTTTTCTCCTGACCTACACAGTCTGCCACGGGCAGGTGCGTGCTTCCTCTCCGGGGCCATCTCTGTGCATCTCGGAAACATTTCCTATACTCAGAGCAGCATTACGATTGGAAAGATGGACAGCAGGGTCTGTTACACACCTGGGCTCCTTGTTCTTCTCACCCTGCCTGGCTTTTCTCAGTTGCCCAGTCCTGTGAGTTGCCAGCTTTCGCCTTTTCTTGCCCGGCTGCCCCTCAGCCTCCTCTTCGCAGCACAGTTTTCTCTTGCTGTTGGATTGTGTTTTCTCTTCCTGCGAAGAGCCTGGCAACCTTTCCATTCAATAGTATTGTTAGACAGGTGAAGCCATGACAAGCACGGATCAATTGTGCTCTGAATCAAAGCTAGCTCATTTTACCTTCTCTCCCTGGAGGAGCTCTTCAGGCGCTCGCTTTCTGGTGCAACTGGAGGCACCTGCAATGGAAATGTGGAAGTTCAGAGGTGGCAAGGACCTCCCTGCCCCATTGCTGCCTTAGCTTCCAAAGGCAGATCCCTTGGATGGGTTTGCTCAGCCCAGATAAGCCAGTTCTGGCTGGATCACCACACAAAGTGTGACGGCCACCCTGCATCAGCCTCACTCTGCACTTTTGCAGAGCTCCAGGCTGGTGGATGACCTTGCTTGTCCCTGTGACAGCAGTCCCACCTTCTGAGGAGGGAGGCTTTTGTTGTCACGCTGTTTGTGGCCCTGACATACCTCTGATGTTTGTGCTTCTGCTCCTGGTGCTGATGCCTCCTCTGCAAGCCCAGCCACCTCCTCCTCAAAGAGTTCCCCATGGTGTTCGATGAGGAACTCCACCAGCCGCGTCACCTGCACACAGCAAACCATTGGTTTCCAGCTCGCTGGCTGCAAACGGGTCAGATGGCCTTTCCCACTCCTGACCCTCCCCTCCTGCGCAGCAAGCTGCAGCTGTGGGGCTGCTCTTCCCAGCAGCTCTTCCCATCCACGCGCGTTTGCTGAAGAGAGGAGGCAGCCCCGGTGCCTCTGAGCAACAAAGCTGGGCTGGGCCCGGAAGGCTGTGGCCGGCTGGTAAATAGCGCGTACCTTCCCCGTCACCTGCATGAGGACACCCAGGGGCAGCGTGTGCTCCTCGGGCGGGCCGAGTAGGTTCGGCCCCAGGCAGATGGCCAGGTTAGTGGCAGTCATCCTGCTGGTGCCCGCATTGCTGCTGATGTTCTGCAGCAGGAGGAGCAAGTCCTTGAGCAGGAGAAGGTTTGCTCTGGGCAACTTGCTGGCCACCCTGAGGGAACAGGAACATAACGTCAAGAAGATAGATGCTGTCAACACAAGTCTCCCAGGCTGATGTCACCCGAGGCCACCCAAGGGAAGGCTCCCTGGCCACTCCTGGTCTACAGCAGAGGGACTGCCTTGGTTGAGATACGGCCACCTCCCTCCCCGCCTGCCCTTCTGGCAAGAGTCCCTTTGCGAAGCAAAGCCCCAATGCCTGCGGGAAGAGCTCCAAGCACAGAAATGCTTCTCTGAGCCACTTTCCCCCAAAACCAGACCCCACAGCAGCAAGAGGTGGCTGACAGAAAACACGGCTTCTTCAGGCAGGCCGTCGCTTTGCAGGCAAGTCCCTGGCCTCTGCCAGTCCCCACGGAGCAGGCAGGCTGCTCGCCATGCTTACTCCTTCAGTGCTGCCAGTCTCTCCTGCCTGCTGGTCTTCTGCAGGGCGCTCATCCACTCCTCGTAAAGGTCTGCGTCGAGGAGCTTGGAGGGGATCTTGCGGAGGAAGTCCTGCAAAGCCAAGGGCTCCGGGTGAGGCTCTGGGCGCTGCGTCCGGGAGCACAGGCAGCATGGGCGGCACTCTGGCTCGCGAGCAGGCGGCTGGGTTTGTGCTCCTGCTCTGGCAGGTGCCCATCAGCCCCGACAGAGCCGGGAGCTGCGGGGCTCCAGGTCAGCAGGGTTCACCTTGAAGATGATGGCCAGCAGGTGCACGGGCTGGCTTTCGAGGTGGACCTGCGCTCCGCTGTCGAGGGCCTCCCTGAGCTCCCGGAAGGCACGCTCACTGACCGTCCGCCGGAAGATCCCCTCCGTGGATGGCCCGTGCTCATGCAGGAGAGCCAGCAGGTCCTGCAGGGACAGAGGAGGAGAGCTGGAGACAGGACTACCGACAGGGGCAGGAGCGAGTGTGGCTTTCACTGGGGTGGGATGGAGATGTGGCTGGAGGTAGGGGACGTGGGGAGGAGCCGGCTTTGTCCCCGAGCCCCAGCAGGGCTTCCTCTGCTGGAGACAGCGCCTCCCTGGAGGAGCCATAGGGATGGGGACCCCCTGGCCAGGCTTGCTTACCTGCATGGGCTGGGGCAGCATTCCGTCCTGGCTGCAGAGGGCTGCCAGGGGCCGGCCAAAGAGAGCCCCCCTGGCACCAGAGCCCGATGGCCCGGGCACCTCTGCAGCGGCTGAGTTCCCTCGCCGTGCAAATGGCCAGGGCAGCCCCCTCCTCCTCCTGCGGGTCTCGCCTGCTGCCAAGGGAAAGAGAGCAAAGAGCCGTGGAGGAGAAGCGGTAGGCAAGCGGTCCCGGACCCTCTCAGGGCTGTCCCCCCACTGCCGAGCGCACGGGAGAGTGATGGTTTGGGAACGAGGGGCCCCGGGGCTCATCTCTCTCCTGCCGCAGAGCCATGGGGATGGATGTGCCCTGCAGGAAGGGCAGCAGCAGCCCCAGCGCAGCACGAGTGCCCGGCTGCCAGAGCAGGAGAGAAGGGCCGTCCTGTCCCCGCCTTCTCCAAACTCACCAGCCGCGTGGCCACGTCCGCCTTCGCTGCCAGAGGGGACGGGAGGTGGCCGCTGCTCTGCACCAGCCTGCAAGGAACACGCTGCGCTCAGCGAGCAGCCCCGCAGCAGAAAGGGCCCCCGAAGAGCTGCATCGGCCCCTGGCTGTGCGGGAGAGGTGGGAACGGCCGAGCCTGCAGCACGACCAGTCCTCACCTTTGCCTGGGCCGTGACCAGCCTCTCCAGGCTGCTGGCGTGCAGTGTCGTCGCCTGGGCAGGGGAGAAGAGCAGAAGGTGAGCAGCAATGCAGCTGATGGTGGGCTGGAGCAGCGCCTGGGGCAGAGGGGAGGCGGGAGGGACACTCACAGCATCGCGGCCACTGAGCTCCTTCAGCAGCAGCTTGATGGAGGGCAGCCGGGTGACGCGGGCTCCCTCCGCTCCTTCTGGTGACCTGTGTGTGGGGAAGGGGCAGAGGAGGAGCTGTGTGAGACCCAAGCCGCCTTCTCCCTGTGCTGGCAGCCCGGGGAGCGCTGCCAAGCTGCCCCGCAGCAGCCGGTGCCACCCGGCCGTGGAGCGGAGAGCAGCGGCGGTGGTGAGGACGGGGCTGGGCAGGGGTTGTCTGGACAGAGCGGGGCAAAGCAGCTGTGCCAGCTGTGCCCGCCCGAGAGCCGCCTGCAGGCGCGGGGCCTCTCTGCCCGGCTTGGGAGCGGTGTTTGGGCACGGCAGGGCTGCGGCTGGAGCCTCCCCCCGGGGTGTGAGCACGGTCCCCCCGGGCTGCACTGGCAGGCAGGGCTTACTTGAGCAGCGCGTCGAGCCAGAGCTCCTTCAGCGCCCGGGAGCTGCAGAGAGAGAGGAGAAACGGGCTGAGCGCCCGCTGCTCCCCGGCATGCGGGCAGAGGCAGCCCGGCACAGCCCTGCCGCGTGGGGACGGCCAGCGAGGCAGGGCAGGACGGAGCCCTGCGGGGCAGGACAGAGGGGACCCGTCCCCGAGGCTCACCGGAAAGTGAGGAGGCAGGAGCCGCAGGGCCAGACGAGGAGCAGGGAGCTGGTGGTCTTGCCTTCCTCCTCTTCGGCGGCATCGCTGGCCGCCCCCCTCCCGCTGCTCAGCACCTGCAGCTGGGCCAGGGCCAGGCGGAGCTGCGGGCGCGGGGCGCGGCCACGTCTGCAGAGAGGAGCGGCAGGGAGTGAGCGGGAGGCGGCCGAGCCAGGGGGCTCCCCTCCAGCGCCCGCCTGCCCCGGGCACGGCCGCGGGCGCCTCCAGCAGCAGGGTGCCGGGGGCCTGGGGCTGGTCCTCGGCTGCCCCTACCCTGGGGGAGAAGAGCAGAGCAGCAGGGGTCTGCGGGTCTTACTTGGTCTTGGCGATGACCAAGGCGTCGCTGAAGAGGAGGAGGTCCCTCTTCCTGGTGGCACGGCCCTGGGTCACCCGCACGCGCTGGCGCAGCCGGGGCTCGGGCGATGTCGGGGCAGGCTGGCACTGCTGCCCGGGCTCAGGGTCGTCACTGCGGAGCAGAGAGCATCAGGCACGGGCAAGGCGGGTGCCGCGGGGCCCGGCTGTGCCGGCGCGTCCCCGAGCCACGCAGGGGGAGCTCACCTGGAGCTGCGGCAGCAGTTTAGCTGGCCCATCCCGACGCGCCCAGGAGCAGCCGCACGTGGGACCGGCTGGTGGGCTCAGGGCAGTGCCCAGGCGCCGCAAGCGAGGCTGCCAAGGGGGTCCTGGTGCCGATGGCTGGTGCTGGGCAAGAGCTTGGCTCTCCCCAACTCCACTGGGTGCTGGCTCGGCGCTGTCCCTGCAGGCTCTGGGGCCGTTGCCGGGCCAGCGCCAGGTCAACACACCATGGCATTCTAAGCCCAACTGTTAGGCTCAGCATGGAATTCTGAGCCCAACTGTTGGGCTCAGCATGGAATTCTGAGCCCAACGGGGAGCAGAGGGGTGGGGGAGGGGCACTGGGGGCTCTCCCCAGTATGCCCCTGTCTCTGTGGTGCTGGGGGGCCCAGAGCTGGGCACAGCGCTGCAGGCATGGCCTCACCGGTGCTGGGCAGAGGGGAAGGGTCACCTCCCTCCAGCTGCTGGCAAGGCTTTGCCCACTGCAGCCCAGGGCACCACTCACCGCCGCCCTTGGGCAAGGGCACCTTGCTGGCTCCTGGTCAACTTGGTGTCCACCAGGACCCCCAGGGCCTCTTCTGTCACGCTGCTTTCCTGCAGCTTTGCCAAGCTGGCCAAAAGGTCACGAGTATGTGTGGATGTGTCCCGCGATGCTTCGTGCCCGTGCCGGTGCCATCAGCAGTGGGTCCCACCCTCTCTCTGCAGCTCTCCTGGTGCCACTGCCATGAGGGTGAGCAGGGCATGTTTCCTCCAGCCAAAGCAGTGGTCCAGGTGGAAAGGCTTGCTCTTGTTATGGCCCAGGGAGAAGGAGGATGCACCCTGGAGACAGAGTCCAGAGATGAAGTTTCCACAGAACTCCATCTTTGTCTTTTTTCCTTAACTGCATTTTTTTCACACAAAATTTGTTTTTCACATGGTGTCTCGGTGAAAGGTGGTGGTTGGAACTGTCTTTTATTTCCCAGCCCCTAAACATTGGGGGAAACTCCAGGAAGCAGAGCAGAGGGGAATAGCGCAGCCCAGGGGGTGGCAGGCACGTCCTGCCCACTCCGCACTCTTCCGGGATGCTTGAGACGGTCGGCAGAGGGAAGAAAGCCGTCCTTGCGCCTGCTGGAGCCAGCCCCATTGTCTCTTTGGCTCTGAATGTGTGAAGCTAAGCCAGGAGAAGCCAAAACCCAAAACCCTAAGCTGTTGTGTTGCATTTTGTGTTAGGGAAGGGAGGGAGGGAGGGTCAGAAAGAAGGAAGGAAGGAAAGAAAGAAAGGAAATGGAGAACAAGTCGTACTCTCTGTAAGCCTGCTGGGAATAGGGCTAGGCAAGAGTTTCCGGGACTGCAACACCTCCTCCTCCTGCAACACCTGTCTGCAGAGACGAGTGTCTGAAGAAGGATGCATTGGATGGCTGAAAAGTGAGACGGGAGCACGCACATATTTTATCTTTTCATCTGCCACTGGCTATTCACAAGGGCTCCTGGGCACCATTTCACCTGGCTTTTTGAACTCCACGTGTTTAAGAAGGGGAAGAAACTGCTGGGCAACAGCAGCAGGGAGAAGGGAGTGAGAGTGTGTGAGAGGGTCGTCCGAAAAGGGGTTTCTTCTACCCGGTGTGCAATGAGCCAGTCCTGACGCACTCAGGAGAGATGTTGGAGAGATTCAGGCCGGGGTGCTCGGTGGACTTTCCACAAATCAAGCACACCCAAGGCCGGCCTCTTCGTTACATTTACACAGTACATTCATGCATACTCTAGCTGTCTAATACATATGCATTCTGATCTACAGGAGCTGTGCAACTCTGTGGCGTCAGTCTTCTTGGCTCCTTTTCAGAACCTTCTGCGCACGTCTTCCTCCTTTTGGGGGTGTCTGGTGGTCCTCTGTGGTCTTCCCAGATGAGGTACCGTAACTGCTTTTATCCATAGATGGATAAAATAAAATCCTTGTGCCCAAGGTGTTTCTTTCGTATGGTACCTCTCTCTCTGGATGGAGACACTCGCTGCATCCTGCCAGTGCACTGTTAGCTGTTAACTGCTGCCATTGCTGGGGTTCATTGCTGTTACTTGCTTCCATGATGTCCGCTGCCACAGCTAAAGCAGAAAGAACAGCGTACACTGGTGTCCCTAATCAACACTTCTGTTCCCGTTCAGGTCCTGGGCTGCCTCTAAATAAAGAAAAAATATTGAGGGGGGTTGGAAATGAAGTTTCAGTCCTGCAAAGCGGTAAAGCATAGTTATCCCCAGGACAGGGGGTCACATTTATAACACAGAGTGACATCGGTGACTTGGAGATGAACACTTAAGAGCACCGTTAGATCAAACCCTGGGAACTTAGGAGGAAATCATAAAAGGAAGCGCAGAAAGGAAAAGGAACTGCAGTGTCAAAAGAGAAGGATGCCATTGCTTAAAGAGTAATAAGGGTACCGATGAAGCCAAAGAGCAGGGAAGGAGACACAAGGCAGAATTCAAGAGGACTAGTGGTTCCTAGCAGCACCAAAAGTGCATGTGACTGATGGTTCCTTGGGAAAAAGAACCACCACCACCGGACTGGATGGAGTCATCACCAGAGCACACCAGTACCGCTTGCCATTGGTCTGCCAGTGGGAAGGGTGACAGATGTGCACGTGAAAAGCAGGTGCCAGTGACTCCGTGGGCACAAGTGGCACAAGGCTGGCTCAGCGTTTCCTATGCCTGAGCTGGGGCAGAAGTATGAAGACGTCGAAATGACTGGAAGTCTTCTAGTCTCTCTAGGAGCCTATCAGTTTGTTTGTAACTCCAGTAAGAGCGGATGGCCGACAACTAAATGCAATGGGAAACACCGCGTGCCTGACCACTGGGACTTTGTCACGGGAACGCGTCTGGACTGTTAGGGGTACTCCTCTCATGAAGGGTCCTGTTGGGTGGATTCTAATTGAGCTCCTTCTAGTCTCACCTGAGAACAGCTGTACTGCCTTCACAAGAAACTCCCACCTCCTGTAATTGCTTTGATCATTGCTTTCTCCAGTGTAGATGAAAATATGAATATCTATGTATTATTGGAGATATTGCCTTGCTGTGTTTTAGTGCGGCAGTGATAGCCTCTGTTGGTGAATCCAGTGAGAAGGCAGAGAAGGAGAGGAGAGGAGAGGAGAGGAGAGGAGAGGAGAGGAGAGGAGAGGAGAGGAGAGGAGAGGAGAGGAGAGGAGAGGAGAGGAGAGGAGAGGAGAGGAGAGGAGAGGAGAGGAGAGGAGAGGAGAGGAGAGGAGAGGAGAGGAGAGGAGAGGAGAGGAGAGGAGAGGAGAGGAGAGAGGAGAGGCTATTTCAGTTGGAAGTGACCTACAACGATCATCTAGTGCCACTGTGGGTCCGTTTCAGGGCTGACCCACAGTTAAAGCCTATTAGTAAGGGCATTGTCCAAATGCCTCTTAAATGCTGACAGCATGGGGCATTGACCACCTCTCTAGGAAGCCTGTTCAAGTGTTTGACCACCTTCTCAGTAAAGCAATGGTTTGCAAGATATAGTCTGAATGCCCCTTGACACAGCTTTGAACGGGTCCCCTTTGTCCTGTCACAGGATACCAGGGAGATCAGCACCTCCCGCTCCACTTCCCCTCCTCAGGAAGCCATAGAGAGCAACGAGGTCTCCCGTCAGCCTCCTTTTCTCCAAACTAGACCAGCCCAAAGTCCTTAAGCTGCCCCTCACGGGACATGCCTTCCAGCCCCTTCACCAGCTTTGTTGCCTTCCTCAGGACCCACTCCAGTGCCTTCACACTGTGGGGCCCAGAACTGCACACAGCACTCAAGAGGAGGCCGCACCAACGCTGAGTACAGTGGGATGATCAACTCTTTTGACCAGCGGGTTCTGCTGTGTTTGATGCATCCCAGAATGACGTTTGTCCTCCTGACTGCCAGGGCATGACGCTGACTCCTCTTGAGCTTGGCACCGACCAGCACCCCCAGATCCTTTTCTGCAGGGCTGCTCTCCAGCCACTCCTCTCCCTCATAGATACTTGTGTTCGGTGTTACTGTGTCCCCAGGGCAGAACCTGACATTTGTTTTAGTTACTGTTCCTGTTAAATGCCTTTGGGTAGTACCCAGTATGATCTTATCCACATTTTTTCCAGGTACTGGAGGTCTGACTAACATGTCTGTAGTTTCCTGGGCCTTCCCTCACACCCTTCTTGTAAATAAGAATAATGCTGGTGAGCTTCCAGGCAGTGGGGACCTCTCCAGATTCCCAAGACTTTTGGTAGACGATTGAGAGGGGTCCTGCTGTAACATCCACTGACAAGTGCAAAATGAAAACTGCCAATACTGGAGTGTGATTTTTCTCCTGACCTACACAGTCTGCCACGGGCAGGTGCGTGCTTCCTCTCCGGGGCCATCTCTGTGCATCTCGGAAACATTTCCTATACTCAGAGCAGCATTACGATTGGAAAGATGGACAGCAGGGTCTGTTACACACCTGAGCTCCTTGTTCTTCTCACCCTGCCTGGCTTTTCTCAGTTGCCCAGTCCTGTGAGTTGCCAGCTTTCGCCTTTTCTTGCCCGGCTGCCCCTCAGCCTCCTCTTCGCAGCACAGTTTTCTCTTGCTGTTGGATTGTGTTTTCTCTTCCTGCGAAGAGCCTGGCAACCTTTCCATTCAATAGTATTGTTAGACAGGTGAAGCCATGACAAGCACGGATCAATTGTGCTCTGAATCAAAGCTAGCTCATTTTACCTTCTCTCCCTGGAGGAGCTCTTCAGGCGCTCGCTTTCTGGTGCAACTGGAGGCACCTGCAATGGAAATGTGGAAGTTCAGAGGTGGCAAGGACCTCCCTGCCCCATTGCTGCCTTAGCTTCCAAAGGCAGATCCCTTGGATGGGTTTGCTCAGCCCAGATAAGCCAGTTCTGGCTGGATCACCACACAAAGTGTGACGGCCACCCTGCATCAGCCTCACTCTGCACTTTTGCAGAGCTCCAGGCTGGTGGATGACCTTGCTTGTCCCTGTGACAGCAGTCCCACCTTCTGAGGAGGGAGGCTTTTGTTGTCACGCTGTTTGTGGCCCTGACATACCTCTGATGTTTGTGCTTCTGCTCCTGGTGCTGATGCCTCCTCTGCAAGCCCAGCCACCTCCTCCTCAAAGAGTTCCCCATGGTGTTCGATGAGGAACTCCACCAGCCGCGTCACCTGCACACAGCAAACCATTGGTTTCCAGCTCGCTGGCTGCAAACGGGTCAGACGGCCTTTCCCACTCCTGACCCTCCCTCCTGCGCAGCAAGCTGCAGCTGTGGGGCTGCTCTTCCCAGCAGCTCTTCTCATCCACGCGCGTTTGCTGAAGAGAGGAGGCAGCCCCGGTGCCTCTGAGCAGCAAAGCTGGGCTGGGCCCGGAAGGCTGTGGCCGGCTGGTAAATAGCGCGTACCTTCCCCGTCACCTGCATGAGGACACCCAGGGGCAGCGTGTGCTCCTCGGGCGGGCCGAGTAGGTTCGGCCCCAGGCAGATGGCCAGGTTAGTGGCAGTCATCCTGCTGGTGCCCGCATTGCTGCTGATGTTCTGCAGCAGGAGGAGCAAGTCCTTGAGCAGGAGAAGGTTTGCTCTGGGCAACTTGCTGGCCACCCTGAGGGAACAGGAACATAACGTCAAGAAGATAGATGCTGTCAACACAAGTCTCCCAGGCTGATGTCACCCGAGGCCACCCAAGGGAAGGCTCCCTGGCCACTCCTGGTCTACAGCAGAGGGACTGCCTTGGTTGAGATACGGCCACCTCCCTCCCCGCCTGCCCTTCTGGCAAGAGTCCCTTTGCGAAGCAAAGCCCCAATGCCTGCGGGAAGAGCTCCAAGCACAGAAATGCTTCTCTGAGCCACTTTCCCCCAAAACCAGACCCCACAGCAGCAAGAGGTGGCTGACAGAAAACACGGCTTCTTCAGGCAGGCCGTCGCTTTGCAGGCAAGTCCCTGGCCTCTGCCAGTCCCCACGGAGCAGGCAGGCTGCTCGCCACGCTTACTCCTTCAGTGCTGCCAGCCTCTCCTGCCTGCTGGTCTTCTGCAGGGCGCTCATCCACTCCTCGTAAAGGTCTGCGTCGAGGAGCTTGGAGGGGATCTTGCGGAGGAAGTCCTGCAAAGCCAAGGGCTCCGGGTGAGGCTCTGGGCGCTGCGTCCGGGAGCACAGGCAGCATGGGCGGCACTCTGGCTCGCGAGCAGGCGGCTGGGTTTGTGCTCCTGCTCTGGCAGGTGCCCATCAGCCCCGACAGAGCCGGGAGCTGCGGGGCTCCAGGTCAGCAGGGTTCACCTTGAAGATGATGGCCAGCAGGTGCACGGGCTGGCTTTCGAGGTGGACCTGCGCTCCGCTGTCGAGGGCCTCCCTGAGCTCCCGGAAGGCACGCTCACTGACCGTCCGCCGGAAGATCCCCTCCGTGGATGGCCCGTGCTCATGCAGGAGAGCCAGCAGGTCCTGCAGGGACAGAGGAGGAGAGCTGGAGACAGGACTACCGACAGGGGCAGGAGCGAGTGTGGCTTTCACTGGGGTGGGATGGAGATGTGGCTGGAGGTAGGGGACGTGGGGAGGAGCCGGCTTTGTCCCCGAGCCCCAGCAGGGCTTCCTCTGCTGGAGACAGCGCCTCCCTGGAGGAGCCATAGGGATGGGGACCCCCTGGCCAGGCTTGCTTACCTGCATGGGCTGGGGCAGCATTCCGTCCTGGCTGCAGAGGGCTGCCAGGGGCCGGCCAAAGAGAGCCCCCCTGGCACCAGAGCCCGATGGCCCGGGCACCTCTGCAGCGGCTGAGTTCCCTCGCCGTGCAAATGGCCAGGGCAGCCCCCTCCTCCTCCTGCGGGTCTCGCCTGCTGCCAAGGGAAAGAGAGCAAAGAGCCGTGGAGGAGAAGCGGTAGGCAAGCGGTCCCGGACCCTCTCAGGGCTGTCCCCCCACTGCTGAGCGCACGGGAGAGTGATGGTTTGGGAACGAGGGGCCCCGGGGCTCATCTCTCTCCTGCCGCAGAGCCATGGGGATGGATGTGCCCTGCAGGAAGGGCAGCAGCAGCCCCAGCGCAGCACGAGTGCCCGGCTGCCAGAGCAGGAGAGAAGGGCCGTCCTGTCCCCGCCTTCTCCAAACTCACCAGCCGCGTGGCCACGTCCGCCTTCGCTGCCAGAGGGGACGGGAGGTGGCCGCTGCTCTGCACCAGCCTGCAAGGAACACGCTGCGCTCAGCGAGCAGCCCCGCAGCAGAAAGGGCCCCCGAAGAGCTGCATCGGCCCCTGGCTGTGCGGGAGAGGTGGGAACGGCCGAGCCTGCAGCACGACCAGTCCTCACCTTTGCCTGGGCCGTGACCAGCCTCTCCAGGCTGCTGGCGTGCAGTGTCGTCGCCTGGGCAGGGGAGAAGAGCAGAAGGTGAGCAGCAATGCAGCTGATGGTGGGCTGGAGCAGCGCCTGGGGCAGAGGGGAGGCGGGAGGGACACTCACAGCATCGCGGCCACTGAGCTCCTTCAGCAGCAGCTTGATGGAGGGCAGCCGGGTGACGCGGGCTCCCTCCGCTCCTTCTGGTGACCTGTGTGTGGGGAAGGGGCAGAGGAGGAGCTGTGTGAGACCCAAGCCGCCTTCTCCCTGTGCTGGCAGCCCGGGGAGCGCTGCCAAGCTGCCCCGCAGCAGCCGGTGCCACCCGGCCGTGGAGCGGAGAGCAGCGGCGGTGGTGAGGACGGGGCTGGGCAGGGGTTGTCTGGACAGAGCGGGGCAAAGCAGCTGTGCCAGCTGTGCCCGCCCGAGAGCCGCCTGCAGGCGCGGGGCCTCTCTGCCCGGCTTGGGAGCGGTGTTTGGGCACGGCAGGGCTGCGGCTGGAGCCTCCCCCCGGGGTGTGAGCACGGTCCCCCCGGGCTGCACTGGCAGGCAGGGCTTACTTGAGCAGCGCGTCGAGCCAGAGCTCCTTCAGCGCCCGGGAGCTGCAGAGAGAGAGGAGAAACGGGCTGAGCGCCCGCTGCTCCCCGGCATGCGGGCAGAGGCAGCCCGGCACAGCCCTGCCGCGTGGGGACGGCCAGCGAGGCAGGGCAGGACGGAGCCCTGCGGGGCAGGACAGAGGGGACCCGTCCCCGAGGCTCACCGGAAAGTGAGGAGGCAGGAGCCGCAGGGCCAGACGAGGAGCAGGGAGCTGGTGGTCTTGCCTTCCTCCTCTTCGGCGGCATCGCTGGCCGCCCCCCTCCCGCTGCTCAGCACCTGCAGCTGGGCCAGGGCCAGGCGGAGCTGCGGGCGCGGGGCGCGGCCACGTCTGCAGAGAGGAGCGGCAGGGAGTGAGCGGGAGGCGGCCGAGCCAGGGGGCTCCCCTCCAGCGCCCGCCTGCCCCGGGCACGGCCGCGGGCGCCTCCAGCAGCAGGGTGCCGGGGGCCTGGGGCTGGTCCTCGGCTGCCCCTACCCTGGGGGAGAAGAGCAGAGCAGCAGGGGTCTGCGGGTCTTACTTGGTCTTGGCGATGACCAAGGCGTCGCTGAAGAGGAGGAGGTCCCTCTTCCTGGTGGCACGGCCCTGGGTCACCCGCACGCGCTGGCGCAGCCGGGGCTCGGGCGATGTCGGGGCAGGCTGGCACTGCTGCCCGGGCTCAGGGTCGTCACTGCGGAGCAGAGAGCATCAGGCACGGGCAAGGCGGGTGCCGCGGGGCCCGGCTGTGCCGGCGCGTCCCCGAGCCACGCAGGGGGAGCTCACCTGGAGCTGCGGCAGCAGTTTAGCTGGCCCATCCCGACGCGCCCAGGAGCAGCCGCGCGTGGGACCGGCTGGTGGGCTCAGGGCAGTGCCCAGGCGCCGCAAGCGAGGCTGCCAAGGGGGTCCTGGTGCCGATGGCTGGTGCTGGGCAAGAGCTTGGCTCTCCCCAACTCCACTGGGTGCTGGCTCGGCGCTGTCCCTGCAGGCTCTGGGGCCGTTGCCGGGCCAGCGCCAGGTCAACACACCATGGCATTCTAAGCCCAACTGTTAGGCTCAGCATGGAATTCTGAGCCCAACTGTTGGGCTCAGCATGGAATTCTGAGCCCAACGGGGAGCAGAGGGGTGGGGGAGGGGCACTGGGGGCTCTCCCCAGTATGCCCCTGTCTCTGTGGTGCTGGGGGGCCCAGAGCTGGGCACAGCGCTGCAGGCATGGCCTCACCGGTGCTGGGCAGAGGGGAAGGGTCACCTCCCTCCAGCTGCTGGCAAGGCTTTGCCCACTGCAGCCCAGGGCACCACTCACCGCCGCCCTTGGGCAAGGGCACCTTGCTGGCTCCTGGTCAACTTGGTGTCCACCAGGACCCCCAGGGCCTCTTCTGTCACGCTGCTTTCCTGCAGCTTTGCCAAGCTGGCCAAAAGGTCACGAGTATGTGTGGATGTGTCCCGCGATGCTTCGTGCCCGTGCCGGTGCCATCAGCAGTGGGTCCCACCCTCTCTCTGCAGCTCTCCTGGTGCCACTGCCATGAGGGTGAGCAGGGCATGTTTCCTCCAGCCAAAGCAGTGGTCCAGGTGGAAAGGCTTGCTCTTGTTATGGCCCAGGGAGAAGGAGGATGCACCCTGGAGACAGAGTCCAGAGATGAAGTTTCCACAGAACTCCATCTTTGTCTTTTTTCCTTAACTGCATTTTTTTCACACAAAATTTGTTTTTCACATGGTGTCTCGGTGAAAGGTGGTGGTTGGAACTGTCTTTTATTTCCCAGCCCCTAAACATTGGGGGAAACTCCAGGAAGCAGAGCAGAGGGGAATAGCGCAGCCCAGGGGGTGGCAGGCACGTCCTGCCCACTCCGCACTCTTCCGGGATGCTTGAGACGGTCGGCAGAGGGAAGAAAGCCGTCCTTGCGCCTGCTGGAGCCAGCCCCATTGTCTCTTTGGCTCTGAATGTGTGAAGCTAAGCCAGGAGAAGCCAAAACCCAAAACCCTAAGCTGTTGTGTTGCATTTTGTGTTAGGGAAGGGAGGGAGGGAGGGTCAGAAAGAAGGAAGGAAGGAAAGAAAGAAAGGAAATGGAGAACAAGTCGTACTCTCTGTAAGCCTGCTGGGAATAGGGCTAGGCAAGAGTTTCCGGGACTGCAACACCTCCTCCTCCTGCAACACCTGTCTGCAGAGACGAGTGTCTGAAGAAGGATGCATTGGATGGCTGAAAAGTGAGACGGGAGCACGCACATATTTTATCTTTTCATCTGCCACTGGCTATTCACAAGGGCTCCTGGGCACCATTTCACCTGGCTTTTTGAACTCCACGTGTTTAAGAAGGGGAAGAAACTGCTGGGCAACAGCAGCAGGGAGAAGGGAGTGAGAGTGTGTGAGAGGGTCGTCCGAAAAGGGGTTTCTTCTACCCGGTGTGCAATGAGCCAGTCCTGACGCACTCAGGAGAGATGTTGGAGAGATTCAGGCCGGGGTGCTCGGTGGACTTTCCACAAATCAAGCACACCCAAGGCCGGCCTCTTCGTTACATTTACACAGTACATTCATGCATACTCTAGCTGTCTAATACATATGCATTCTGATCTACAGGAGTTGTGCAACTCTGTGGCGTCAGTCTTCTTGGCTCCTTTTCAGAACCTTCTGCGCACGTCTTCCTCCTTTTGGGGGTGTCTGGTGGTCCTCTGTGGTCTTCCCAGATGAGGTACCGTAACTGCTTTTATCCATAGATGGATAAAATAAAATCCTTGTGCCCAAGGTGTTTGTTTCTTTCGTATGGTACCTCTCTCTCTGGATGGAGACACTCGCTGCATCCTGCCAGTGCACTGTTAGCTGTTAACTGCTGCCATTGCTGGGGTTCATTGCTGTTACTTGCTTCCATGATGTCCGCTGCCACAGCTAAAGCAGAAAGAACAGCGTACACTGGTGTCCCTAATCAACACTTCTGTTCCCGTTCAGGTCCTGGGCTGCCTCTAAATAAAGATAAAATATTGAGGGGGGTTGGAAATGAAGTTTCAGTCCTGCAAAGCGGTAAAGCATAGTTATCCCCAGGACAGGGGGTCACATTTATAACACAGAGTGACATCGGTGACTTGGAGATGAACACTTAAGAGCACCGTTAGATCAAACCCTGGGAACTTAGGAGGAAATCATAAAAGGAAGCGCAGAAAGGAAAAGGAGCTGCAGTGTCAAAAGAGAAGGATGCCATTGCTTAAAGAGTAATAAGGGTACCGATGAAGCCAAAGAGCAGGGAAGGAGACACAAGGCAGAATTCAAGAGGACTAGTCGTTCCTAGCAGCACCAAAAGTGCATGTGACTGATGGTTCCTTGGGAAAAAGAACCACCACCACCGGACTGGATGGAGTCATCACCAGAGCACACCAGTACCGCTTGCCATTGGTCTGCCAGTGGGAAGGGTGACAGATGTGCACGTGAAAAGCAGGTGCCAGTGACTCCGTGGGCACAAGTGGCACAAGGCTGGCTCAGCGTTTCCTATGCCTGAGCTGGGGCAGAAGTATGAAGACGTCGAAATGACTGGAAGTCTTCTAGTCTCTCTAGGAGCCTATCAGTTTGTTTGTAACTCCAGTAAGAGCGGATGGCCGACAACTAAATGCAATGGGAAACACCGCGTGCCTGACCACTGGGACTTTGTCACGGGAACGCGTCTGGACTCTTAGGGGTACTCCTCTCATGAAGGGTCCTGTTGGGTGGATTCTAATTGAGCTCCTTCTAGTCTCACCTGAGAACAGCTGTACTGCCTTCACAAGAAACTCCCACCTCCTGTAATTGCTTTGATCATTGCTTTCTCCAGTGTAGATGAAAATATGAATATCTATGTATTATTGGAGATATTGCCTTGCTGTGTTTTAGTGCGGCAGTGATAGCCTCTGTTGGTGAATCCAGTGAGAAGGCAGAGAAGGAGAGGAGAGGAGAGGAGAGGAGAGGAGAGGAGAGGAGAGGAGAGGAGAGGAGAGGAGAGGAGAGGAGAGGAGAGGAGAGGAGAGGAGAGGAGAGGAGAGGAGAGGAGAGGAGAGGAGAGGAGAGGAGAGGAGAGGAGAGGAGAGAGGAGAGGCTATTTCAGTTGGAAGTGACCTACAACGATCATCTAGTGCCACTGTGGGTCCGTTTCAGGGCTGACCCACAGTTAAAGCCTATTAGGAAGGGCATTGTCCAAATGCCTCTTAAATGCTGACAGCATGGGGCATTGACCACCTCTCTAGGAAGCCCGTTCAAGTGTTTGACCACCTTCTCAGTAAAGCAATGGTTTGCAAGATATAGTCTGAATGCCCCTTGACACAGCTTTGAACGGGTCCCCTTTGTCCTGTCACAGGATACCAGGGAGATCAGCACCTCCCGCTCCACTTCCCCTCCTCAGGAAGCCATAGAGAGCAACGAGGTCTCCCGTCAGCCTCCTTTTCTCCAAACTAGACCAGCCCAAAGTCCTTAAGCTGCCCCTCACAGGACATGCCTTCCAGCCCCTTCACCAGCTTTGTTGCCTTCCTCAGGACCCACTCCAGTGCCTTCACACTGTGGGGCCCAGAACTGCACACAGCACTCAAGAGGAGGCCGCACCAACGCTGAGTACAGTGGGATGATCAACTCTTTTGACCAGCGGGTTCTGCTGTGTTTGATGCATCCCAGAATGACGTTTGTCCTCCTGACTGCCAGGGCATGACGCTGACTCCTCTTGAGCTTGGCACCAACCAGCACCCCCAGATCCTTTTCTGCAGGGCTGCTCTCCAGCCACTCCTCTCCCTCATAGATACTTGTGTTCGGTGTTACTGTGTCCCCAGGGCAGAACCTGACATTTGTTTTAGTTACTGTTCCTGTTAAATGCCTTTGGGTAGTACCCAGTATGACCTTATCCACATTTTTTCCAGGTACTGGAGGTCTGACTAACATGTCTGTAGTTTCCTGGGCCTTCCCTCACACCCTTCTTGTAAATAAGAATAATGCTGGTGAGCTTCCAGGCAGTGGGGACCTCTCCAGATTCCCAAGACTTTTGGTAGACGATTGAGAGGGGTCCTGCTGTAACATCCACTGACAAGTGCAAAATGAAAACTGCCAACGCTGGAGTGTGATTTTTCTCCTGACCTACACAGTCTGCCACGGGCAGGTGCGTGCTTCCTCTCCGGGGCCATCTCTGTGCATCTCGGAAACATTTCCTATACTCAGAGCAGCATTACGATTGGAAAGATGGACAGCAGGGTCTGTTACACACCTGGGCTCCTTGTTCTTCTCACCCTGCCTGGCTTTTCTCAGTTGCCCAGTCCTGTGAGTTGCCAGCTTTCGCCTTTTCTTGCCTGGCTGCCCCTCAGCCTCCTCTTCGCAGCACAGTTTTCTCTTGCTGTTGGATTGTGTTTTCTCTTCCTGCGAAGAGCCTGGCAACCTTTCCATTCAATAGTATTGTTAGACAGGTGAAGCCATGACAAGCACGGATCAATTGTGCTCTGAATCAAAGCTAGCTCATTTTACCTTCTCTCCCTGGAGGAGCTCTTCAGGCGCTCGCTTTCTGGTGCAACTGGAGGCACCTGCAATGGAAATGTGGAAGTTCAGAGGTGGCAAGGACCTCCCTGCCCCATTGCTGCCTTAGCTTCCAAAGGCAGATCCCTTGGATGGGTTTGCTCAGCCCAGATAAGCCAGTTCTGGCTGGATCACCACACAAAGTGTGACGGCCACCCTGCATCAGCCTCACTCTGCACTTTTGCAGAGCTCCAGGCTGGTGGATGACCTTGCTTGTCCCTGTGACAGCAGTCCCACCTTCTGAGGAGGGAGGCTTTTGTTGTCACGCTGTTTGTGGCCCTGACATACCTCTGATGTTTGTGCTTCTGCTCCTGGTGCTGATGCCTCCTCTGCAAGCCCAGCCACCTCCTCCTCAAAGAGTTCCCCATGGTGTTCGATGAGGAACTCCACCAGCCGCGTCACCTGCACACAGCAAACCATTGGTTTCCAGCTCGCTGGCTGCAAACGGGTCAGACGGCCTTTCCCACTCCTGACCCTCCCTCCTGCGCAGCAAGCTGCAGCTGTGGGGCTGCTCTTCCCAGCAGCTCTTCCCATCCACGCGCGTTTGCTGAAGAGAGGAGGCAGCCCCGGTGCCTCTGAGCAGCAAAGCTGGGCTGGGCCCGGAAGGCTGTGGCCGGCTGGTAAATAGCGCGTACCTTCCCCGTCACCTGCATGAGGACACCCAGGGGCAGCGTGTGCTCCTCGGGCGGGCCGAGCAGGTTCGGCCCCAGGCAGATGGCCAGGTTAGTGGCAGTCATCCTGCTGGTGCCCGCATTGCTGCTGATGTTCTGCAGCAGGAGGAGCAAGTCCTTGAGCAGGAGAAGGTTTGCTCTGGGCAACTTGCTGGCCACCCTGAGGGAACAGGAACATAACGTCAAGAAGATAGATGCTGTCAACACAAGTCTCCCAGGCTGATGTCACCCGAGGCCACCCAAGGGAAGGCTCCCTGGCCACTCCTGGTCTACAGCAGAGGGACTGCCTTGGTTGAGATACGGCCACCTCCCTCCCCGCCTGCCCTTCTGGCAAGAGTCCCTTTGCGAAGCAAAGCCCCAATGCCTGCGGGAAGAGCTCCAAGCACAGAAATGCTTCTCTGAGCCACTTTCCCCCAAAACCAGACCCCACAGCAGCAAGAGGTGGCTGACAGAAAACACGGCTTCTTCAGGCAGGCCGTCGCTTTGCAGGCAAGTCCCTGGCCTCTGCCAGTCCCCACGGAGCAGGCAGGCTGCTCGCCACGCTTACTCCTTCAGTGCTGCCAGCCTCTCCTGCCTGCTGGTCTTCTGCAGGGCGCTCATCCACTCCTCGTAAAGGTCTGCGTCGAGGAGCTTGGAGGGGATCTTGCGGAGGAAGTCCTGCAAAGCCAAGGGCTCCGGGTGAGGCTCTGGGCGCTGCGTCCGGGAGCACAGGCAGCATGGGCGGCACTCTGGCTCGCGAGCAGGCGGCTGGGTTTGTGCTCCTGCTCTGGCAGGTGCCCATCAGCCCCGACAGAGCCGGGAGCTGCGGGGCTCCAGGTCAGCAGGGTTCACCTTGAAGATGATGGCCAGCAGGTGCACGGGCTGGCTTTCGAGGTGGACCTGCGCTCCGCTGTCGAGGGCCTCCCTGAGCTCCCGGAAGGCACGCTCCCTGACCGCCCGCCGGAAGATCCCCTCCGTGGATGGCCCGTGCTCATGCAGGAGAGCCAGCAGGTCCTGCAGGGACAGAGGAGGAGAGCTGGAGACAGGACTACCGACAGGGGCAGGAGCGAGTGTGGCTTTCACTGGGGTGGGATGGAGATGTGGCTGGAGGTAGGGGACGTGGGGAGGAGCCGGCTTTGTCCCCGAGCCCCAGCAGGGCTTCCTCTGCTGGAGACAGCGCCTCCCTGGAGGAGCCATAGGGATGGGGACCCCCTGGCCAGGCTTGCTATCAGGTTGTTTGTAATTCCAGTAACAGCGGATGGCTGACGACTAAATGCAATGGGAAACACCGCGTGCCTGACCACTGGGACTTTGTCACTGGAACAAAGTGATTTCTGTGGGAGTGACTTCACCTAAGTATAGAATGAAACTGCTCCCTGGGATCAAGGCGGCAGTAGTGGCGAGAGCTGTGAACAGAGAAACGATGAGAAAAGGCTCCCACATTTCCGTGAGCCCTGTAACTGACTGGGGCATACAGGGGAAACAAAATTCAGGAAAGCCGAGGAGGACTGTGGATAACCTCAGAATCATAGAATGGTTTGGGTTGGAAGGGACCTCAAAGACCATCTAGTCCCAACCCCCCTGCCATGGCCAGGAACACCTTCCACCAGACCAGGTTGCTCAAAGCCCCGTCCAGCCTGGCCTTGAACACTGCCAGGGAGGGGGCAGCCACAGCTCCCCTGGGCAACCTGTTCCAGTGCCTCACCACACTCGTAGCGAAGAATACCTTTTCTGCATCAAATCTAAATCTACCCTCTCTTAGTTTAAAGCCATTACCCCTTGTCCTACCACTACGTGTAGGACTGTCTCCCATGGGAGCACCCCACGCTGGGGCAGGGGAGGAGCGTGAGGAGGAAGGAGCGGCAGAGACAAGGTGCGATGAGCTGACCGCAGCCCCCACACCCCAGCCCCTGCGCAGCTCGGGGGGAGGAGGCAGAGGAAGATCAGGAGTGAACTTGAGCCCAGGAGGAAGGCAGGGGTGGGGGAAGGTGCTTTGACATTTCGGTTTCATTTCTCCTCGCCCCAGTTGGATTTCACTGGCAATAAAGTGATTTCCCCACGGCCAGGCCGTGTTACCCGTAGGGGTGACGAGTGAGGCTCTCTCACCCCCTCATCTCGGCCCAGGCCTTGGCGCCATCTCTTCCCTCCCTGCCCAGCCGAGGAGGGCAGCGCTCCGGCGGCTTTGGCGGGCTTCGGGCCTGCAGCCGGGCTCAGCCCCACCCCAGCTCCACGGCCGGCCCCCGAGGCAGGAAGCCCGGGCCCAGCAGCAGGCAGCTGCCCTGAAGCGGGGTCAGGCCCGGCGAGGCCCCCGCCCCCGGGGAGCGGGCACCCAGGGCCCAGGCCCGGCTGTGTGGTGCTCGGCAGAGCGGGAAGGGCAGCCTGAGGGAAGGCTGCCCGGCCAGGGCAACGGCTGCCACCGGGCCAGCACGGGGACGCCTCAGCCCGGCGCCCAGCACGGCGGGGGCGGCCCTGCCCGGCCCGGCCCTGCCCGGCCCGGCCCTGCCACGGCGGGAGCCGCCGCTGCGGAAGGTGGAGCTGCCCCAGGCCGGCGGCAGGGCCGGGCCGGGCCGCGCGGCGCCGAGCTCCGTTTCCCGCCGCGCAGGGCGCGCGCGGGGCGGCGCAGGCGCAGTCGGGGCTGGGCGGGGGAGCGGGCGCGCGGGGCCGTGAGGCGGCGGGGACGCTCGTGGCCGAGGGGAAGGAGGAGCGGGCGGCGCGGCGGCAGCGGCGGGGGGGCGAGCGGGACGGGCCGGCAGCAGCACGGAGCGTGTCAGCCCGGGGGTTTTCTTTCTCCCGTTCCCCTTCCAACCCTGTCCCTCGGGCCGGGGGGGCAGCGAGCGAGCGGCCGTGTGGGGCCGGGTTGCCGCTGGAGTTAACCCGCAGCGCTCCCTGAGGCGTTCAATACTATGTCAATACTATGAAAACTTCTGAAAGTTGAAATTCCATTTATTCCTCTGTGAAATTGCAGAAAAGAAGTCTTATTTTGATCTGCTTGCTTAACTCACCATCCTCTGACCTCTGACAGTCCCTTGTTCAGCAGACAGAAATGGGGATAGGAAGGAGGAGGGTGTTCAAACCCCGGCTTTCGGCACTGAGGTAATCTCGAGTGTCAAATGTACAAACTTTCACAAATAAAGAAGTTTTGCCTACCCTAAGAGCTAAGAGTTTTCTTGTAATCCTATAAACGGGGAGAGTAAATTTTTTTTTTTTAAAGAAGCATTTTTTCCTTGACTTAGAAGTGCTGCTGGGAGCAGTATCTGTGTGGTACTCCCTGTTTTTAAGGGGATGTTGGAAAACTGGAGAAGAGGCAACAAAATCACAAAAGTAATTAGAAAAAAAAAGCACAATTGTGAATGGCTTTATTAGAGTGGGTAGTGCTGGATGCTAAACCACTTTTTTATCTGGTTGGTAAAGGCACAGCAAGAAGCTGTGCTCACCCATGAGGGTGAGCAGGGCATGTTTCCTCCAGCCAAAGCAGTGGTCCAGGTGGAAAGGCTTGCTCTTGTTATGGCCCAGGGAGAAGGAGGATGCACCCTGGAGACAGAGTCCAGAGATGAAGTTTCCACAGAACTCCATCTTTTTTCCTTAACTGCATTTTTTTCACACAAAATTTGTTTTTCACATGGTGTCTCGGTGAAAGGTGGTGGTTGGAACTGTCTTTTATTTCCCAGCCTCTAAACATTGGGGGAAACTCCAGGAAGCAGAGCAGAGGGGAATAGCGCAGCCCAGGGGGTGGCAGGCACGTCCTGCCCACTCCGCACTCTTCCGGGATGCTTGAGACGGTCGGCAGAGGGAAGAAAGCCGTCCTTGCGCCTGCTGGAGCCAGCCCCATTGTCTCTTTGGCTCTGAATGTGTGAAGCTAAGCCAGGAGAAGCCAAAACCCAAAACCCTAAGCTGTTGTGTTGCATTTTGTGTTAGGGAAGGGAGGGAGGGAGGGTCAGAAAGAAGGAAGGAAGGAAAGAAAGAAAGGAAATGGAGAACAAGTCGTACTCTCTGTAAGCCTGCTGGGAATAGGGCTAGGCAAGAGTTTCCGGGACTGCAACACCTCCTCCTCCTGCAACACCTGTCTGCAGAGACGAGTGTCTGAAGAAGGATGCATTGGATGGCTGAAAAGTGAGACGGGAGCACGCACATATTTTATCTTTTCATCTGCCACTGGCTATTCACAAGGGCTCCTGGGCACCATTTCACCTGGCTTTTTGAACTCCACGTGTTTAAGAAGGGGAAGAAACTGCTGGGCAACAGCAGCAGGGAGAAGGGAGTGAGAGTGTGTGAGAGGGTCGTCCGAAAAGGGGTTTCTTCTACCCGGTGTGCAATGAGCCAGTCCTGACGCACTCAGGAGAGATGTTGGAGAGATTCAGGCCGGGGTGCTCGGTGGACTTTCCACAAATCAAGCACACCCAAGGCCGGCCTCTTCGTTACATTTACACAGTACATTCATGCATACTCTAGCTGTCTAATACATATTCATTCTGATCTACAGGAGCTGTGCAACTCTGTGGCGTCAGTCTTCTTGGCTCCTTTTCAGAACCTTCTGCGCACGTCTTCCTCCTTTTGGGGGTGTCTGGTGGTCCTCTGTGGTCTTCCCAGATGAGGTACCGTAACTGCTTTTATCCATAGATGGATAAAATAAAATCCTTGTGCCCAAGGTGTTTCTTTCGTATGGTACCTCTCTCTCTGGATGGAGAAACTCGCTGCATCCTGCCAGTGCACTGTTAGCTGTTAACTGCTGCCATTGCTGGGGTTCATTGCTGTTACTTGCTTCCATGATGTCCGCTGCCACAGCTAAAGCAGAAAGAACAGCGTACACTGGTGTCCCTAATCAACACTTCTGTTCCCGTTCAGGTCCTGGGCTGCCTCTAAATAAAGAAAAAATATTGAGGGGGGTTGGAAATTAAGTTTCAGTCCTGCAAAGCAGTAAAGCATAGTTATCCCCAGGACAGGGGGTCACATTTATAACACAGAGTGACATCGGTGACTTGGAGATGAACACTTAAGAGCACCGTTAGATCAAACCCTGGGAACTTAGGAGGAAATCATAAAAGGAAGCGCAGAAAGGAAAAGGAGCTGCAGTGTCAAAAGAGAAGGATGCCATTGCTTAAAGAGTAATAAGGGTACCGATGAAGCCAAAGAGCAGGGAAGGAGACACAAGGCAGAATTCAAGAGGACTAGTGGTTCCTAGCAGCACCAAAAGTGCATGTGACTGATGGTTCCTTGGGAAAAAGAACCACCACCACCGGACTGGATGGAGTCATCACCAGAGCACACCAGTACCGCTTGCCATTGGTCTGCCAGTGGGAAGGGTGACAGATGTGCACATGAAAAGCAGGTGCCAGTGACTCCGTGGGCACAAGTGGCACAAGGCTGGCTCAGCGTTTCCTATGCCTGAGCTGGGGCAGAAGTATGAAGACGTCGAAATGACTGGAAGTCTTCTAGTCTCTCTAGGAGCCTATCAGTTTGTTTGTAACTCCAGTAAAAGCGGATGGCCGACGACTAAATGCAATGGGAAACACCGCGTGCCTGACCACTGGGACTTTGTCACGGGAACGCGTCTGGACTGTTAGGGGTACTCCTCTCATGAAGGGTCCTGTTGGGTGGATTCTAATTGAGCTCCTTCTAGTCTCACCTGAGAACAGCTGTACTGCCTTCACAAGAAACTCCCACCTCCTGTAATTGCTTTGATCATTGCTTTCTCCAGTGTAGATGAAAATATGAATATCTATGTATTATTGGAGATATTGCCTTGCTGTGTTTTAGTGTGGCAGTGATAGCCTCTGTTGGTGAATCCAGTGAGAAGGCAGAGAAGGAGAGGAGAGGAGAGGAGAGGAGAGGAGAGGAGAGGAGAGGAGAGGAGAGGAGAGGAGAGGAGAGGAGAGGAGAGGAGAGGAGAGGAGAGGAGAGGAGAGGAGAGGAGAGGAGAGGAGAGGAGAGGAGAGGAGAGGAGAGGAGAGAGGAGAGGCTATTTCAGTTGGAAGTGACCTACAACGATCATCTAGTGCCACTGTGGGTCCGTTTCAGGGCTGACCCACAGTTAAAGCCTATTAGTAAGGGCATTGTCCAAATGCCTCTTAAATGCTGACAGCATGGGGCATTGACCACCTCTCTAGGAAGCCTGTTCAAGTGTTTGACCACCTTCTCAGTAAAGCAATGGTTTGCAAGATATAGTCTGAATGCCCCTTGACACAGCTTTGAACGGGTCCCCTTTGTCCTGTCACAGGATACCAGGGAGATCAGCACCTCCCGCTCCACTTCCCCTCCTCAGGAAGCCATAGAGAGCAACGAGGTCTCCCGTCAGCCTCCTTTTCTCCAAACTAGACCAGCCCAAAGTCCTTAAGCTGCCCCTCACAGGACATGCCTTCCAGCCCCTTCACCAGCTTTGTTGCCTTCCTCAGGACCCACTCCAGTGCCTTCACACTGTGGGGCCCAGAACTGCACACAGCACTCAAGAGGAGGCCGCACCAACGCTGAGTACAGTGGGATGATCAACTCTTTTGACCAGCGGGTTCTGCTGTGTTTGATGCATCCCAGAATGACGTTTGTCCTCCTGACTGCCAGGGCATGACGCTGACTCCTCTTGAGCTTGGCACCAACCAGCACCCCCAGATCCTTTTCTGCAGGGCTGCTCTCCAGCCACTCCTCTCCCTCATAGATACTTGTGTTCGGTGTTACTGTGTCCCCAGGGCAGAACCTGACATTTGTTTTAGTTACTGTTCCTGTTAAATGCCTTTGGGTAGTACCCAGTATGATCTTATCCACATTTTTTCCAGGTACTGGAGGTCTGACTAACATGTCTGTAGTTTCCTGGGCCTTCCCTCACACCCTTCTTGTAAATAAGAATAATGCTGGTGAGCTTCCAGGCAGTGGGGACCTCTCCAGATTCCCAAGACTTTTGGTAGACGATTGAGAGGGGTCCTGCTGTAACATCCACTGACAAGTGCAAAATGAAAACTGCCAACGCTGGAGTGTGATTTTTCTCCTGACCTACACAGTCTGCCACGGGCAGGTGCGTGCTTCCTCTCCGGGGCCATCTCTGTGCATCTCGGAAACATTTCCTATACTCAGAGCAGCATTACGATTGGAAAGATGGACAGCAGGGTCTGTTACACACCTGGGCTCCTTGTTCTTCTCACCCTGCCTGGCTTTTCTCAGTTGCCCAGTCCTGTGAGTTGCCAGCTTTCGCCTTTTCTTGCCCGGCTGCCCCTCAGCCTCCTCTTCGCAGCACAGTTTTCTCTTGCTGTTGGATTGTGTTTTCTCTTCCTGCGAAGAGCCTGGCAACCTTTCCATTCAATAGTATTGTTAGACAGGTGAAGCCATGACAAGCACGGATCAATTGTGCTCTGAATCAAAGCTAGCTCATTTTACCTTCTCTCCCTGGAGGAGCTCTTCAGGCGCTCGCTTTCTGGTGCAACTGGAGGCACCTGCAATGGAAATGTGGAAGTTCAGAGGTGGCAAGGACCTCCCTGCCCCATTGCTGCCTTAGCTTCCAAAGGCAGATCCCTTGGATGGGTTTGCTCAGCCCAGATAAGCCAGTTCTGGCTGGATCACCACACAAAGTGTGACAGCCACCCTGCATCAGCCTCACTCTGCACTTTTGCAGAGCTCCAGGCTGGTGGATGACCTTGCTTGTCCCTGTGACAGCAGTCCCACCTTCTGAGGAGGGAGGCTTTTGTTGTCACGCTGTTTGTGGCCCTGACATACCTCTGATGTTTGTGCTTCTGCTCCTGGTGCTGATGCCTCCTCTGCAAGCCCAGCCACCTCCTCCTCAAAGAGTTCCCCATGGTGTTCAATGAGGAACTCCACCAGCCGCGTCACCTGCACACAGCAAACCATTGGTTTCCAGCTCGCTGGCTGCAAACGGGTCAGACGGCCTTTCCCACTCCTGACCCTCCCTCCTGCGCAGCAAGCTGCAGCTGTGGGGCTGCTCTTCCCAGCAGCTCTTCCCATCCACGCACGTTTGCTGAAGAGAGGAGGCAGCCCCGGTGCCTCTGAGCAGCAAAGCTGGGCTGGGCCCGGAAGGCTGTGGCCGGCTGGTAAATAGCGCGTACCTTCCCCGTCACCTGCATGAGGACACCCAGGGGCAGCGTGTGCTCCTCGGGCGGGCCGAGTAGGTTCGGCCCCAGGCAGATGGCCAGGTTAGTGGCAGTCATCCTGCTGGTGCCCGCATTGCTGCTGATGTTCTGCAGCAGGAGGAGCAAGTCCTTGAGCAGGAGAAGGTTTGCTCTGGGCAACTTGCTGGCCACCCTGAGGGAACAGGAACATAACGTCAAGAAGATAGATGCTGTCAACACAAGTCTCCCAGGCTGATGTCACCCGAGGCCACCCAAGGGAAGGCTCCCTGGCCACTCCTGGTCTACAGCAGAGGGACTGCCTTGGTTGAGATACGGCCACCTCCCTCCCCGCCTGCCCTTCTGGCAAGAGTCCCTTTGCGAAGCAAAGCCCCAATGCCTGCGGGAAGAGCTCCAAGCACAGAAATGCTTCTCTGAGCCACTTTCCCCCAAAACCAGACCCCACAGCAGCAAGAGGTGGCTGACAGAAAACACGGCTTCTTCAGGCAGGCCGTCGCTTTGCAGGCAAGTCCCTGGCCTCTGCCAGTCCCCACGGAGCAGGCAGGCTGCTCGCCACGCTTACTCCTTCAGTGCTGCCAGCCTCTCCTGCCTGCTGGTCTTCTGCAGGGCGCTCATCCACTCCTCGTAAAGGTCTGCGTCGAGGAGCTTGGAGGGGATCTTGCGGAGGAAGTCCTGCAAAGCCAAGGGCTCCGGGTGAGGCTCTGGGCGCTGCGTCCGGGAGCACAGGCAGCATGGGCGGCACTCTGGCTCGCGAGCAGGCGGCTGGGTTTGTGCTCCTGCTCTGGCAGGTGCCCATCAGCCCCGACAGAGCCGGGAGCTGCGGGGCTCCAGGTCAGCAGGGTTCACCTTGAAGATGATGGCCAGCAGGTGCACGGGCTGGCTTTCGAGGTGGACCTGCGCTCCGCTGTCGAGGGCCTCCCTGAGCTCCCGGAAGGCACGCTCACCGACCGTCCGCCGGAAGATCCCCTCCGTGGATGGCCCGTGCTCATGCAGGAGAGCCAGCAGGTCCTGCAGGGACAGAGGAGGAGAGCTGGAGACAGGACTACCGACAGGGGCAGGAGCGAGTGTGGCTTTCACTGGGGTGGGATGGAGATGTGGCTGGAGGTAGGGCACGTGGGGAGGAGCCGGCTTTGTCCCCGAGCCCCAGCAGGGCTTCCTCTGCTGGAGACAGCGCCTCCCTGGAGGAGCCATAGGGATGGGGACCCCCTGGCCAGGCTTGCTTACCTGCATGGGCTGGGGCAGCATTCCGTCCTGGCTGCAGAGGGCTGCCAGGGGCCGGCCAAAGAGAGCCCCCCTGGCACCAGAGCCCGATGGCCCGGGCACCTCTGCAGCGGCTGAGTTCCCTCGCCGTGCAAATGGCCAGGGCAGCCCCCTCCTCCTCCTGCGGGTCTCGCCTGCTGCCAAGGGAAAGAGAGCAAAGAGCCGTGGAGGAGAAGCGGTAGGCAAGCGGTCCCGGACCCTCTCAGGGCTGTCCCCCCACTGCCGAGCGCACGGGAGAGTGATGGTTTGGGAACGAGGGGCCCCGGGGCTCATCTCTCTCCTGCCGCAGAGCCATGGGGATGGATGTGCCCTGCAGGAAGGGCAGCAGCAGCCCCAGCGCAGCACGAGTGCCCGGCTGCCAGAGCAGGAGAGAAGGGCCGTCCTGTCCCCGCCTTCTCCAAACTCACCAGCCGCGTGGCCACGTCCGCCTTCGCTGCCAGAGGGGACGGGAGGTGGCCGCTGCTCTGCACCAGCCTGCAAGGAACACGCTGCGCTCAGCGAGCAGCCCCGCAGCAGAAAGGGCCCCCGAAGAGCTGCATCGGCCCCTGGCTGTGCGGGAGAGGTGGGAACGGCCGAGCCTGCAGCACGACCAGTCCTCACCTTTGCCTGGGCCGTGACCAGCCTCTCCAGGCTGCTGGCGTGCAGTGTCGTCACCTGGGCAGGGGAGAAGAGCAGAAGGTGAGCAGCAATGCAGCTGATGGTGGGCTGGAGCAGCGCCTGGGGCAGAGGGGAGGCGGGAGGGACACTCACAGCATCGCGGCCACTGAGCTCCTTCAGCAGCAGCTTGATGGAGGGCAGCCGGGTGACGCGGGCTCCCTCCGCTCCTTCTGGTGACCTGTGTGTGGGGAAGGGGCAGAGGAGGAGCTGTGTGAGACCCAAGCCGCCTTCTCCCTGTGCTGGCAGCCCGGGGAGCGCTGCCAAGCTGCCCCGCAGCAGCCGGTGCCACCCGGCCGTGGAGCGGAGAGCAGCGGCGGTGGTGAGGACGGGGCTGGGCAGGGGTTGTCTGGACAGAGCGGGGCAAAGCAGCTGTGCCAGCTGTGCCCGCCCGAGAGCCGCCTGCAGGCGCGGGGCCTCTCTGCCCGGCTTGGGAGCGGTGTTTGGGCACGGCAGGGCTGCGGCTGGAGCCTCCCCCCGGGGTGTGAGCACGGTCCCCCCGGGCTGCACTGGCAGGCAGGGCTTACTTGAGCAGCGCGTCGAGCCAGAGCTCCTTCAGCGCCCGGGAGCTGCAGAGAGAGAGGAGAAACGGGCTGAGCGCCCGCTGCTCCCCGGCATGCGGGCAGAGGCAGCCCGGCACAGCCCTGCCACGTGGGGACGGCCAGCGAGGCAGGGCAGGACGGAGCCCTGCGGGGCAGGACAGAGGGGACCCGTCCCCGAGGCTCACCGGAAAGTGAGGAGGCAGGAGCCGCAGGGCCAGACGAGGAGCAGGGAGCTGGTGGTCTTGCCTTCCTCCTCTTCGGCGGCATCGCTGGCCGCCCCCCTCCCGCTGCTCAGCACCTGCAGCTGGGCCAGGGCCAGGCGGAGCTGCGGGCGCGGGGCGCGGCCACGTCTGCAGAGAGGAGCGGCAGGGAGTGAGCGGGAGGCGGCCGAGCCAGGGGGCTCCCCTCCAGCGCCCGCCTGCCCCGGGCACGGCCGCGGGCGCCTCCAGCAGCAGGGTGCCGGGGGCCTGGGGCTGGTCCTCGGCTGCCCCTACCCTGGGGGAGAAGAGCAGAGCAGCAGGGGTCTGCGGGTCTTACTTGGTCTTGGCGATGACCAAGGCGTCGCTGAAGAGGAGGAGGTCCCTCTTCCTGGTGGCACGGCCCTGGGTCACCCGCACGCGCTGGCGCAGCCGGGGCTCGGGCGATGTCGGGGCAGGCTGGCACTGCTGCCCGGGCTCAGGGTCGTCACTGCGGAGCAGAGAGCATCAGGCACGGGCAAGGCGGGTGCCGCGGGGCCCGGCTGTGCCGGCGCATCCCCGAGCCACGCAGGGGGAGCTCACCTGGAGCTGCGGCAGCAGTTTAGCTGGCCCATCCCGACGCGCCCAGGAGCAGCCGTGCGTGGGACCGGCTGGTGGGCTCAGGGCAGTGCCCAGGCGCCGCAAGCGAGGCTGCCAAGGGGGTCCTGGTGCCGATGGCTGGTGCTGGGCAAGAGCTTGGCTCTCCCCAACTCCACTGGGTGCTGGCTCGGCGCTGTCCCTGCAGGCTCTGGGGCCGTTGCCGGGCCAGTGCCAGGTCAACACACCATGGCATTCTAAGCCCAACTGTTAGGCTCAGCATGGAATTCTGAGCCCAACTGTTGGGCTCAGCATGGAATTCTGAGCCCAACGGGGAGCAGAGGGGTGGGGGAGGGGCACTGGGGGCTCTCCCCAGTATGCCCCTGTCTCTGTGGTGCTGGGGGGCCCAGAGCTGGGCACAGCGCTGCAGGCATGGCCTCACCGGTGCTGGGCAGAGGGGAAGGGTCACCTCCCTCCAGCTGCTGGCAAGGCTTTGCCCACTGCAGCCCAGGGCACCACTCACCGCCGCCCTTGGGCAAGGGCACCTTGCTGGCTCCTGGTCAACTTGGTGTCCACCAGGACCCCCAGGGCCTCTTCTGTCACGCTGCTTTCCTGCAGCTTTGCCAAGCTGTCCAAAAGGTCACGAGTATGTGTGGATGTGTCCCGCGATGCTTCGTGCCCGTGCCGGTGCCATCAGCAGTGGGTCCCACCCTCTCTCTGCAGCTCTCCTGGTGCCACTGCCATGAGGGTGAGCAGGGCATGTTTCCTCCAGCCAAAGCAGTGGTCCAGGTGGAAAGGCTTGCTCTTGTTATGGCCCAGGGAGAAGGAGGATGCACCCTGGAGACAGAGTCCAGAGATGAAGTTTCCACAGAACTCCATCTTTGTCTTTTTTCCTTAACTGCATTTTTTTCACACAAAATTTGTTTTTCACATGGTGTCTCGGTGAAAGGTGGTGGTTGGAACTGTCTTTTATTTCCCAGCCCCTAAACATTGGGGGAAACTCCAGGAAGCAGAGCAGAGGGGAATAGCGCAGCCCAGGGGGTGGCAGGCACGTCCTGCCCACTCCGCACTCTTCCGGGATGCTTGAGACGGTCGGCAGAGGGAAGAAAGCCGTCCTTGCGCCTGCTGGAGCCAGCCCCATTGTCTCTTTGGCTCTGAATGTGTGAAGCTAAGCCAGGAGAAGCCAAAAACCAAAACCCTAAGCTATTGTGTTGCATTTTGTGTTAGGGAAGGGAGGGAGGGAGGGTCAGAAAGAAGGAAGGAAGGAAAGAAAGAAAGGAAATGGAGAACAAGTCGTACTCTCTGTAAGCCTGCTGGGAATAGGGCTAGGCAAGAGTTTCCGGGACTGCAACACCTCCTCCTCCTGCAACGCCTGTCTGCAGAGACGAGTGTCTGAAGAAGGATGCATTGGATGGCTGAAAAGTGAGACGGGAGCACGCACATATTTTATCTTTTCATCTGCCACTGGCTATTCACAAGGGCTCCTGGGCACCATTTCACCTGGCTTTTTGAACTCCACGTGTTTAAGAAGGGGAAGAAACTGCTGGGCAACAGCAGCAGGGAGAAGGGAGTGAGAGTGTGTGAGAGGGTCGTCCGAAAAGGGGTTTCTTCTACCCGGTGTGCAATGAGCCAGTCCTGACGCACTCAGGAGAGATGTTGGAGAGATTCAGGCCGGGGTGCTCGGTGGACTTTCCACAAACCAAGCACACCCAAGGCCGGCCTCTTCGTTACATTTACACAGTACATTCATGCATACTCTAGCTGTCTAATACATATTCATTCTGATCTACAGGAGCTGTGCAACTCTGTGGCGTCAGTCTTCTTGGCTCCTTTTCAGAACCTTCTGCGCACGTCTTCCTCCTTTTGGGGGTGTCTGGTGGTCCTCTGTGGTCTTCCCAGATGAGGTACCGTAACTGCTTTTATCCATAGATGGATAAAATAAAATCCTTGTGCCCAAGGTGTTTCTTTCGTATGGTACCTCTCTCTCTGGATGGAGAAACTCGCTGCATCCTGCCGGTGCACTGTTAGCTGTTAACTGCTGCCATTGCTGGGGTTCATTGCTGTTACTTGCTTCCATGATGTCCGCTGCCACAGCTAAAGCAGAAAGAACAGCGTACACTGGTGTCCCTAATCAACACTTCTGTTCCCGTTCAGGTCCTGGGCTGCCTCTAAATAAAGAAAAAATATTGAGGGGGGTTGGAAATGAAGTTTCAGTCCTGCAAAGCGGTAAAGCATAGTTATCCCCAGGACAGGGGGTCACATTTATAACACAGAGTGACATCGGTGACTTGGAGATGAACACTTAAGAGCACCGTTAGATCAAACCCTGGGAACTTAGGAGGAAATCATAAAAGGAAGCGCAGAAAGGAAAAGGAGCTGCAGTGTCAAAAGAGAAGGATGCCATTGCTTAAAGAGTAATAAGGGTACCGATGAAGCCAAAGAGCAGGGAAGGAGACACAAGGCAGAATTCAAGAGGACTAGTGGTTCCTAGCAGCACCAAAAGTGCATGTGACTGATGGTTCCTTGGGAAAAAGAACCACCACCACCGGACTGGATGGAGTCATCACCAGAGCACACCAGTACCGCTTGCCATTGGTCTGCCAGTGGGAAGGGTGACAGATGTGCACGTGAAAAGCAGGTGCCAGTGACTCCGTGGGCACAAGTGGCACAAGGCTGGCTCAGCGTTTCCTATGCCTGAGCTGGGGCAGAAGTATGAAGACATCGAAATGACTGGAAGTCTTCTAGTCTCTCTAGGAGCCTATCAGTTTGTTTGTAACTCCAGTAAGAGCGGATGGCCGACAACTAAATGCAATGGGAAACACCGCGTGCCTGACCACTGGGACTTTGTCACGGGAACGCGTCTGGACTGTTAGGGGTACTCCTCTCATGAAGGGTCCTGTTGGGTGGATTCTAATTGAGCTCCTTCTAGTCTCACCTGAGAACAGCTGTACTGCCTTCACAAGAAACTCCCACCTCCTGTAATTGCTTTGATCATTGCTTTCTCCAGTGTAGATGAAAATATGAATATCTATGTATTATTGGAGATATTGCCTTGCTGTGTTTTAGTGCGGCAGTGATAGCCTCTGTTGGTGAATCCAGTGAGAAGGCAGAGAAGGAGAGGAGAGGAGAGGAGAGGAGAGGAGAGGAGAGGAGAGGAGAGGAGAGGAGAGGAGAGGAGAGGAGAGGAGAGGAGAGGAGAGGAGAGGAGAGGAGAGGAGAGGAGAGGAGAGGAGAGGAGAGGAGAGGAGAGGAGAGGAGAGGAGAGGAGAGGAGAGGAGAGGAGAGAGGAGAGGCTATTTCAGTTGGAAGTGACCTACAACGATCATCTAGTGCCACTGTGGGTCCGTTTCAGGGCTGACCCACAGTTAAAGCCTATTAGGAAGGGCATTGTCCAAATGCCTCTTAAATGCTGACAGCATGGGGCATTGACCACCTCTCTAGGAAGCCCGTTCAAGTGTTTGACCACCTTCTCAGTAAAGCAATGGTTTGCAAGATATAGTCTGAATGCCCCTTGACACAGCTTTGAACGGGTCCCCTTTGTCCTGTCACAGGATACCAGGGAGATCAGCACCTCCCGCTCCACTTCCCCTCCTCAGGAAGCCATAGAGAGCAACGAGGTCTCCCGTCAGCCTCCTTTTCTCCAAACTAGACCAGCCCAAAGTCCTTAAGCTGCCCCTCACAGGACATGCCTTCCAGCCCCTTCACCAGCTTTGTTGCCTTCCTCAGGACCCACTCCAGTGCCTTCACACTGTGGGGCCCAGAACTGCACACAGCACTCAAGAGGAGGCCGCACCAACGCTGAGTACAGTGGGATGATCAACTCTTTTGACCAGCGGGTTCTGCTGTGTTTGATGCATCCCAGAATGACGTTTGTCCTCCTGACTGCCAGGGCATGACGCTGACTCCTCTTGAGCTTGGCACCGACCAGCACCCCCAGATCCTTTTCTGCAGGGCTGCTCTCCAGCCACTCCTCTCCCTCATAGATACTTGTGTTCGGTGTTACTGTGTCCCCAGGGCAGAACCTGGCATTTGTTTTAGTTACTGTTCCTGTTAAATGCCTTTGGGTAGTACCCAGTATGATCTTATCCACATTTTTTCCAGGTACTGGAGGTCTGACTAACATGTCTGTAGTTTCCTGGGCCTTCCCTCACACCCTTCTTGTAAATAAGAATAATGCTGGTGAGCTTCCAGGCAGTGGGGACCTCTCCAGATTCCCAAGACTTTTGGTAGACGATTGAGAGGGGTCCTGCTGTAACATCCACTGACAAGTGCAAAATGAAAACTGCCAACGCTGGAGTGTGATTTTTCTCCTGACCTACACAGTCTGCCACGGGCAGGTGCGTGCTTCCTCTCCGGGGCCATCTCTGTGCATCTCGGAAACATTTCCTATACTCAGAGCAGCATTACGATTGGAAAGATGGACAGCAGGGTCTGTTACACACCTGGGCTCCTTGTTCTTCTCACCCTGCCTGGCTTTTCTCAGTTGCCCAGTCCTGTGAGTTGCCAGCTTTCGCCTTTTCTTGCCCGGCTGCCCCTCAGCCTCCTCTTCGCAGCACAGTTTTCTCTTGCTGTTGGATTGTGTTTTCTCTTCCTGCGAAGAGCCTGGCAACCTTTCCATTCAATAGTATTGTTAGACAGGTGAAGCCATGACAAGCACGGATCAATTGTGCTCTGAATCAAAGCTAGCTCATTTTACCTTCTCTCCCTGGAGGAGCTCTTCAGGCGCTCGCTTTCTGGTGCAACTGGAGGCACCTGCAATGGAAATGTGGAAGTTCAGAGGTGGCAAGGACCTCCCTGCCCCATTGCTGCCTTAGCTTCCAAAGGCAGATCCCTTGGATGGGTTTGCTCAGCCCAGATAAGCCAGTTCTGGCTGGATCACCACACAAAGTGTGACAGCCACCCTGCATCAGCCTCACTCTGCACTTTTGCAGAGCTCCAGGCTGGTGGATGACCTTGCTTGTCCCTGTGACAGCAGTCCCACCTTCTGAGGAGGGAGGCTTTTGTTGTCACGCTGTTTGTGGCCCTGACATACCTCTGATGTTTGTGCTTCTGCTCCTGGTGCTGATGCCTCCTCTGCAAGCCCAGCCACCTCCTCCTCAAAGAGTTCCCCATGGTGTTCAATGAGGAACTCCACCAGCCGCGTCACCTGCACACAGCAAACCATTGGTTTCCAGCTCGCTGGCTGCAAACGGGTCAGACGGCCTTTCCCACTCCTGACCCTCCCTCCTGCGCAGCAAGCTGCAGCTGTGGGGCTGCTCTTCCCAGCAGCTCTTCCCATCCACGCGCGTTTGCTGAAGAGAGGAGGCAGCCCCGGTGCCTCTGAGCAGCAAAGCTGGGCTGGGCCCGGAAGGCTGTGGCCGGCTGGTAAATAGCGCGTACCTTCCCCGTCACCTGCATGAGGACACCCAGGGGCAGCGTGTGCTCCTCGGGCGGGCCGAGTAGGTTCGGCCCCAGGCAGATGGCCAGGTTAGTGGCAGTCATCCTGCTGGTGCCCGCATTGCTGCTGATGTTCTGCAGCAGGAGGAGCAAGTCCTTGAGCAGGAGAAGGTTTGCTCTGGGCAACTTGCTGGCCACCCTGAGGGAACAGGAACATAACGTCAAGAAGATAGATGCTGTCAACACAAGTCTCCCAGGCTGATGTCACCCGAGGCCACCCAAGGGAAGGCTCCCTGGCCACTCCTGGTCTACAGCAGAGGGACTGCCTTGGTTGAGATACGGCCACCTCCCTCCCCGCCTGCCCTTCTGGCAAGAGTCCCTTTGCGAAGCAAAGCCCCAATGCCTGCGGGAAGAGCTCCAAGCACAGAAATGCTTCTCTGAGCCACTTTCCCCCAAAACCAGACCCCACAGCAGCAAGAGGTGGCTGACAGAAAACACGGCTTCTTCAGGCAGGCCGTCGCTTTGCAGGCAAGTCCCTGGCCTCTGCCAGTCCCCACGGAGCAGGCAGGCTGCTCGCCACGCTTACTCCTTCAGTGCTGCCAGCCTCTCCTGCCTGCTGGTCTTCTGCAGGGCGCTCATCCACTCCTCGTAAAGGTCTGCGTCGAGGAGCTTGGAGGGGATCTTGCGGAGGAAGTCCTGCAAAGCCAAGGGCTCCGGGTGAGGCTCTGGGCGCTGCGTCCGGGAGCACAGGCAGCATGGGCGGCACTCTGGCTCGCGAGCAGGCGGCTGGGTTTGTGCTCCTGCTCTGGCAGGTGCCCATCAGCCCCGACAGAGCCGGGAGCTGCGGGGCTCCAGGTCAGCAGGGTTCACCTTGAAGATGATGGCCAGCAGGTGCACGGGCTGGCTTTCGAGGTGGACCTGCGCTCCGCTGTCGAGGGCCTCCCTGAGCTCCCGGAAGGCACGCTCACCGACCGTCCGCCGGAAGATCCCCTCCGTGGATGGCCCGTGCTCATGCAGGAGAGCCAGCAGGTCCTGCAGGGACAGAGGAGGAGAGCTGGAGACAGGACTACCGACAGGGGCAGGAGCGAGTGTGGCTTTCACTGGGGTGGGATGGAGATGTGGCTGGAGGTAGGGGACGTGGGGAGGAGCCGGCTTTGTCCCCGAGCCCCAGCAGGGCTTCCTCTGCTGGAGACAGCGCCTCCCTGGAGGAGCCATAGGGATGGGGACCCCCTGGCCAGGCTTGCTTACCTGCATGGGCTGGGGCAGCATTCCGTCCTGGCTGCAGAGGGCTGCCAGGGGCCGGCCAAAGAGAGCCCCCCTGGCACCAGAGCCCGATGGCCCGGGCACCTCTGCAGCGGCTGAGTTCCCTCGCCGTGCAAATGGCCAGGGCAGCCCCCTCCTCCTCCTGCGGGTCTCGCCTGCTGCCAAGGGAAAGAGAGCAAAGAGCCGTGGAGGAGAAGCGGTAGGCAAGCGGTCCCGGACCCTCTCAGGGCTGTCCCCCCACTGCCGAGCGCACGGGAGAGTGATGGTTTGGGAACGAGGGGCCCCGGGGCTCATCTCTCTCCTGCCGCAGAGCCATGGGGATGGATGTGCCCTGCAGGAAGGGCAGCAGCAGCCCCAGCGCAGCACGAGTGCCCGGCTGCCAGAGCAGGAGAGAAGGGCCGTCCTGTCCCCGCCTTCTCCAAACTCACCAGCCGCGTGGCCACGTCCGCCTTCGCTGCCAGAGGGGACGGGAGGTGGCCGCTGCTCTGCACCAGCCTGCAAGGAACACGCTGCGCTCAGCGAGCAGCCCCGCAGCAGAAAGGGCCCCCGAAGAGCTGCATCGGCCCCTGGCTGTGCGGGAGAGGTGGGAACGGCCGAGCCTGCAGCACGACCAGTCCTCACCTTTGCCTGGGCCGTGACCAGCCTCTCCAGGCTGCTGGCGTGCAGTGTCGTCACCTGGGCAGGGGAGAAGAGCAGAAGGTGAGCAGCAATGCAGCTGATGGTGGGCTGGAGCAGCGCCTGGGGCAGAGGGGAGGCGGGAGGGACACTCACAGCATCGCGGCCACTGAGCTCCTTCAGCAGCAGCTTGATGGAGGGCAGCCGGGTGACGCGGGCTCCCTCCGCTCCTTCTGGTGACCTGTGTGTGGGGAAGGGGCAGAGGAGGAGCTGTGTGAGACCCAAGCCGCCTTCTCCCTGTGCTGGCAGCCCGGGGAGCGCTGCCAAGCTGCCCCGCAGCAGCCGGTGCCACCCGGCCGTGGAGCGGAGAGCAGCGGCGGTGGTGAGGACGGGGCTGGGCAGGGGTTGTCTGGACAGAGCGGGGCAAAGCAGCTGTGCCAGCTGTGCCCGCCCGAGAGCCGCCTGCAGGCGCGGGGCCTCTCTGCCCGGCTTGGGAGCGGTGTTTGGGCACGGCAGGGCTGCGGCTGGAGCCTCCCCCCGGGGTGTGAGCACGGTCCCCCCGGGCTGCACTGGCAGGCAGGGCTTACTTGAGCAGCGCGTCGAGCCAGAGCTCCTTCAGCGCCCGGGAGCTGCAGAGAGAGAGGAGAAACGGGCTGAGCGCCCGCTGCTCCCCGGCATGCGGGCAGAGGCAGCCCGGCACAGCCCTGCCACGTGGGGACGGCCAGCGAGGCAGGGCAGGACGGAGCCCTGCGGGGCAGGACAGAGGGGACCCGTCCCCGAGGCTCACCGGAAAGTGAGGAGGCAGGAGCCGCAGGGCCAGACGAGGAGCAGGGAGCTGGTGGTCTTGCCTTCCTCCTCTTCGGCGGCATCGCTGGCCGCCCCCCTCCCGCTGCTCAGCACCTGCAGCTGGGCCAGGGCCAGGCGGAGCTGCGGGCGCGGGGCGCGGCCACGTCTGCAGAGAGGAGCGGCAGGGAGTGAGCGGGAGGCGGCCGAGCCAGGGGGCTCCCCTCCAGCGCCCGCCTGCCCCGGGCACGGCCGCGGGCGCCTCCAGCAGCAGGGTGCCGGGGGCCTGGGGCTGGTCCTCGGCTGCCCCTACCCTGGGGGAGAAGAGCAGAGCAGCAGGGGTCTGCGGGTCTTACTTGGTCTTGGCGATGACCAAGGCGTCGCTGAAGAGGAGGAGGTCCCTCTTCCTGGTGGCACGGCCCTGGGTCACCCGCACGCGCTGGCGCAGCCGGGGCTCGGGCGATGTCGGGGCAGGCTGGCACTGCTGCCCGGGCTCAGGGTCGTCACTGCGGAGCAGAGAGCATCAGGCACGGGCAAGGCGGGTGCCGCGGGGCCCGGCTGTGCCGGCGCATCCCCGAGCCACGCAGGGGGAGCTCACCTGGAGCTGCGGCAGCAGTTTAGCTGGCCCATCCCGACGCGCCCAGGAGCAGACGCGCGTGGGACCGGCTGGTGGGCTCAGGGCAGTGCCCAGGCGCCGCAAGCGAGGCTGCCAAGGGGGTCCTGGTGCCGATGGCTGGTGCTGGGCAAGAGCTTGGCTCTCCCCAACTCCACTGGGTGCTGGCTCGGCGCTGTCCCTGCAGGCTCTGGGGCCGTTGCCGGGCCAGTGCCAGGTCAACACACCATGGCATTCTAAGCCCAACTGTTAGGCTCAGCATGGAATTCTGAGCCCAACTGTTGGGCTCAGCATGGAATTCTGAGCCCAACGGGGAGCAGAGGGGTGGGGGAGGGGCACTGGGGGCTCTCCCCAGTATGCCCCTGTCTCTGTGGTGCTGGGGGGCCCAGAGCTGGGCACAGCGCTGCAGGCATGGCCTCACCGGTGCTGGGCAGAGGGGAAGGGTCACCTCCCTCCAGCTGCTGGCAAGGCTTTGCCCACTGCAGCCCAGGGCACCACTCACCGCCGCCCTTGGGCAAGGGCACCTTGCTGGCTCCTGGTCAACTTGGTGTCCACCAGGACCCCCAGGGCCTCTTCTGTCACGCTGCTTTCCTGCAGCTTTGCCAAGCTGGCCAAAAGGTCACGAGTATGTGTGGATGTGTCCCGCGATGCTTCGTGCCCGTGCCGGTGCCATCAGCAGTGGGTCCCACCCTCTCTCTGCAGCTCTCCTGGTGCCACTGCCATGAGGGTGAGCAGGGCATGTTTCCTCCAGCCAAAGCAGTGGTCCAGGTGGAAAGGCTTGCTCTTGTTATGGCCCAGGGAGAAGGAGGATGCACCCTGGAGACAGAGTCCAGAGATGAAGTTTCCACAGAACTCCATCTTTGTCTTTTTTCCTTAACTGCATTTTTTTCACACAAAATTTGTTTTTCACATGGTGTCTCGGTGAAAGGTGGTGGTTGGAACTGTCTTTTATTTCCCAGCCCCTAAACATTGGGGGAAACTCCAGGAAGCAGAGCAGAGGGGAATAGCGCAGCCCAGGGGGTGGCAGGCACGTCCTGCCCACTCCGCACTCTTCCGGGATGCTTGAGACGGTCGGCAGAGGGAAGAAAGCCGTCCTTGCGCCTGCTGGAGCCAGCCCCATTGTCTCTTTGGCTCTGAATGTGTGAAGCTAAGCCAGGAGAAGCCAAAAACCAAAACCCTAAGCTGTTGTGTTGCATTTTGTGTTAGGGAAGGGAGGGAGGGAGGGTCAGAAAGAAGGAAGGAAGGAAAGAAAGAAAGGAAATGGAGAACAAGTCGTACTCTCTGTAAGCCTGCTGGGAATAGGGCTAGGCAAGAGTTTCCGGGACCGCAATACCTCCTCCTCCTGCAACGCCTGTCTGCAGAGACGAGTGTCTGAAGAAGGATGCATTGGATGGCTGAAAAGTGAGACGGGAGCACGCACATATTTTATCTTTTCATCTGCCACTGGCTATTCACAAGGGCTCCTGGGCACCATTTCACCTGGCTTTTTGAACTCCACGTGTTTAAGAAGGGGAAGAAACTGCTGGGCAACAGCAGCAGGGAGAAGGGAGTGAGAGTGTGTGAGAGGGTCGTCCGAAAAGGGGTTTCTTCTACCCGGTGTGCAATGAGCCAGTCCTGACGCACTCAGGAGAGATGTTGGAGAGATTCAGGCCGGGGTGCTCGGTGGACTTTCCACAAACCAAGCACACCCAAGGCCGGCCTCTTCGTTACATTTACACAGTACATTCATGCATACTCTAGCTGTCTAATACATATTCATTCTGATCTACAGGAGCTGTGCAACTCTGTGGCGTCAGTCTTCTTGGCTCCTTTTCAGAACCTTCTGCGCACGTCTTCCTCCTTTTGGGGGTGTCTGGTGGTCCTCTGTGGTCTTCCCAGATGAGGTACCGTAACTGCTTTTATCCATAGATGGATAAAATAAAATCCTTGTGCCCAAGGTGTTTCTTTCGTATGGTACCTCTCTCTCTGGATGGAGAAACTCGCTGCATCCTGCCAGTTCACTGTTAGCTGTTAACTGCTGCCATTGTTGGGGTTCATTGCTGTTACTTGCTTCCATGATGTCCGCTGCCACAGCTAAAGCAGAAAGAACAGCGTACACTGGTGTCCCTAATCAACACTTCTGTTCCCGTTCAGGTCCTGGGCTGCCTCTAAATGAAGAAAAAATATTGAGGGGGGTTGGAAATGAAGTTTCAGTCCTGCAAAGCGGTAAAGCATAGTTATCCCCAGGACAGGGGGTCACATTTATAACACAGAGTGACATCGGTGACTTGGAGATGAACACTTAAGAGCACCGTTAGATCAAACCCTGGGAACTTAGGAGGAAATCATAAAAGGAAGCGCAGAAAGGAAAAGGAGCTGCAGTGTCAAAAGAGAAGGATGCCATTGCTTAAAGAGTAATAAGGGTACCGATGAAGCCAAAGAGCAGGGAAGGAGACACAAGGCAGGATTCAAGAGGACTAGTGGTTCCTAGCAGCACCAAAAGTGCATGTGACTGATGGTTCCTTGGGAAAAAGAACCACCACCACCGGACTGGATGGAGTCATCACCAGAGCACACCAGTACCGCTTGCCATTGGTCTGCCAGTGGGAAGGGTGACAGATGTGCACGTGAAAAGCAGGTGCCAGTGACTCCGTGGGCACAAGTGGCACAAGGCTGGCTCAGCGTTTCCTATGCCTGAGCTGGGGCAGAAGTATGAAGACATCGAAATGACTGGAAGTCTTCTAGTCTCTCTAGGAGCCTATCAGTTTGTTTGTAACTCCAGTAAGAGCGGATGGCCGACAACTAAATGCAATGGGAAACACCGCGTGCCTGACCACTGGGACTTTGTCACGGGAACGCGTCTGGACTGTTAGGGGTACTCCTCTCATGAAGGGTCCTGTTGGGTGGATTCTAATTGAGCTCCTTCTAGTCTCACCTGAGAACAGCTGTACTGCCTTCACAAGAAACTCCCACCTCCTGTAATTGCTTTGATCATTGCTTTCTCCAGTGTAGATGAAAATATGAATATCTATGTATTATTGGAGATATTGCCTTGCTGTGTTTTAGTGTGGCAGTGATAGCCTCTGTTGGTGAATCCAGTGAGAAGGCAGAGAAGGAGAGGAGAGGAGAGGAGAGGAGAGGAGAGGAGAGGAGAGGAGAGGAGAGGAGAGGAGAGGAGAGGAGAGGAGAGGAGAGGAGAGGAGAGGAGAGGAGAGGAGAGGAGAGGAGAGGAGAGGAGAGGAGAGGAGAGGAGAGGAGAGGAGAGGAGAGGAGAGAGGAGAGGCTATTTCAGTTGGAAGTGACCTACAACGATCATCTAGTGCCACTGTGGGTCCGTTTCAGGGCTGACCCACAGTTAAAGCCTATTAGGAAGGGCATTGTCCAAATGCCTCTTAAATGCTGACAGCATGGGGCATTGACCACCTCTCTAGGAAGCCCGTTCAAGTGTTTGACCACCTTCTCAGTAAAGCAATGGTTTGCAAGATATAGTCTGAATGCCCCTTGACACAGCTTTGAACGGGTCCCCTTTGTCCTGTCACAGGATACCAGGGAGATCAGCACCTCCCGCTCCACTTCCCCTCCTCAGGAAGCCATAGAGAGCAACGAGGTCTCCCGTCAGCCTCCTTTTCTCCAAACTAGACCAGCCCAAAGTCCTTAAGCTGCCCCTCACAGGACATGCCTTCCAGCCCCTTCACCAGCTTTGTTGCCTTCCTCAGGACCCACTCCAGTGCCTTCACACTGTGGGGCCCAGAACTGCACACAGCACTCAAGAGGAGGCCGCACCAACGCTGAGTACAGTGGGATGATCAACTCTTTTGACCAGCGGGTTCTGCTGTGTTTGATGCATCCCAGAATGACGTTTGTCCTCCTGACTGCCAGGGCATGACGCTGACTCCTCTTGAGCTTGGCACCGACCAGCACCCCCAGATCCTTTTCTGCAGGGCTGCTCTCCAGCCACTCCTCTCCCTCATAGATACTTGTGTTCGGTGTTACTGTGTCCCCAGGGCAGAACCTGGCATTTGTTTTAGTTACTGTTCCTGTTAAATGCCTCTGGGTAGTACCCAGTATGATCTTATCCACATTTTTTCCAGGTACTGGAGGTCTGACTAACATGTCTGTAGTTTCCTGGGCCTTCCCTCACACCCTTCTTGTAAATAAGAATAATGCTGGTGAGCTTCCAGGCAGTGGGGACCTCTCCAGATTCCCAAGACTTTTGGTAGACGATTGAGAGGAGTCCTGCTGTAACATCCACTGACAAGTGCAAAATGAAAACTGCCAACGCTGGAGTGTGATTTTTCTCCTGACCTACACAGTCTGCCACGGGCAGGTGCGTGCTTCCTCTCCGGGGCCATCTCTGTGCATCTCGGAAACATTTCCTATACTCAGAGCAGCATTACGATTGGAAAGATGGACAGCAGGGTCTGTTACACACCTGGGCTCCTTGTTCTTCTCACCCTGCCTGGCTTTTCTCAGTTGCCCAGTCCTGTGAGTTGCCAGCTTTCGCCTTTTCTTGCCCGGCTGCCCCTCAGTCTCTTCTTCGCAGCACAGTTTCCTCTTGCTGTTGGGTTGTGTTTTCTCTTCCTGCGAAGAGCCTGGCAACCTTTCCATTCAATAGTATTGTTAGACAGGTGAAGCCATGACAAGCATGGATCAATTGTGCTCTGAATCAAAGCTAGCTCATTTTACCTTCTCTCCCTGGAGGAGCTCTTCAGGCGCTCGCTTTCTGGTGCAACTGGAGGCACCTGCAATGGAAATGTGGAAGTTCAGAGGTGGCAAGGACCTCCCTGCCCCATTGCTGCCTTAGCTTCCAAAGGCAGATCCCTTGGATGGGTTTGCTCAGCCCAGATAAGCCAGTTCTGGCTGGATCACCACACAAAGTGTGACGGCCACCCTGCATCAGCCTCACTCTGCACTTTTGCAGAGCTCCAGGCTGGTGGATGACCTTGCTTGTCCCTGTGACAGCAGTCCCACCTTCTGAGGAGGGAGGCTTTTGTTGTCACGCTGTTTGTGGCCCTGACATACCTCTGATGTTTGTGCTTCTGCTCCTGGTGCTGATGCCTCCTCTGCAAGCCCAGCCACCTCCTCCTCAAAGAGTTCCCCATGGTGTTCGATGAGGAACTCCACCAGCCGCGTCACCTGCACACAGCAAACCATTGGTTTCCAGCTCGCTGGCTGCAAACGGGTCAGACGGCCTTTCCCACTCCTGACCCTCCCTCCTGCGCAGCAAGCTGCAGCTGTGGGGCTGCTCTTCCCAGCAGCTCTTCCCATCCACGCGCGTTTGCTGAAGAGAGGAGGCAGCCCCGGTGCCTCTGAGCAGCAAAGCTGGGCTGGGCCCGGAAGGCTGTGGCCGGCTGGTAAATAGCGCGTACCTTCCCCGTCACCTGCATGAGGACACCCAGGGGCAGCGTGTGCTCCTCGGGTGGGCCGAGCAGGTTCGGCCCCAGGCAGATGGCCAGGTTAGTGGCAGTCATCCTGCTGGTGCCCGCATTGCTGCTGATGTTTAGCAGCAGGAGGAGCAGGTCCTTGAGCAGGAGAAGGTTTGCTCTGGGCAACTTGCTGGCCACCCTGAGGGAACAGGAACATAACGTCAAGAAGATAGATGCTGTCAACACAAGTCTCCCAGGCTGATGTCACCCGAGGCCACCCAAGGGAAGGCTCCCTGGCCACTCCTGGTCTACAGCAGAGGGACTGCCTTGGTTGAGATACGGCCACCTCCCTCCCCGCCTGCCCTTCTGGCAAGAGTCCCTTTGCGAAGCAAAGCCCCAATGCCTGCGGGAAGAGCTCCAAGCACAGAAATGCTTCTCTGAGCCACTTTCCCCCAAAACCAGACCCCACAGCAGCAAGAGGTGGCTGACAGAAAACACGGCTTCTTCAGGCAGGCCGTCGCTTTGCAGGCAAGTCCCTGGCCTCTGCCAGTCCCCACGGAGCAGGCAGGCTGCTCGCCACGCTTACTCCTTCAGTGCTGCCAGCCTCTCCTGCCTGCTGGTCTTCTGCAGGGCGCTCATCCACTCCTCGTAAAGGTCTGCGTCGAGGAGCTTGGAGGGGATCTTGCGGAGGAAGTCCTGCAAAGCCAAGGGCTCCGGGTGAGGCTCTGGGCGCTGCGTCCGGGAGCACAGGCAGCATGGGCGGCACTCTGGCTCGCGAGCAGGCGGCTGGGTTTGTGCTCCTGCTCTGGCAGGTGCCCATCAGCCCCGACAGAGCCGGGAGCTGCGGGGCTCCAGGTCAGCAGGGTTCACCTTGAAGATGATGGCCAGCAGGTGCACGGGCTGGCTTTCGAGGTGGACCTGCGCTCCGCTGTCGAGGGCCTCCCTGAGCTCCCGGAAGGCACGCTCCCTGACCGCCCGCCGGAAGATCCCCTCCGTGGATGGCCCGTGCTCATGCAGGAGAGCCAGCAGGTCCTGCAGGGACAGAGGAGGAGAGCTGGAGACAGGACTACCGACAGGGGCAGGAGCGAGTGTGGCTTTCACTGGGGTGGGATGGAGATGTGGCTGGAGGTAGGGGACGTGGGGAGGAGCCGGCTTTGTCCCCGAGCCCCAGCAGGGCTTCCTCTGCTGGAGACAGCGCCTCCCTGGAGGAGCCATAGGGATGGGGACCCCCTGGCCAGGCTTGCTTACCTGCATGGGCTGGGGCAGCATTCCGTCCTGGCTGCAGAGGGCTGCCAGGGGCCGGCCAAAGAGAGCCCCCCTGGCACCAGAGCCCGATGGCCCGGGCACCTCTGGCAGCGGCTGAGTTCCCTCGCCGTGCAAATGGCCAGGGCAGCCCCCTCCTCCTCCTGCGGGTCTCGCCTGCTGCCAAGGGAAAGAGAGCAAAGAGCCGTGGAGGAGAAGCGGTAGGCAAGCGGTCCCGGACCCTCTCAGGGCTGTCCCCCCACTGCCGAGCGCGCGGGAGAGTGATGGTTTGGGAACGAGGGGCTCCGGGGCTCATCTCTCTCCTGCCGCAGAGCCATGGGGATGGATGTGCCCTGCAGGAAGGGCAGCAGCAGCCCCAGCGCAGCACGAGTGCCCGGCTGCCAGAGCAGGAGAGAAGGGCCGTCCTGTCCCCGCCTTCTCCAAACTCACCAGCCGCGTGGCCACGTCCGCCTTCGCTGCCAGAGGGGACGGGAGGTGGCCGCTGCTCTGCACCAGCCTGCAAGGAACACGCTGCGCTCAGCGAGCAGCCCCGCAGCAGAAAGGGCCCCCGAAGAGCTGCATCGGCCCCTGGCGCTGTGGGGCCAGGGTTAGGGTTAGGGTTAGGGTTAGGGTTAGGGTTAGGGTTAGGGTTAGGGTTAGGGTTAGGGTTAGGGTTAGGGTTAGGTAGGTGGGAACGCTGCTTTCCTGCAGCTTTGCCAAGCTGACCAAAAGGTCACGAGTATGTGTGGATGTGTCCCGCGATTCTTTGTGCCCGTGCCGTACCATCAGCAGTGGGTCCCACCCTCTCTCGGCAGCTCTCCTGGTGCCACTGCCATGAGGGTGAGCAGGGCATGTTTCCTCCAGCCAAAGCAGTGGTCCAGGTGGAAAGGCTTGCTCTTGTTATGGCCCAGGGAGAAGGAGGATGCACCCTGGAGACAGAGTCCAGAGATGAAGTTTCCACAGAACTCCATCTTTGTCTTTTTTCCTTAACTGCATTTTTTTCACACAAAATTTGTTTTTCACATGGTGTCTCGGTGAAAGGTGGTGGTTGGAACTGTCTTTTATTTCCCAGCCCCTAAACATTGGGGGAAACTCCAGGAAGCAGAGCAGAGGGGAATAGCGCAGCCCAGGGGGTGGCAGGCACGTCCTGCCCACTCCGCACTCTTCCGGGATGCTTGAGACGGTCGGCAGAGGGAAGAAAGCCGTCCTTGCGCCTGCTGGAGCCAGCCCCATTGTCTCTTTGGCTCTGAATGTGTGAAGCTAAGCCAGGAGAAGCCAAAACCCAAAACCCTAAGCTGTTGTGTTGCATTTTGTGTTAGGGAAGGGAGGGAGGGAGGGTCAGAAAGAAGGAAGGAAGGAAGGAAAGAAAGAAAGGAAATGGAGAACAAGTCGTACTCTCTGTAAGCCTGCTGGGAATAATGCTGCCAGCAAGAGAGCAGCTCTGCTAGAAAGGACTCAAGCATCCTCGGGGATAGCAAGTTTGATTGATTATATGATTCCAAGTTGTACAGCCATCTGTGCATGCTTGTAATTCAGGGCCACCACATGCTGGGCTGTGTTAGCCAGAATGTAGCCAGCAGGCAAAAGAAAATTAATATTCCGTCCTACCTTGCATTCATCAAAATCACATGTGGAGTACTGGGTCTGGTTTGGGGCCCTTCAGTTGAAAATATATATTAACAAACTGGTGCCAGTCATAGAATCATAGAATCACAGAAAGGTTTGGGTTGTGAGGAACCTAAAACATCATCCAGTTCCAACCCCCCCTGCCATGAGCAGGGACAGCTTCCGCTAGACCAGATTGCTGAGAGACCCATCCAACCTGGCCTTGAACACTTCCAGGGAGGGGGCAGCCACAGCTTCTCTGGGCAACCTGTGCCAGTGCCTCACCACCCTCATCATAAAGAATTTCTTCCTAGTATCTAATCTAAATCTACCCTCTTTCAGCTTTAAGCCATTAACCCTTGTCCTATCCCTACATGCCCTTGTAAAAAGCCCCATCTCCAGCTTTCTCGTAGGCCCCTTCAGGTACTGGAAGGCTGCAATAAAGTCTTCCTGAAGCCTTCTCTTCCCCAGGCTGAACAATCCCAACTCTCTCAACCTTTTTCATAGGAGAGGTGTTCCATCCCTCTGATCATTTTTGTGGCCCTCCTCTGGATGCACTCCAACAGATCCATGTCTTTCCTATGCTGAGTGCTCCAGAGCTGGATGCAGGACTCCAGGTGGGGTCGCACCAAAGTGGAGTAGAGGAGCAGAATCCCCTCCTCTCACCCTCCTGGCTGCACTGCGTTTGCTGCAACCCAGGAAATGGTTGGTTTTCTGAGATGTGAAAGCGCAGTGCCAGGTCATGTTGAACTTCTCATCAACCAGCACCCTCAAGTCCTGCTCCTCAGGGCTGTTCTCAATCTATTCTCTGCCCAGCCTGTATTTGTGCTTGGAATTGCCCCGACCCACGTGCAGGACCTTTCACTTGGCCTTGTTGAGCTTCATGAGGTTCACACAGACCCACTTCTCAAGCCTGTCAAGGTCCCTCTGGATGGCATCCTGTCCCTTCAGCATGTTGACTGCACCACACAGCTTGGTGTCATGGGCGAACTTGCTGAGGGTGCACTCAATCCCACTGTCCATTTTGCCAGCAAAGATGTTAACCAGCTCTGGTCCCAATAGTGACCCCTGAGGAACACCACTCACCACTGTCTCCACTTGGTCATTGAACCATTGACAGCAACTTTTTGAGTTGTCCAGCAAACATCCACTGAGACAGATAGTGGTCTGGCGCTTAAAGTATAGGAAGTACACAGTCTGTGAAAGGAGGCAACAGCCACGAGTCACAGCAAGGGAAATTCCAGTTGGATATGAGTATGAAATTTTCACTGTGACAGTGGTTAAGCACTGGAGAAGGTTTCCCAGAAAGGCTGTGGGATCTTCATAGCATCATAGAATGCTTAGGTTTGGAAAAGACCCTTAGAGGTCATCTTGCCCAACCCCCCTGCAGTGAGCAGGGACATCTTAGACTAGATCAGGTTGCTCAGAACCCCATCCAACATGGGCTTGAATGTGTCCAGGGATGGGGCCTCCACTACCTCTCTGGGCAACCTGTGCTGTTTCACCACCTTCATATTAAAAAATTTCTTCCTTATGTCTAGTCTAAATCTACAATCACTTAATCTAAAGCCATTACTTTTTGTCCTATCACAACAGGCCCTGCTGAAAAGATTGTCCCTTCAGGTACTGAAAGGCCAAAATAAGGTCTCCCTGGAGCCTTCTCTGCTCCAGGCTGAACAGCCCCAACTCTCTCAGCCTTTCCTCATAGGTGAGGTGTTCCAGCCCTCTGATCATCTTTGTGGCCCTCATCCCTGAGGCAGTCAAAACTCAACTTAGCAAGGTCCTGAACAACCCGACCTGGCTTGGTAGCTGACCCCGGTTTGAGGAGGGGGTTAGACTAGGTGGACTCCGGAGATACTTGCCAACTATTATTTGATTCTAAATAACATTCAGACTAAAGCAATGCTAGATTTTAATTTCTTTAATATTGCTTTCATATCAGTTTTAATTAGGGGATGGAGGAACAGAAGAAAAAAGACAAGGGCAGGAAGCTCCAGTAACTGAAGTTATTTGCTTTTTTTGATTGAGAATAAAACCAAAAGCCCTTGGCAAAAACTGACATTTACTTAATTCAAAGACCCTTTATTAATATTAATAGCATTTTTTTATCAAGTCTCTATATCAAGTTCATGGCGTATTTATTATATGACACTTCACTACTGTTAACCATGACCTGAGCAACTTGACAGATGAAGAAAGAACAGCAGTTCACTGGCAGAACTGGGAACTAAATGTGTTCCTCCCAGTGTAGTGCTCAAATCTTGAGACAGTTTTGCCTATTTTCTGCTGGGAGAGCTCTTTCTTAAAATGCTGTCAGTTTTAATGGATATTCAAAACTAGGTGAATGCTGTGCATGTTCACACTTGGATAAAACATGGGCAGCTTGCTAGATCATGTTAGAAAGCACTTCACTGACAAGCATCTCTGGTGATGTAACTTCTAATGTAATTGTCTTAAATGATTTTATGTCATCTGAGTCCCCATATTGCAGTGAGTTTCGGAACAAAGAAAAGGGAAGGCATACACGTAATCTGTATTTTCTCCCACGATCCCAGCATAAAATAGAGAAGTGAAGAAATAGCCACTGAAGGAAAAGGCTTTTCTATTCCAGCTCTTCTATTATGACAGCTTGAGCCCTTGAACATTCTGTCTCCCTTTGAGCTACTCCTTTTCCTGTCTTGTTTTCTCCATTCTGACAGCTAATTTGCTGGCTCCCTATTCACTTCTGCCTTCCCTCAGACTTTTTTTTCATAGCCAATTTTGTATCTTTGCTATCCTTTCTGCTCTTATTTTTGGATCATGGTGGTGTGGATACTCCTGCCAGGTCATTGTAATTAATTACATGCATGCCTTTAATCTGCTTTGCTGTAACACGTCTCTGAGGAAAACATACCATGGGATTTCAGTTCTCCTGGAATTTTTTACTGTTTGAGCTTCAGTGGACTCTCAGTAAGTTTTGACAGGAATTGATATCCTACTGCTTGACTACTTTTTCATTTGGCAGTCAGAGAAACCCAAAAGTCAGCCACTGTTGTTTGACTCGCAAAGTTTGCATGACTTATGTGGATTTGTTTTTTTCCCCTGTTGGTTGAATGCATTTCTTATAATTGACTTTCTGACTGGGATGCACACACCAACTTGTTTCCCACCTTTTTTGATATACATTAATTTGTACAAACATAGATGATGAAAGCTGGTCATAAACAGTGACAGTGGCAAATTCACTGTGTTAAAACTGTGAATAATTGTGGGAAAATTTGTGAAGAATGTTAATAATGGTGAAAGCAATAAAAGATGTTAATTATTGTCAGACAATTTCAGTCCAGCAGTGGCTGGAAGCAGATGTTTCAGTTTGGTTTAACAGGCTGCTGTGGCAGATACTACCTATGAGGAAGTTCCTTCTCCTTCAGCAGCTGGAAGCTGGTTCATAGCTTAAAACCTGAGGAGTTATATATCAGATAAAAGTTCTCTGAATCTTTTCTATCCTCTGGATACTTTTGCTACTCATACAAAGGTCCAATGCTTTTTGGAAAATAGCTAAGCTACTTGGCTTCAGTAATGTCATGTCTGAATCTTGTCAAAATGTATTCGCTCTTCACAGCCCATAAAATATATGCGAATAGCTCATGACAGACTAAATTCAAGTTAACAAAATTAATGCACTGGAAACAGAATAAAATGCAGTGTTTAGAGCAGAGAGAAATTCTGCTAAACTGTGAGCTGGAATGAAAGTGAGATCTGGATTTTTCTGTTTAGTAGACAGTAAGTGAACAGGGTTGGAGCAAACATGATGACTCAGTGTTGTTAAACAGAAGTATTAACATCAGTCCCCAAAGGAAATAGCTTGTTTTTAATCCCCGTATCCAACTCCCAGTTATAGCAATAACAGCTGCAAATGAAGATCCAGGGTAATAGGAGATTGTAGGTGTGTTAAGACAACTGCTTCTTGGAAAACTGGAAAAAATACGCACTGTGGATAATGTAAATCATCTTTGTTCTAAGAATATTGATCATATAACCATAGAACCAGTTAAGAAGCATGGGCTCTGCTAATGAAATATAGCAGAGATGTATGCATTTTTGGAGGAAAACAGAGAAAGAAAACAGCTGGTAAAATACAGTACTTTGCTGAAGATTGTTTCGGATATGGAACTGTGATAATTTTGAATGAGATCCATTCCACCTAAAACATCTATAGCAATAAATTATTAGTGCTATAATAATTCCAGTTAGTAGTTTGGATGAAGCCACCCTGCGTTGGAGGGGTAAAACCATCTATTATTAATGGCACAGACTGTTTCACGCCAGGTTTCCTCGGTGCCAAAAGCGATTCCTGGACATTTTTAACTGAGTAGCATAGATGCAGTCCTAAGATCCCTCTTCCTTCCCAAGTTAGAATTCTAATTCCTACTGCTCATCTAGGTTTCAGGCAAGAATCTTAACAGTCTTAATTTCAAGATGTCCTAAAATTCTGATCATCAGTATTTATTGGCACATCCTAACTTAGCTTGGAAGTTCCCATGACACATTTCAGACACTTTGCATTCATCTGCAGAGCGGCTGATCTGTGGGGTGGTTTGCTTTTGTCCTTGTTTCAACAGACACCCGTAGCCCTTTTTTCTTGTGAGATACCCAGGTGGTTAAAGCACTAATTCAGAAAGTAGGAGGCACAGGTTTCACTGTGAAGATATTGAACTCCCCTCACTAGATGGTTGTTTAATTTGTAGTTCAGGAGTGTGGAGGAGAATATTATTCACTTCAGCTCAAGCCCAGTGTGCAGTTCAGTCCACAAACTGCTTTGTCTGAAAAAAGAGTAGGGAAGAGGTGCCTAAATGTAGTTAAATTGCTAGTGCTGGGACAGTTAAAATTTTCAGAACTCGTTTCTTGGAAGATGCATATGTTTTGTTCTCGACTACTAACAAAACAAATAAAACTTTGCTGCGAGCAGGCACCAAATCTCTATCTCTGCTTTGTCTCACCTGATTACTTGAGCAAATAGCATAGGAAAGTGGTGCCTTCTTGATTACACTCCCAGCACAAGATCTGGCTTACTTCAACATGCAGCATTTTGCCTTCAAAAGACAATGGAAGGCAAGGAGCTTCCACCCAGCTACTCCAAGTTTGTGTTCTTAAAGGTTTCTGTTTCAAACTAAATTGAGCCAAGAACTCAAATTTCTTCTTTGCTGCTTGAATTTTGTAAGCATTAATCTGTTAGGCCAAAAAAAAATGTGTCCAACAAATACGGTTACATGACCTTATCAAGAAGAATCCAAGAATAGGCTGCATCTTTGTTCTGTGTACTTTTAAAGGCAGATGTAGACTTCTAAATCACCCAAAGTCTTAAGAGGAAGGTGGATTTGGGGTATGCCACTGGAGCTGCAGAAGGTGCTTCTGCTGGCCAGAACGGCTGTCCCTTTTCTGGTTTAAGGAGGTGTCTCCATCCACTAAACAGGGAACTCAGGCACTGATTTTAGACATGTAGACTTCAGGTTCACAAATATTATACTTCAAATTTTACTCAGGTAGACTATGCTGTAAGTTAATGAAATGCTGATTTTGTACCTGTACTACTGTCATTAAATGGGAACCTTCAGCAGGAAAATATCCGCAGCTCCCTGCCTAGACCATTCTAAGTTTGAAAGACAATATAGAAAACTACAGGTTTCAAGTTTTTTGCCTACTGTCCTTTAGAAAGCTACTACATTTGTTTTGCAGTGCTGGGAACTAACAAATCCAGGGAAAAAAAAAGGAAGGCAGATTATAATGACTGAGAAAATCCAAGGCTCACTCTGAACTAAACCTAGCTTTTACAAAGGAAAGGGGCATGCTGTGGCTAATAAAACTGTCTACAGGAAACTTATATTGAAAGCGGACATGCAAACCAATATGAAAAGTGGACAGAAAACTGGGAGCTATAATACCAGGATAATTAAACCTAAAATACAACTTGAAAATAGTCAAATAAAGTGACTTCGCTCTGGGAGAAGTTAAAACTCGGGGCTAAAAATGTGAGAGGACATTGGCTTGGGATCTGAGACATTAGTTCTGACTCTATCTTTATTTGACCTGACACAAAAGGCTACATATTTACAAGGAAACTACGTGCCTGGGACTATCCTCTGGCACTGAGGCCAAGTGGCGAAGAAGAGAACCCGTTTTCATCTTAGCCACCAAATCAGGGTGTCCATCCTTGACATCAGTCCCTGGATTGCACGAACACTCAGGTCATGCCTGGAATTTGTTTGATAGATGAATCGTTAGCCCAGGAAAAATGGTGCCAGGGAATGCTGCAAGAATTTAACATGTTCACGTTCCAGTGCCCAGGAATGTTCCTTGGCACTGCTTGGTATGTTAACACAGAAGCAGCTAAAAGCCTTTTGTTTTACACACTTTGGATGACACCTGAGACACAACTAGCAAAGGATGAGCTCTGTAGAAAACTAATGTGTTAATAGGAGAAAAATAACATAAAGGGATGGAGAAGATGATGGATGAGGGGAAATATGAATGTTGCAGCTAAAAATGTATTTTTTGTTGGACAGATCACTGAAGAAATAGGTAGTGATTAATCTCATTTGATTTTAAAATTATGAGACAAAGAATGAGACTAAGTTTTTAGAACGATCATTTTGATGGCATTATGCCTGTCCGTTCTGAAGCATTACTGTGATTCCTTCCACATTCAAACAATAATGAACATCTATTTTTGCATTTCCTGTATCATTTTATGGATGTACCATTTCTATACAATAATAGACCTATGCAACTTTAATTCTTATGTACTAAATTGTTCTTTCTTATTGTCCTTATTCTTGCTGGGGATAAATTTTTGGTATTGTTTTCCTTCCAATTTTCCAACATCTGATTTATATTTGTAAATATCAGTTTTCCCAATTTTCTTGACATTGCTCTGGTTTTACAGCTGTCTTCTCATTTTGTTTTTTTTAGCCAGATTTCTTTTTTGATTACTGGATTATTACTTTCTGGGCATGGAACAAAATGTCCATAATTGACTCCCAATAGCCGTATGATTTTTCTGCTGAAATTCTTTCTGCTAGCTGCCGACTCAAAATTTTTTTCATCTTTGGGAGATGTCTCCTTTCAAAGCACTAATTACATATATTACTACGTTGGACTTTATTGTGCTTGATGTAGCAAGCATAATCAAACTTATTTTTTATACTTACTCTCCCATTCGTTTTTACTTATACAACCAGTTCCTCTTTCTCTCTGTTCCACTTTGGCTGCAGCCGGCAACAAAAGCGCCACGTGGCCGCCCCTCTCCCTGCCAGGGTGCAGAGGAGAATGGAAAGAAACAGGCAGAAAGTGGTGGGTCGGGATAAGGGCAGTTTAACAGAACAGCAAACAAAGGGAACAGGAACAACAACGATACAAATAAGGAGAAAACACAAAACAAACCGACAACCCACAGAGCCACTCTCCCGAACCGCCGCCGCTGCGCCCTCCTGAGCTGCGAGTGAGTTCCTGCTGCCCCGCTCCCTGCCACCGGAACCCAGCATGACGGCACATGGTGTGGAATACCGGGCTCTGTTTGGCCAGGTGGGGTCAGCCCCCCCGGCTGTGCCCCTTCCTGGATTCTGGTGAAAATTAACCCTGTCCTGGCCAAACCCAGGACATTATCCACCCCTTATTCCATACCATCTATGTCATGCCCAGGTCCCCCATTGTCCAGTTGATCACCACCACTTCTCCTGTCTCCAGATATCATTCCCTTAGTCTATGGATCATCACTCTAAAGCGTCCGTTGAGTTCATTTAATCCATGACTTGGGGCTCCATCTGTCCTAATGATCTTCCGTGGCAGGAGAGGTGATGTGTGGTGATGGGCGGTCACTTGCTGCATCCGGAGCTCATGGCTAATGATGGCCTGTGCCCACAGTCTGCAGGAGATGTTGATCTTGATGAAGTTGCTGGGTGCCAGTTGTTGAAAACAAGGTCCAGTCCCATCATCGCTGTGCTCTGCTAGGTTTTCATCAAAAAGTCCATCCTTCTTTATTCTGGACGATTCTTACTATGCTACTACTGGTATAAAACATAACAATTATAACAGTGATAACAGACAGTGACAGGGTTATTTAAACAATTAACTCTATACAATTTATTTATGGACTGTTCTCCACCAAAATCAAATCCCCATGAGGTGCACATCGGACTTCCCCATCCTTCCGCATTACCCACCAGGTACACCCAGGTCCTTGAGCAAAAGCAATCCCGCGGACGGGCTTGCCTTTGCCCGAGGCAGGACTAACCCAAACTGTCTTCCCTAACATGTTCCGCATGTGCACTACAGGGACTTTATCCCCTTCTACGGGGCGCTGAGGTTTTGACTGGGCAGGACCAGGCCGGTTGGTGGATCCTCTGGTGTTAACCAACCAGGTGGCCTTTGCTAAATGAGTATCCCAGTTTTTGAAAGTCCTGCCCCCCATTGCCCTCGAAGTGGTTTTTAGCAGCCCATTGTACCGTTCAATCTTTCCAGAGGCTGGTGCATGGTAGGGGATGTGATACACCTACCCAATACCATGTTCTTTGGCCCAGGTGTCTATGAGGCTGTTACAAAAGTGAGTCCAGTTGTCTGACTCAATTCTTTTGGGAGTGCTATGTCGCCACAGGACTTGTTTTTCCAGGCCCAGGATGGTATTCCGGGCAGTGGCATGGGGCACAGGGTAGGTTTCCAGCCATCCGGTGGTGACCTCCACCATTGTGAGCACATAACGCTTGCCTTGGCGGGTTTGTGGCAGTTTGATGTAGTCAATCTGCCAAGCCTCCCCATATTTATATTTTAGCCATCTTCCTCCATACCACTGAGGCTTTACCCGCTTGGCTTGCTTGATTGCAGCGCATGTTTCACATTCATGGATAACCTGTGCGATGGTGTCCATGGTCAAGTCCACCCCTCGGTCACAAGCCCATCTGTATGTCGCGTCTCTTCCTTGGTGGCCCAAGGTGCCATGGGCCCACCAAGCTATAAACAGTTCACCCTTATGTTGCAAGTCCAGATCCACCTGAGCCACTTCAATCTTAGCAGCCTGATCTACCTGGTGGTTGTTCTGATGTTCCTCAGTGGCCTGACTCTTAGGGACATGGGCATCCATGTGACGGACTTTTACAACCAGCTGCTCCAGACGGGCAGCAATATCTTGCCACAATGGGGCAGCCCAGATAGGTTTGCCTCTGCGCTGCCAGTTGTTCTTCTTCCATTGCTGTAGCCACCCCCACAAGGCATTGGCCACCATCCAAGAGTCGGTGTAAAGATAGACCACTGGCCACTTCTCTCGACTGGCAATGTCTAAAGCCACTTTGCACTTTGTGCATTTTAGTTGCATTATCATCTTGATTAAAAGTGGTACTGTCCACAATTTTGGTTACAGTTTTTATTCTTTTCCTAGAGGACAAGCAGAATTACTGTTTTTACAGTGTAAATATAAGATCCTGCCCTATAAATACCAAGATGCTGGAAGAACGCAAAAATCACAGGTGTTTCTGACTGATTTTAACTTGCAGTAAGAAAATACCAGAAGCAATCCAATTTGGAAGTGCTACATATGCAGAACTGGTGTTGGCCGGAAAACACTGCTGAAGGAATTTTATTTAGCTGTTTAGAAAAATCAGAACAACCACCCAAAAGAAACTATAAAGTAGTTGTGAGCTATATTCATAGCCAGACCAGGAGAAAGTAAGCTAATAGATTCATTCTCTTAGTATATAAAACTGGCTGTGCCATGGAAAGTCTCAGACTGTGATGTATAATTTGCTCCATAGTGGCTGCTGAATTGCTAGCTCCCATACACATATTAATTTTTTGCAAATGTTTTTTGGTGCAAAGACTCAAGATGTTCAGTCTTGAAAAAGACTCGGCTTCAAAGCAGAGTTTATCTTTCCCTCTCACACATATTCCAACGAGATTTTTTTTAAACTAAACAATGGGAAATACCTTTCTTGCTGTGAGATTTACTGCTTCTTACAAATATCTGACAGTTAACCTTGGCAGTCATCTTCTTGCGGGAGGATGCAAGAAAAATTTATGAAATTTCTGGGACTTCACTCGTCTGGCAGCTAAAGGATTCCAGCAAAGCCTGGCTTGGCCTCAGGCTGAGAGTATGGAAGTTTTAATCATCCATGGGAACAGCCTAAACCAAAGAGGAGCCTGTACTGGGGGGCATTTGCCAATATATCTGCCTGAGAGAATATATGTGACAGTTTAGCTGTTCTTGTGAATGTTTCACACTATTTTAGTTGTCAAAAATGTATTGTACCCATTTGGACTAATTCAATAATTACACTGTACAGTCAGTAACACAAATCAGGCAGTCTTCCTCAATCATTATTTTTCTCAAAATTGTAAGTCCTAAAATATAGTAGTATGATTTCCTGTTGATTCCTGATATAATTTCTAATGATTTGCAACAAATTTACAAATTGACCCACACTGATGTTACTGGGAGTATGTCCATTGACCACAATAAGCTGTGAATCAGGCACATACTGGTAAATACAATATTCTCAATAAATCTTCTTTAAAAATTTTTAAAAACTTAAAAACCAGTCTCAAATCTGGGAAATTATAATGCGTGATAATCAGCTTTTTAATAACATTAAGATGAAACAGCAGTCACACAGTAATAATTCTGCTGAATTCAATGGACAATGACTTCTAAAGTTATTTTTTAATAGAATTTTTAATAGCCTAACTTTTTTTTTTTTTTCATTTCATAAGGTACTTGTTTTTCCATCCTTTGCTCAGGAACTCTGTACGGACAAACTTACTGTGGTGTTATCATAATGCTGTCCAGCCCTCAGTGCCCTTATATCCACAAACATTTGTGGCCTAGAAAACATTTCTCCAGAAAATAGTCTATCTCAATTCAAGAAGAGGTCTCTGCATCTTGCATAGGCAAAATGCTGTTCTGTGAAGAATAGCAGCTATGTGCCTAGTAGCAACGTAAATAGGAATATATACTCAGAGAACAATCAAGTAAAATATCCATAATTCTGTCCAACGTGTATCTTAGCATAATCCCCACTGGGCACCAGATGGTTTTGCTTGTGCACACAGCTGCGTTTAGGAATGTCCCACTCGTGTATAAAGTGATGGCTTTCCCGTCTCTGTGATGCATCCAATCCAGTGAGAGGAGAATAAACTGAAAAATCCAGTTCTGTGTTCTTCGACATGAGAATTGTAGAACCAAAGAACATTGCAAACAACTTCTTCTGTTTGTATTTGCAGTGAGGTAAAGTTTGTACCAACTGGAGATCCAGACCATGTACTTTAAATATAGCGTTTCTGCTACTTTTGGGGACTTTGGTGTTTAAAATACATTCTCTATATGTAGGTCTAGCAAAGCATTGCATTAAGGAAAGCTGAAGGATAAGGGGCTCCATTAATTGTAAGAATTACTTCCCATGCAGACTTTTAATCTTGGCAGAAAATCACAGGTTTCGTTTAAGAGAAAAGCAGAAATCAGCCCTGATGGTGGGCCAGAACTAACTGGCCAATTTTGACTACTCCTACCCTCAGGATTTTTGCACAGTTGCATTTCTGTTGTATTAGCTATAAAGCAACATGTGAACACAGTAAATAGTTAATTAGAAAAAAAAAAAAACTCCTGTCATCTGTGAAAAGATTTTGTTTGATTTTTTTTCCCAAATATCGAAGAAACAACATTTAAGAACAATTGTCCCATAAAACCAAGAAAGACTATCTACATAAAAATCATTTATGGGAGTATTGTATGAAGTCAAATTAAGAATTGGTGAAACTGAACAACTAGCAGCAGAGATTTGCTGATAATGCAACAGCTTAAAGAACTGTGGAACAAAGATATCTGCATATTTCCATATAGTTGACTGTCTTCTATTTTTCTTCTTATCTGTTTGATTTCAAATTTGAAACTTTTAGTTGAATTGCTGCAATTAGATTTCTATATTATCACATTCTAAAGTCTTAGGGGGACACATTATTATTTATATTAACAAAATTACATTAGTGTTATTTGCAATGACAGACATTCCTGCTTTAATGGGAAGTTGGCAAGTATCTTGGAGATATCAGAAGAGTAACTCCTGTGTGAAGCAAGCACTTCCTCTGGCATTATACAATATTTTTATGATGGATGAGAAGCTAAAATATTTTGGGATCAGATTTAGATATGTTAAATTCACATGAGAAATAATTTCACTAAAATTATACATAGATGCAACCAGTAGCAATCCCTTGAATTTCCTGTGATGCTAGTCTGAACATTTTTGTTCTTTTTATGTCTAATTGCGAAAATAAAGTTTACACCTAATGAAAAGGGCTTGCATTTCTGCTGGTTTACAAAGTAAATTTTTTATGCACACTTTTTGGCAAAAAATCTCGTTTTTTCAATAAGAGATTGCCATGGATAATACCTTTCAAATCCGTTCCAGATATTTGCTGCCAGAATAGCTTGATTCCAAAATTTTTGCAAGTGGATGATTTTGAATGTTGCCAGAATTAATTCTGAAGCCTTCTGTTAGTAATATAGATTCAGTGCAAAGAAAGCCATCAAAAGTTTTAGCACATTACCTCCTTTATGCCTTACTTTATTAGAGGACGATACATTGCTAGATCTTCAGTTGACATAAATCAGTCTAATACAATCATGAGGATTTGTGCCAGCTCTGATCTAGTGTCTAGTCAATCCTTGGCCTGTCCACTAAAACAACAGATATGTTTGCCAAGTTGGCAAGTGGCTTTATCTGAACACTTCTGCTTTGATATGAGCAATGTGGGCCTATAGTATCGATCCAAAATGTATTGTCTGATGTGCCAGGTAAAGAATTTTCTCTATCATTAAGTTAATTTCATTGCCACCTTCTCTTACGCTTATGCTTGTTTTTTTCACCCAATTCATATAGCTTAGAATAGGAATCTCTGTCACTGTTTGTTCTGGATCTTGACCCAGCTTCTGTAGAAGTCAAGGGAAAACTCCTACTGGCTGCAGAGGCAGTAGGTCAGCCATCAAAAGCAAAAAAAACCCTCCTGGAGTACTAGTTCTTCACAGGAACATGCAGGAGAAAATGATCACACAGCAACAGTAGTTATTATGTAGCAGGGATTTTTCTTGGGGATGAAGCAGTCAGGATGTTTATCAGTTTTGTCGTGTTATGTTCTGGAGTTAGCATGCTTTTCCATTGCAAAAGTCCTTTTATTACCTGGCTTCTTGCCACGTAGGATTTTTGTTTCCATACTAACTTGCAAATTTCCATGGAAATATTTTTTGCTCCAAACTGTGCCTGAATATTTATCTATTTTTTTTCAGTACGTGTTAAAAAATTGGTTGTCTTTACTAATGTCAAAAATCCAACTAACAGAAATGGAACAGAAGACAGTAAGGAATTTGGATCTGATCTTTAAAGCTTTTTCCCACCAACATTGATGGTATTCCTCAGGACAATTAAGTATACTTGATTAAGTACAATTCAACATTGGCCTCCTCATTTGAAATGAAGTTTGGGTCCTGATAGAATTTTTGGGTAAGCCCCAGAATTTAGATCCCAAATGCTGCATGCCACATAATGATGTGTCTTAAAGTGTAAAACTATTCTGCCATTATCAGAAGAGTTTGCCTGTTGGGTAGAGATTTGGTAAAGAAATGAAGAGAATTCCCAGAAGAGTGACCCAAACATCTTTTCAGAGGTTGAAGACTGAGAGAAAGAAGGTATAAGGGGAAAAGAAGGGAAGTTTCCATACTTCTGGTTTAAGCAGATGTGCTTAGTTCCTGTCCTGGGTTTGGCCAGGACAGGGTTAATTTTCACCGGAATCCAGGAATGGGCACCTGGCCAAACAGAGCAGGGTATTCCATACCATGTGCCATCATGCTGGGTTCCGGTGGGGGGGAGCAGGGCAGCAGGAACTCACTTGCGGCTCGGGAGCGCGCGGCGCTGGTCCGGTCTGGGAGAGCAGCTCTCTGGGTTGTGCGGTTTGTGTTGTGTATTCCCCTTTTCTGTATCGTTGTTGTTCCTGTTCCCTTTGTTTGCTGTTCTGTTAAACTGCCCTTATCTCGACCCACCAGTTTCTGCCTGTCTCTTTCCATTCTACTCCGCACCCCAGCGGGCGGAGGGGCGGCTGCGTGGTGCTAGTGTTGCCGGCCGCAACCAAACCATAACAGTTCCTTACACACCTTTTCCAGCCTGATTCCCATGATCTCTTATTTGCACTTCTTATCATAGAATCATCATAGAATAGTTTGGGTTGGAAGGGGACAACCTTTAAAAGTCGTCTAGTCCAACCCCTCTGCAATGATCAGGGACATCTTCAGCTAGACCAGGTTGCTCAGAGTCCCGTCCAACCTGACCTTGAATGTTTCCAGAGAAGGGGCATCTATCACCTCCCTGGGCAATCTTTTCCAGTGCCTCACCACCCTCATCATAAAGAATTTCTTTCTTATATCTAGTCTAAATCTACCCTCTTTTAGTTTAAAACTGTTACCCCTTGTCCTATCACAACAGGCCTTGCTAAACAGCCTGTCTCAATCTTTCTTATAAGGCCCTATTAAGTACTAAAAGGCCCGAATAAGGTGTACATGGAGCCTTGTCTTCTCCAGGCTGAACAGCCCCAACTCTCTCAGCCTTTCTTCACAGGAGACGTCCTCCAGCCCTCTGGTCATTTTTGTGGCCCTCCTCTGAACCTGCTCCAACACCTCCGTGTCCTTCTTGTGCTGAGGACTCCAGAGCTGGACACAGGACTCCAGGTGAGGTCTCACTAGAGCGGAGCAGAGGGGCAGAATCCCCTCCCTTGACTTGCTGGCCACACTGCTCTTGATGCAGTCCAGGATACAGTAGGTTTCCTCTTTTCCAGTCACTGGGGACTGCACTGGACTGCCATGACTTCTCAAATATCATGGAGAGTGGCTTGGCAATGAGCTCAGCCAGTTTCCTCAGGACTCTGGAATGCATCTTGTCGGGCCCCATAGATTTATGTATGTTCAGGTTTCGTCTCTTACATTGGGAGGGACTTTGCTTCCCCAGCCCCCATCTTGCAGTCCATCCACTTGAGAGATGCTGAAAGAGAGGTTGCCAGTGAAGACTGAGGCAAAAAAAGTTGTTGAGTACCTCAGCCTTCTCCTCATCCGTTGTTACTAGTTTGCCAGTCTTGCTCATCAGGAGGCATACGCTTTCTTTGTCCTTCCTTTTCTGGCTGACATACCTGTAGAAGCCCTGCTCCTTACTCTTAGCATCCCTTGCCAAGTTCAGCTCCAGCTGCGCCTTAGCCCTCCTGACCTCATCCCTGCACAACCAGGCAGTGTCCCTATACTCTTCCCAGGATACCTGTCCCTGCTTCCGCCACCTGTGCATTTCCTTCTTGCCCTTCAGTTCGACCAGCAGGTCTCAGCCATGCCAGTCTCTGGCCTTCCTTTTGTGATTTCTTACACCTGGGGACTGAGAGCTCTTGCGTTTTATGGAAAGCGTCCTTAAAGATCTGTCAGCTCTGTTCTGCTCCCTTGTCCCTGAGGACAGTTTCCCAGTGGGTCTTATTGACTAACTCCTTGAAGAGTTGGAAGTTTGCTTTCTTAAAATTCACGGTCCTGACTTCACTCTTCACCTGACCCTTGTCCCTCAAGACTGCGAACTTCTTCATCCACCACATCTTTTATTTCTTCTCTGAGACTGCTGTGGACAGCATCACGGTTCCTGACAGTGTGCTGGCACAGGATAATATTTGTATTATCAGTGTTGCTAAAGGATTTGGAAAGATTTGTCCTACAATACCAGTACTGGGTACTCGGTCATCCAGACAGTGTATGGTGGTGGTCAGTCTCACCAGTGTAAAGACTTAGCACTTAACACATCGTAACTTGTGAGTGCGTGTTGGCTGCCTTTGCTATAGCTGGAAGCTGTGGCATACAACACGCTATACTTCTATGCTAGGGTACACAAGGCACTGAAATATTGCTAAGACACTCTGAAACAGAAAGATACCAGACTTTCTACAGTTAAGAATACACACAAGATGCTTGGTTTTGCACATTCGTCATCCTAGCTGGCAACATTTGGATTTCTGTTTTTTTCTATCTTATTTGTGTGAGTTCTTCAGCTTTGTGGAATGCACGTTTGTTCTCTACGTATACTTACAGATATGCATGTCTAGTCAGTGGTGGGACCTCACAGATTTATAATGTAATGATTATTCCCTATTCTTTCTGGACAGATTCTTGTTTCTAGAATTGAATTTTGCCACCTTCTTCACCTTCTCTAGTAATTTTTTTTCTTCTTTTGCTCTGGGTATCAAACAAAGGTAATTCTCGCTTTTTCTGGTATGGAACTACTTGTTATTAGAGAGCTCTTCTCTAAAAAATGTTTTTTCTCATTCTCTTGTAACCTTTCTCTCAGTAATTGATGAGTCTCCATTTACTTCAATAGATTCAGCTGGCTGAAAGGTGTTGTAGTAAGACTTTTCTTGAAACTATATCTGGTTTTCCACAGCCAGTCAGAAACCAGTAACAGATATACTACAAATCCTCATTTGGGCTTTACTGTTTTAGGATTACATAACTCTAAGATTTATTTTGCTCGTTTCAGCTTAATCTCAGGAGTTATTTTTTTTAATTTAGCTCCCTTTTGCTTTTGCCCTCTACAAAGACACGTGTATATACAGACATGAACATATGTACAAATCCCTGTTTCTTCAGCACAGTTCATCATACAAAATGCAAAATTTTGCTATCTCCTTTCTTCTTGGAGAAGGGTAAATTTTTATGAATTCATAGAATCAGGAGCAGAAAAGACCCTGGGTGGCAATGCTCATTGGAAGTGAGTTTGAACTGATTTGAATGAGCTTAAGGTGATTTTGTAGCAGTTCTTTACCACTCACTGCTCAATGGCACAACATGCATCTCCTCTAATTCTACCTATGAATGAACTGATAATTCAGTTAAGTTCTTTGGTTGTGGTATTAGCATTTCATATGGTAAGAGATGCTGTAATGTTTTCATGAATAGCTAAGAATGCTATTCTTTAGTCCTGCTTTTGCTGTTTTCATTTGCACATTTATCCTTACAACAATTCTGTTTGAGTCAAAATGGTTTCAGTTTTTTCAAAATTTACCCCGGGAAGATGATATGACATAGCATCCTGTAGAAAAAAGTTGATATCTATCTGAGACATAATGGATTTGCTTGTAATCACTTTGTAATCATTCTGGACCATAAACTCAAAAAGGTCACCAATCTGTTATTTCTATTAGGAATAATGCAGACAAAATAGGATGTGAAGCTGTTGAGGTGTTGTTTTTCTGAAACCAGTAGTTCTCATGAATGTGGGAGGCATTCTGTTGCTTGATTTGAGTATATTTTGTCAGAAACAGTCTCATGGTTTGAGGGATAATCTCATTTCACATGATGCAGGGAGGAGGCCGATTTTTAAGTGCAGTCAGTAAAATGACATTAACTACAGTGAATACTCATATGCAAACAAACACAAAGTCCTGTGTGAACTGATCCTCAGCTTCCTGTGGGAATGACATCTTCAATGGATTAGATCTGAGCCCACTGAGAATCAGCTGGGATGACAGCTGAGCTGGAAGCTATGCAAGAGTACTGGCTGCTGTCTGGTTTCCTGCATGTTAGTGATACCTATACTCTGCCTGCTGTCTGGGGTACAGACAGTAAAACTGGTATGGAGGATGGCTGTAAAAGGAGCCTAATGTGTGATTCTTCCAGGCAGTTGTAACATTATTGTCAAGATGCTTCCTGAAATGTGTTTTCTATTTATGACCGGCTTTATGGCTCAAGGACTTTTTTATTCACTTGTTAGTTCTGGTTATTTTTATGCCTTATGCTTGGTATGTTTCTTGATAGCAAGGTAACTTCTTAAAAGTAAAAACTCTTAAAGTGTAGGAAATATATGAGTCGAGCGGAATTACCAAGTTACGTATATGGGCAATGCAATACGAAGCCCAGAACAGAGATCTGGCTCTAACTTGCTGGCCTTTCTATCTGTGAATATTTATTTAGGATTGCATTACCTTGCTTCATCAGAAATGGCTTTATATGTAGGGGTGATATGTGAACAGATGAAAATACTCACAGCTTTTGACCAAAAGCATGGTGGTGATGTGTAAATCAGATTCCTTTAGTTTGTTCAAAACTCCTGCCAATAAATAATGTTATTAGGATCATTTAGAAGTGATTTATTGGTATAAAAATTATAGCAGTGACATAACTTACATTTCAAGAAGCAAGAAGAAGTTTCAAGTAGGAATAAGCAGGCTTTTGTAGACATTGATAAGGTTCTCCTGAGGCTTCTCTTCTCTTGGCTGGACAGTCCCAGAACCCTCAGCCTTTCCTTATGTGTCAGATACTTGTCATCTTCATGCCCCTTTGCTGGATTTGCTCCAATATGTCCATGTATGTCTTGTTCTGAGTGGCGCAGAGCTGTACCCAACATTCCAGATGGATCTCACCAGTGCTGAGTAGAGGGGAAGGATCACCTTCCTTATCTTGTTGGCAGCATTCTGCCTAATGCAGCTCACAGCCTTTGCTGTGATGGGTCTTTTCTAGCTCATGGCCAACTTCATATCATCAGGACCCACAAGGCCTACTCTGTTTTCCAGCTGGTTGGCCGCAACTTGTGCTGTTCCAGCCAGACAGCACTTGAAGAAGTCTTGGTCCCAATCTCCCTCAAAAGAGCTTGTTTCACACAGACGTCAAGTCATAACGACTTTTCAACTTAGTCAGCCAAGCTGGGTGTATGAAACTGACTGTTGTGAACATCTTCTTCAGCCTGTGGAGTATTTCTAACTATCTTGTCATACCTTTATAAAACAAACAAGAAGCTATGAGTAGCAGCCTCTGACTGAATTGTTAGAAATTATTCTGGAAAGGAATCTAAAGAGCAGAAATGTGATAGAAGTGCTAAAGTGGAGCAGCTTTATAGGAGCTCTAACATGCATCCTCATTCCCTTCCTTTCACTGAGATTATGTAGTTTTGGAATTATTACTGCTGCTTTTGACTTGCGAAAGTGACATTCAATATGCAAATAAAAATAAATAACTTAATAAATGCTTGTTTTCAAAGTTAATTCCTAGGAATTATCTTCTTTCAATTTACTACTAGTTGAGTCTTAATGACGGGCAAATCTTTGCAGACTAAAGACATCATCCATCCTTGTTCGAATGTGGATATCCTCTTTCCAGACTGCTAGCCTGCCAACGCTAAACAACTCCTTCAGTCCTGATCTGGAGGGAGTATTTTTCCTGTCTTTGTGCAACTGCCACAGCATCTTATTTCACATTATCTGAAGTAATTCCAGGGTTTCTGTGCAATCCTAAGGTTGTTTGACCCTGGCATATGATTTGTAGACATAGGGAAGAATATGTTCATTGTCTCCTGCCCTTATAAGGAATCACCAGAAATCACTGCTAATGGATAGCTTGCTAACTGAGGAATAATTTCATATAGTTCAATCTAAAATGAAGTTCATTGGAGTGAACTGAACAGTGTGAATGCTAATAGCTGTCAACTGTAAAACAACAATTTATGCTAAAATCCAGGATGTAAAAGAAAACAGAGTAGATTGGCAGCATAAAGTGTTGTGTGTGAAGTAGGAGGATTTCCCACTAACACTATTTTTGGCTTTTTATGCTTTGTACATTGCATCAGTTGCACTTCATTCAAGGTGTGTTTTGCTTTAATAACCTGAGAAAGTGAGGGCCAAATGGAAAACTTTTTAAAGGCCTTGTTGATTTAGTTTAGGAATCAGCTCTGTTGTATACTTCATATGCTACTCGAAATCAAGTTTTTTGTCATAATTTAGCAATATTTTGTAATGTGATTTTCGTTCAATGCCCTTCTCATCTTGACTAAGCCTGAATTTTATATAGAGTATATATACAGTGTAAAAATTCTGTACATATCATAAAATCTCAAGGTAACTGAAATGTAACAAAAAAAAATTTCTAAGCCTTTCTTTTCATTAAATATATGCTAGTAGTCTTTTTGAATGCCTGAAGAGATGAGACCAGACCTGTATCTACCTTTAAAATACAAAAAATGCAACAGCTCTGCTAGAAACAGAGCTCTGCTCAATGCAGCAACATCATCTGTCTTTAGCTGGAACAATAACTTGGATCAGACTGAAGAGCAGCCCCTTTTCTTACCGTGAAAGGAAGAAGCTTCAAGACAAGCAGCACTGTGTAACTTCTGTGTGACACATTTGAAAAAAATTATTAAGGATGTTATGTAAACACTGTGTCTTAGCACTCTGCAGAGGGAGGAGCTCTCTGCTCCCATCTTTTGGTGATCAGCAGGAAATCTCCTGGTTTTATCCACACAGTGTGTTTATCCAGGGCTACATCTGGACAGAGGTTCCAAGTCTCCTGAGTGGACAGATCATGCACTTGAAACAATTCCTGTAACCACGAGCTCTTCTGTTCACTAACAGGTGAAGACCTGGATGCCACCTCCAAAACCTTTGAAGTGAGTAGTTTTAAAAGTCATTGGTAAGTGGCACTGTGAGAATGTAAAGCGAAATAGGTGTTATTTTTTAAGGCTTAGATCCTTCTCAAGGGAAAGCAACGCTACAGCCTCCACTGTAGTAACGTGACTGAGATAGCACATGTGGCCTTTTGCAAGGATACCCTGCAGGGTAGCATGGTCCCAGTGGTTACCCTCTCCCATGGGAATCACAGTATAGGAACAACAGGTACTCCCTTAGACACTGAGATTTGGCCAACGTGGCCTGTGCACTTGGAGATGGGGTTTTGTACTGACAGCAAAATGTTAGCAAGGCTTGCCACGTGAGGAAAAGTGACGTAGTGTAACAACGCGGCACTTACCTCTTGGGTTGTCATACCAGAGACTTGATTTTGAAAATACCCATTAAAATCACTAAGTATATCATGGTTGTGTTTTCTCTAGTAGATAATGCATGTGCTTCTTTCCCTGGTAAGGTGTTCCTTGGTTTGTGTGCATATTCAGTGCTTGCATGAGGGTGAGAACTGTCTGTGAAGAGTGCCTTGGGAAAGTAGATAATGATTTTCAGTGCAGGCTTGGTTGCCATTCTGAGGGGATTGCAAATTGTTTGAGTCCTAACCATGCTGTCAAAGATCTCTGGCAGGAAGGTCACACTTACAAAACAAAAATGCTTTCAGATCTCAGCTAGTTACTGGTTTAGTAGAAGAAAAAGCAACATGTGGCAGCCTGAGAATACGATGTGTGACAGCTATGTGATATATAAAATGACTCTTCCAGACAACTCAATATTAGAGGGTGTCACACATGTAGTCCCTCTGCCAGCTTCTTACCTTACCTCTCAAATGTTGCCCAATGGCTTCCCCACAAAAGCAGTCTATCTGTGCAAGGATGGAGGCCTGTGGAGCAGAGGGTGCTGAACCTCCACATCTCTTACTGGATTCCTGTCACCTGCCTGCCCATTGGCACAAAAGGAGCTGAGAGAAACAAAAATCTCGTTCCGTTTCCTCTGGGTACTGCGTTTCCTTATGCATTACAGACAAAATTCTAAAAACCTGGCAATTTTAGTCTCCTTTTGCAGTCAACTGAACAATGTGAATTTAGAGGATTTCTGATAATTTTCTCTGCAAGATACCATAAATTCTGAATCTACTTCAAGGAGCAACCTCAAATTTTCTCATTACATTTGTTCTCACTTAGATAACATAGCTGAAATTATTGAAGATGTCTACCTTTTTCTTATATTCTCTTTTAATATGAAACAGCTACAAAGGTTCCAGACTGCTTACAAGTCCATTGCCCCAAATAAGGCAGAAACTTTTTAGGTAGGGTCGTAAATAGAAAACGGAAACTTACATCACAAGTATTCTTGCAACACATACAGTAATAATCAACAGTAATGCCACAGTTTTTATGTTTAGCAGTCTTATCTTCTTTACAGTAGGTAACTGTGGTTATTTGGGCCAGATCTGCTATACATGCAGTGCATTAGTTTTGTTTGCATTACATGTGTGTGGGTTGTGATTCATTATTTGTTAGAAATGCTAGAGCTGTAGACCTAAGTGTTGAACGACATAGGCCGAAGTGTCTTCCAAACACTAATCCATTCTGTTTCTTAGAGATGATTTAGGACATTATTCACTCAATGTGGAAAGTAAATTTCTTACAAATGCTCCAGTGTACCACAGACACAATGCTAATTTTTGGGTTGAAATTGTTGTAACTCACTTTACGCTTTCCTGCAACACCCACCAATGTAATATCTGAGTAGTATATCTGAAGAAAAATTCTCTCAAATCAGTAAACACAGTCTTCTACATGACATCTTATCCATAGCCTCTGCGCAGCTGGAAAAACCTTCAGTGTGCAGATGCTTTGGTCTTCAGAAAAGGAACAGGATGAAATATTTCTCCATGGTTTATCAACTTGGTATGTGTGAAAAAATAGTCTTCATTTCTCTCTGAGCATCTTTCCCAAGCTCTGTGTCACTCTCTCAAATCCTATCATCCTGTCCCTGGATATAACATCACTACTACCTGAAGTAAAGAAACAAAACAAACTCTAACCCCAATGGGCTGCAGCGAAACAGGGGTAAGGGAGAGTGGAATCAGGCGCAGAGTATTTGAAGTGCAGCTGTGACGGAAATGAGGAAGGAAAAAGAAATGTGGGAGGATGAGTAACAAAACCAGAGAAGCATATGGAAACTCCGGAATTTTCTCAGGGGCATTCTCCACCCCACAACACAGCATGTTGGTTAACTTTTTAAATCTCCAACATAATTATACAAAATCTTTCTCGATCGCTCCCATTGTACCCAGTATGACTTTCACCCGTGTGCCACTGAGCTCCTTGCAAGAATCTCATTGCATCATTTGAGCTAGTAAATGTAGACGGCTGCAATTTATGGTAAAACAACTTTAACCCACACCTAAAATGTCTAGCAGGAGATTTGATTCTTCTAGTTTGTAAAACCTGGGGCAAACTGCTATGTTTTCCCAGGCTTTCCTCTTTCCTTCGGGAAAAGAAACTTTGCAATTGGCCTAATCTTCTGAGCTCTCGAGCAGGGAACTTGCAGTTGATTTGCTCTCACAGGATCTTTCTCAGCAAACAAATGTATTTATGGTAAATATGGGAAGACGCAACATTAGGTTTAATTTGCCTTGTTTATAAGTGGGACAAAACACATAAGCATTAAAGTGAATGTCTTCAAAAGCAGCCCAACAGTAATAAGCTTAATTTTGAAAGCAGATGGCTTTCACCTTCTGAAAAGCAGACTCTCAATATTTCAAGTCAAAACCCAAATGCTAAATAAAAAAAAAAAATCAGTATTTAGATCTGAAATATGGGTGTTAGAATTTAAAAGCAGCTAGCTATACTATCCAACAAAGTCACAAAATAAACTCATCAATTTTATCCGTATTCAACTTGCTTACATATTTGTAGTCACATCTCAAAGGAATTTTAGTGGAAATTCTGGTTTAAGACATGTGGTCACTGGTAAATAAAAGACAGTGTAAGTGAAATAAACAAACCCAGAAGTTTCCCTGGACACCAATCAGTTTTGTAAAGAAATGCATTTCAGTTTATATTTAGTCACAAAACCCTTTTTCACAGGCTAGCAGCCTGAGACCAAGTGTAGGCTGTGAGTCTAGGAACTTTGTTTGGACAACATTGTGTCCAGATGTGTTTTCTGAAAATAAATGTGGTCCAGAAACTTAGAATTTAAATTATGAACCCATTTAAGATTAGATATAAAGGCTTAAGGCCTAGTGCCTGAACCTCGGTTCCTCAGGAGGCACGATGCTGAATGAAGATTTGCTGAAGGCAGATATTCGTGCTTCAAACCTGTCCAGCACCACTGTTTGAAATCATGTATAGAAGTACCATGTGAACATGAAGGAGCAGCACAGGGAGAGTAAGGTGATATAGAAACATTAACAGGAGTGATGCTGTGTGGTAACCAAACTCCCGCCTGCAAGGATGAGGACAAAGAGAAGAGCCTGTAGCAACATGCAGTAGATATCAACAGGGTGCAGCGGGCATCTGGAGCCTGCACAGGAGGTGACCTTAGTCACATGCCATGGGTGAGACCTTCTTTTGTATCTTGGCTTAACTGGGCATGAAACCTCATAGCCCACTGGTAATCCACAACTACACAGGTATTTTGTAAATGGATGCGAACAGTGTTTGAAGACACAGAAATTAGCTCAGCCAGTTCTTACATTTTCCCCTTAGCTATTTGAAAGTAAACATGCATGAAAGCCTTCTCTTTTACCCCACCAAACAGGAATTAAAAAATAAAATATGTTTATGTTTGCAAAAATAAACATAGTGCTTAAACTTTCAAAATGACAAAATTAGCATGTCAGGCAGAAATATATTCTCCAGGGAGACTCAACATCAGCAAATGTTATACTCTGATTTTTCTTTGAAAATTGTACTGCTTTGAAAGCAAGGGCTGGCTTATTTTGTTACCTGCACTGGCTTTCCTTTAAGATCCCCATCTGAAGTCAGGAGATCCTTAGAAAGGCTGCAATAATCATAGCATGAGTAGAGGGTTAATGTAGGCAAAAGGAAGCTTTCAATTATTTATCAAATATAGGAACCAACAGCTGCTCTCCCACTTTGTCTCCTTACCCTGCTGCTGGAGAAGCAGGGAGCAATAACTAATCACCCTGCATGGAGGTTACTGCATTGCAGTCCTTTAGCCCTGCGCAGTCCTTGAGCAGTGAGCTCCGAATTACTGCAAGGTGCTCCCATACGGGCGGTTACAAGACAACTGTGAGCTTCTGTGTCTCAGCATGGCTGGAGTTTTTCATCATGAAAAATCGCTAAGAAATGTGGAACAGCTTAGCTGGTAAATTAATTACCTGGTGAATGGTGCATTTCTCTTGCACTGCGTATTTTTAATTCTGGCTGGTTACAACAGATACAGTGTCTTTGCAAACCTGGCACTGACACAGCCTTTGTTAATGTAAGTATAGGTTATAAAGGATGTATTTGAATTTACTCAGACATTGTATATTGTTTTGTGACAGGAACCTGTGATTTAAACTGTGTGATTGTGCCAGCACAGGAATACATTTCATGCTTTAAGCAATTTGAATGTTTAACTTCAATTCACTTAATGTCATATACATGGAAAATATGAAGTACTCTTGATATTGTTACATATAAGTGCTATTTTGGAAAGCTGCCATACCTAAGAAGAACTCATATGCAGGAAAAAAGAGGGTTCAAAATTTCAGTTTTAACAGAAAGAAAAGTCCACGTAGTGAAGGCCCCTCACTGGGTGCAGTTACATGACGAAATAGCGTAGAATAGCTTCTGCTGGGTGCTAGTTCATCAGTGCTCAGAGAGGCCCCTGGAAAGTTTTGCCTTTATTGATAGGATAGATTCTAAAGGTCAGAATAATAATTAGCAGTTAGTAAACTAGACATTACCAGGACACTACTGAGACACTTCTTGGGCCTATTTGTGGCAGGAATGGGGTTCATTCCTCAGAGCAGTTCATACACACCACTTCCTATGGGAAGAAGAGGAACATCATTAAACTTCTCTGAGGAAATATTCTGGGGCAGCGTCCTTATGACAAATACACTGATATATTTCCCTGGACAGTGCAAAGAGTCAGAAAGAAATGAAAAAGCCCAGAATATCTGGAAAAGGAAGGGAAAACATATCATCAGACTTTGATACTGTGTATAAGAATATTGAAGAAAACTGGATTTTAAGGTAAAAAAAAGAAAAGAATGAATGAAAAAGAATAATTACTTTCACACATGTTTTGGAGTGTGAAATCTTTATTTTCCCTGACTTGAAAAAAACACTAAAATTTCACTACTGAGCATTTCTGGTAATATAATAACTACTGCTGAGAAGGAAATGTTGATTTTTTTTATTTAACACAAATTTTCTGTATATTTGATTTGAAAAATCAATGAGACAGAGAAGGAGATCTGAAAATACCATCTAAGATAGATACATCTGCCCCGGACAGGCAGCCACAAGAAAATTTAAGCTATTAAAGAGTATCTGAGCAAAAACAGGGACACAAATTGCATTACTTTTTGTGAGGCAGAGCTTTGCACCTGTCTCTCCAGAGCACTCACTACCAGCAGTCAAGAGGCAGAAAGGAGAGAGTATTCTGCTCTGCTATAGTAACAGAGAGGATGATGGATGCCAGACAGAGTAGTGTGGCAAAAGCACCAGGATGCCAGGGTGTTATTTGTGTAGATGTTAAAAAAGTGTCAGCCAGAGGTGCAGTATGGAACCTAGTCTGTAATTTAGAAAGTTTGTGACTTTTCCTTCTTTCATTGCTCCTTTTCCTTCTTGTTGCCTTCCTGTTGCCCATTAAAGATATTCCATCTTTTTGTATATTTCCCAGGAGTCTGCTGATTTTCTGAAAAGCTATGCTATGGTCTGAACTTCAACAGTAAGATCATTGCAAAATGAAATGGCAGGTGATAGACATTTCAGATTCTCAAAGAATAGTCAAGACCTGCCTGGATTCCTGCTACTTCACTTCGGACATCTGTAATGCGAGCATCTGTGCTCAGGCTAGCCAGGCTTATTTAATCACCTTCAAGGAAGAAAGATTTTCACAGTTTGATAGCATTAACCTTGTAAACGTCTACACTGAGATGAATCCTGCCCTAGACGTGACTCGTTCCTTCGTTGCCTGCAGAAAGAACCAAGAGTGATGAGCTTGGATGCAAACGTATACCTTGCAGGTATCTGAAGTTAAATGAAAGGACTCTCACTGAGGCTGTCCTTTGCAAGCAGAACATGTTTTGTGCGATTTTGTTTTGCAGCGTTCCAGTGAAGGGTAGCAGTTAAGAGTCATTTAAAAACGTCTGCTTCAAAATGCTTTCCACAGTAGCAAAGAAGGAGGATGTGTGAAAGCAGCCATAGTACCCCCAGTGAGTGCCAACTCTTCCTTTCCCAAGAATGGTTAGCTAAGTCAGCACAATGTTTATTCAAACTAACAAGAACCTTATGAATATCCCTACAAAGCAGGAGTTACATTGTTAATTGAGTGCATATGGTTTAGGTTGATGGTCAGCGAAATAATCAGATGAGTAAGAGTCACCTGATGCAAAGCAGATGACAACATTAGAATACAGAAAATTGTTGTTGTTCCTATGTAAATTAATTGACTGTAACTCTCCTTGCTAGATATGTGTGCTTAGTCACGGCTAAGTAAAGGACGTAGTCATTCAAGACCGTTCAGATAGCATTTCTAGCGGCTGTCCATCTGTCAATGCTAGACCTGGAAAACACAGTTTCTGTTCTGCAGAAGTTTCTTTCATTGTGTGACTACATGGAGTGTCATCTGCAAACTACTTTATTTGCCATTTCACTAATTTATTGAACACACGTCTAATATATAGTTTCATAATTTATACGATTTATAATAAATACTAAATAGTAAGCAATATTAATACGGTTCCTCAGTTGCAAGACAAGGAAACACAGAGGAAAAGTTTAGTAGTATACTGGCAGTAGTACACTGTCGGTAGATCGCACAAGAATAATTAAAATATTTCACTCGTGCCCACATCTCTAAGCCCAACAGCTAAACTGAATTATTTTATTATAGACAAAATATAAAAGGCTAAAAAGAGTAAAACCCAGATGTGATTTGAATGCTTCCAACTTCATTTTCCCTGATGTTGCTAGTCTGAACTAACTGAAATGTCCTGGAATCATCATACTGACTGCAAGACAAAAGCTAAGCTAAGAGGCAGGCCAGCCAACCCTTCTGCATTCCTCCAAGCTCACATGCCAGCTAGCAGACTGCTCCACTAAAAAGGAATTCATTTTCTCCAGTCCAGGACAATGCTTGGAGCCTTGTTGTTGGGACACAGCAGTTAGCCTTCTATATGAGTCTGACAAAAAATGAGAAGAAATAATTTCTCATCTCATTTTACCCTTTAGTCTTCTTTGGACTTTTGCTTACTGTACCACATCAACCAAAAAGACTGATCAGTCTTATTCCTTGACAGCTGGATGCATACATAGCCTGTATGGGCAAATGCCTGCTGCTTAGGCTGTTTGATTCTCCGAAGACGGATCTAAGTAGATGAGTGAACCCCAGATTCCATTCTCTCAGTTCCACTTCACTTCTGACAAAGTATAACTCCATGGGCTGGATTCATTTCCCATAATGAGGATATCTACAAGATAAATGTTCATACTAGTCATGGAGATGCCGTTCATGCTTGGGTGTAATTCATCTCATCCTGGAAGAGATACCCATAAGAAGTCAGGAATGTGTCCTTATAAGCTTCTTTCTCTTCATTGACAATCTGTTCAGCCTTGAGGGAGAGGCTCGGGGTTATCTGTCTGTATTTAAAAACTGAGACATGAGCATGTTGTTTAAACACACTTCATATCTTCCCTCACAAGAATTCAGAAGAAAGTCTGTCCAAAGCTCCTGTATGTGCCTAGTGGAAAGCTCTGGAGGTCTATTGTACCATGAACGTTTTTACATTGGCATTTCTACTACTCGATGATAGAACTTTGGTGGTTACCAGAAATACCTTAAACGATTTAAAATGTCCTCTCCTGTAACAAGGGCCAACATATTCTAAAGAGATGACTTGACAGGAACGACTGACATAAGTTTAAAAAAAAAAAGAATTTCATAGAAAAATGAGTGTTAGGAACTGCCTAATAATGTTAGTAGATGGGTTGTTATTTATTTTCCTGCTTCATACACAGCAATATTTCCATGTCTTCCTAGGACATGAATAGTATGTTCTGAGATTTTTATCTAATTTTTATCTTGAAAGCAGTTGAAATTGCCTCTCCAGATGTTATTAAATAACCAAAGGATGCTGTAATCAAGCAGCTTAATTCCCTGGAAAGGAAAATAATTTCCTGTACCTTATTTACAGATCTCTAATTTCTTATAAAACTTGCAAAAGAGACATATGACAATGGTAGTTGATGCTGTTTTCCCACTTAACAACAAATAGTTCAAATTCTCTGCTGGTATTAACCCCATTCACTCCCATCAACTAGTCTCCAGGGAATCCTGTGAGAACAAATTTGAGTACAAGTGAGTTTGTCACTTTGTAATATAAGGATTTAGCTATCCCACAGGATGAGTACAAGAAGCTGGGTAGAAAATTGATGTAAACCTTGCTTCTGTGAGCCTGAGAGCATGTGGACAAATAAATGCATCTCTTTTAAGAGAACTAGTTGTGTGTTTGCTCTCTTAAATGTTAGCGGGATGCACATGCCTTTAATTGCATAATATAACGCTTGTACATTCCACATTACCGTTTTAAGGGCAGCTTCCATTATATATTCTGAAGCTGTAACTTGCAGCAATAAAAGGCAATTTAACATTTCAAACTAGTAGTCTCAAAACTTTTGCAGATGTAGACACTTCCAAATCATGTAGCTCAAAATTAAATTCAGTTTCAAAGAGCTAAAATTTAAAAGATATATTTGTATTTTTCTAGTCCTCCTCCACCCTATGTACCATTTGTCCCCATCACAGAACAGTACAAAGCTAAGTAGAATGTAAACCAGACCATAAAATAAAAGTGCATGTGAATCACTATCTAGCTGACATAGCAGCTTAGCCTGAAACCTATCATTTGTAGTTGGATACTAGCAGACAAAATGTAGTTTAGAGCACAGTAGGGCAGTGATATTAGCCAGCTGAACATGAGCCAGCAGTGTGCCCAGGTGGCCAAGAAGGCCAATGGCATCCTGGCTTGTATCAGGAATAGTGTGGCTAGCAGAAATAGGGAGGTGATCGTGCCCCTGTACTCGGCACTGGTGAGGCCGCCCCTGGAGTCCTGTGTTCAGTTTTGGGCCCCTCACTACAAGAAAGACATTGAGGTGCTGGAGTGTGTCCAGAGAAGGGCAGTGAGGCTGGTGAGGGGTCTGGAGAACAAGTCTTGCGAGGAGCGACTGAGGGAGCTGAGGCTGCTTAGTCTGGAGAAGAGGAGGCTGAAGGGAGACTTTATTGCTCTCTACACCTACCTGAGGGGAGTTTGTAGTGAGGCAGGTGTTGGTCTCTTCTTCCAAGTAACTAGTGATAGGGTGAGAGGCAATGGCTTCAAGTTGCATCAGGGGAGGTTTAGATTGGATATTATGAAAAATTTCTTTACCAAAAGAGTGGTCAGACATTGGAACAGGCTTCCCAGGGAGGTGGTTGAGTCACCACTCCTGGAGGTGTTCAAAAAATGTGTAGATGTGGCACTTTGGGACATGGTTTAGAAGGTATGGTGGTGTCGGGGTGACGGTTGGACTTGATGATCTCAGAGGTGTTTTCCAACCTACGATTCTACAATTCTGTGATTAGAAAATTTTTATGCCTTATAGCTGTGAATGTACGCATCCAGCTTAAAGATTTCTTTCACTGTTCTATGTGTAAACATGTCATCTCAAATCTTGACCTCCACAGTAACACGGAAAAAAGAAGAGGAAAACAAAGAAAAAAAGAAATCCTTCAAAACATCCTTCTTCTTTATTTCTGAAGGGGACACAAGGCAGTTTCTGTAGCCTAACAGTGGAATATGAAATGTGAGAAGTTCATCTCCTCTTTTTCCTTATGCAGCATTAAAGACCAAATCTAGTTAGCCTTTCCTCATAATTTCTTTCCCTGAGCCCCTCACAAGTTAGTTCTGTGATATCCTATTTCAAGAATTTCCCATTTGTCCAAATGAGGCCTCATTAATGCTAGATGAAGTCCTGCAATAACTTCATAACTCAGTATACATATCCTGAGACTTAGTTTATCCTGTTTTGTTGCTGCAAAATAACACGCAGATGGTTTTTTATGTGCAATCACTCCCAGTTCACTTCCCTGACCTATGTCCTATGGCATTAACATTAGACATTATAAACCTCAAGTGCGTTAACATTTGAGAGTTTTCATCTTAGCAATCATACAGTCTTGGTGAAAGACATTCATTAAAACCAGCTCGCAATCACAACGAGTAAACTTTCTCATTAATGTTCCTTAAAGGTCAGGGAGATGATGAAGGAAAAATTCTGTAGTAATAATTAATAGTAATGGTTTACATATGTAAAACACTTTTATTCTAGGCATTCCAAAGCACATTAAAAACATGGTGAATAAAAGCATTTTTATTTGGTGTGCCTTGTTGCAGAAAAGCATAAATATCACTGAAACTGAATTATGAGTTATTTGCCAGATTACGCAGTGTATCATAATTTTAACTAATATTTTTAAAGTTTCTACTAAAGTATTATTATGGCTGGTTGTCCTAAACATGACAAGAAAGCCCAGGCACCAAGTTAGGCCTAAGTTAATATGACACTACTCAAAATGCAGACTGTGAATTTTCATAAAAATAGTAATTTTTTGACATAGGTATCATGCAAGTTATTATGAAGCCATTTTCTTTCTCATTTTCTTGCAAGCATTTCCAGGATTCTGTCACTTTGGAATGTTCCATTTGGCCCTGAAGAATAAATGAGTCTTCTCATTCACCTCTTAACCTTGACAGCTAATAAGCAGGGTTTCTCAATGAAAAGCTGCCTTACACAATTTGCTGTATTCTTATGAGGAAACGGGATCTTTATAAAGATAATCGTCCACAAGAGACAGACCATACACTTTTCATTCCTTTGCAAAGGCCGGTAGCATAAATGCCATACCAATGAAAGCAACAACCTTTGACAAGCAACATCCAGCATCACCCTATGCAAGCAGCCAGATAGTGTAAAAGCAGCTTAAGAACTAAAATCTACACAAACTAATCATTGCAAGTCTACCCAGAAAAGCAATTATCCTGGGAATTCATTTCTTGCTGAACAGATCCACGCTTTAATCCTACCCCACAATGGAAAATTGCCATTGACTTCAGCAGACTCTGAAAAGGATGTGATTCATATTTAGGCCTATATGGTTATGCCAGTGACAACACTGAATTCTTGATGTATATTGTTCCTTTTGGCATTGCAGAGCCAACAAAGGGGTCTGCGAGAGGGAGTTAGATATGAGGCAGGCTTGTGCTTCATCAGCAGATCTGTCTCCTACATTCTGACTGCAGTTTCCTTATGGCTGCTGCTGATTATGAGCCAGGAAAAAAATTACAGCTGTTGTTTCAAAAAGCCTTTTTAAAACAGGGTAAATCCAATCCTTTATCGCTGCAAGTCAGTTAACATGAAACGATCTGATGCTGATTTTCAGGCTTATTGTTTAGGGGCTATCAAACATAAAGTTCAAGAATAAGGATCTTCTTTACAGACATCCTATTTCTCTGCTTCAGGAGTAAAAAGAAAAGACTCCAGCTGTCCTTATCCTTGTTTTAATTTGTTCAGGAACACACACTTTTAGAAGTGTTGATAAGAATCCAGAATTCTGCTTGACTGAGAGCATAGAAACTGATGGATCATTTTTGATGTAGACAGTCTCCGTCCACAAAAGAGACCCCGAATCTGCAAATTTCTTTTTTGATTATTTGGCTTCATGCAAGATTGTTTATATCAAATATAATATTATGTTATCCAATATAAAATTAGATCTTAGGGATATAGAAATGGCAGAAGGAGATTTGTGTGCTTGAGCAGAAAAGCAGAACTGCCTTGAAAGACAACAATAAAGAAGATACAGAAGTGAAAGCTATTGCAGTGCTGCCACTTACTGCCTGAACATGCAAGAGTTGTTCTGAGCAATTATCATGCACTTCCTGCTTTCCAGTGCATGATAATTGCTCAGAGCAGAAGCATCAAGTTGTATTACAGCTGGGAGATCTGTACTGTCAGGAAAGCAGTATTTGTTTGTCTTGTGCCTATCAAGACCCTAAGGTCTTCAGAGCTGGGATTCACTACTGCTGTGAGGTTTGTATAACATGACTGACTTCTGAATACCATTCTAATATTCTAATCCTAATAATGAAGCAGTTAAGGACTATGAAAAAGCAGAGAGTCACAGTCACAGAGTTACTCTTGGCTACGCAGCCTGAAGTCAGTTATGGTAGTTGATGTTTTAGTAATGGAGGTAGAACTAGACAGTAAAAAAGAGGAGTTGTATGTAGACGAGTTAAATGATACTTCTGAGGGAGGGTGACATGTCCTGTAGAACAACAATGAGCTCCAAAAAGCAGTGTTCTCTGCTTCTTTAAGGTCTTGAGATAATCACAGAGCTGTTCTGCAAATGAAATGATGACAGCTTGAAATAACTGCAGAACATTAACTACTTATGCCTACATGTGCCTGTGCTCTACAGACTCTGGGTTTTTTTTGCCCTTTCTGATGTGAAAATTTGTCATTGAAAGTGACATTTGAACAGCTGGTGATGTTTGGAAATTTCCATTTTACAGATCAGAAACTGAAACCAAGAAGACTAAGTCATCCATGGACAAAGCACCTAGCTTTCATTGAAATTGATTTAACTGATTTCAGTGTCTACATACTTTTGAAAATATGCAATGCAAAGACGTCTGACCAAATCTCAAGGGAACTGCATTACAGGAGAATGATCTGAGCATTAACTTATGGAGTTCAAGGCTGTCATCAAAATTGCCTGATGGCTGAATCAAGAATATTTCTTTAAATGTTGGTAGTCACTTTGTATTACTTGTGAATTGAATTTAGCTATATATTCTTCAGCATGGCCCGTTAAATTCTAATATTTGGAGAATTTTTAAACAATTTAGTTTAATTAAATAAATAAATCTATCATATATCCATGAAGACCAGAATTTATTAACAGTTAAAGAAGTAAATAGACTTCATGATGCAGTAGACCTTAGGGTCTATGATGCCATCAGCATGTATGTGAAAGTTTAACTGGCATTTATGGCAGTTGTACAGGCACAGAAAATAAGGAAAAAACCCTTACATTTTAACTCTATCAGTAACAAAATCCTTAAAGCTCTTTCACAGTGGGCATTTCAGCATCAGAAAAAACTTCTCATAGAAGCAACCTTTTAAATCAGCTAGAATAACCATACGTACCTGAATTCTGGCAGATATATGAAAAATATACATTTGTACTTAATTTTTTCTGAAGCCAAAGACCTGAATGCATGCGTTTTCAGTTGCCATGTATTTTATTACTAGTTCTTTCTATTTATTGCTTTCAAATCATAATGAGGTGAGGAACATCTTGTCTGACAGAGCAGTCTCCTGCATCATGTATTTAGTGTAAACAATGCATTTTTTTCTGAACGTGTAGGTTTAATGGTGTTTCTGAAAGACTTTTCCAGTTTCTCTCCATCTTTTCCATGCTGTGTCTGCAAAGAAATAGGGAGAACTGAGAGAATGAGAAAGATGGAGCACCTTCAGGTAGCTCTGCTTGATACCTGTTACAACTTGTCTCACTCACTGCTCAGACTTTTGCTTGTTCTGACCGGATCCAGTCGCCGGGCTTCATGCCCTTTTAAGCTCCATTAGTCTCTGGATGATGACGGATTGCTATTCAGAGCTTCAGGAATGCCCAACTATTAATCCTATCTCTGACAGCCTTTGCAGTAGTGGGACTCCGACAGTCAGTGCAACAACCTTCCCAGGCCTCTGATGTGCCACTTGGCCATGTCCCCAGTTAGGTGTGACCTGGGTCTGGAGCGTGTGTTTCTAATCGCACTTCGAGGACTGAACGGCATGGCATTTGCTGTGTTTTGAGAGAAAACAGTGATCTAGTCAACTGGACCCCAAATGAATGAGTTCAGCATAGGAAGTAGCTAGAAGCTGTGGCTATGCCTATGTTAGCAATGTGACATATTATGTGACATACAAAGCACAGCTTTGTAGGGAGGTGGTTGGTGCTAGGCACTCGGTGTCCACACTTCACATACTGGGGGCAGATTTTAGACTACCAGTTTAATCCAATTTGGGTGGACTAAGACGAAAGCATGATAAAAGGAGGTGACTGGGAGATGCCCTTCAAAAACGTAGTTCTGATTTGAAGTGAAATGTTACTGTGATTCTTGCCTATAACCCTTACCTGTGAATCTGGCGTGCATCAAGGAGTTTAAAAGTAATCACAAGTTAGCTTCCAGGTAAATGACTTTCTGTAAAACCACTCCCATGAGATCTTGCCTGGGTAACCCAGGTCTAGTGCTATCTGCTGGAAATTTTGTGTGTAGGTCTTTCAGTCTCCCTGTATTCACAGTATAAGGATGGGAGTACCTGAGACTTCACTGTGAACTCAATGCTTCCAACTAGCAACCAAACGTCAGGTGTTGAAGCCCTGAGCAGCACAGCGTATAAGCCCTTTCTTGGCTCTGGAATGGAACACACAATTAAAAAAAAAACATGTTTCTGTCTAAGCAGGCTGCCAGTAGTTTTTGATCAGGAAATCTCTTGAGATCCTATATTTGCAATGCTCCTATAGTTAGCATGTTTTCAGCATCATCTCCACTACTACTTCTTATCTTTTGTGTTCTTTTACTAAGTTCACTCATTCTTAGTGTCTAATATTCATGCTGAGAGATCAATTCTTACAAATCTGGAAGTGAAATAATTAAATGTACTTAAGACTGTGCCACTGAGTATTGTTAGTGAGGCCATTTTCTTCAGACTGCTCATTTTACTGTATCTCCTGGAGTCAAAACCAACAAAAGCCTTGTTTGAAAGGTGTAGTGGTTTAACCCCAGTAGGCAGCTCAGCCCCACACAGCTCCTCGTTCACTCTCCACCAGCAGGATGGGAGAAAGAATCAGAAGGGTAAAAATGGGAAAACTCTTGAGTTGTGATAAGGACAGTTTAATACATAAAGTAAAAAATGTGTGTAAGCAAAGCATAACAATGAATTAATTCACTGCTTCCCATCGGCAGGCAGGTGTTCAGCCATCTCCAAGAAAGCAGGGCTCCATCATGCAGAATGGTTACTTGGGAAGACAAATTACATCACACTGAAAATCCCAGCTTCCTCCCTCTTCACCCCCAGCTTTTATTGTTGAGCCTGATGTCATAAGGTACAGGATATCCCTTTGTTCAGTTGAGGTCAGCTGTCTCTGCTGTGTCCCCTCCCAGCTCCTTGTGAACCCCCAGCCTGCTCGCTGGTAGGACAGTGTGAAGAGCAGAAAAGGCCATGATACTTTGCAAGCACTGCTCAGCAATAGTTAAAACATCCCTCAACACTGTTTTCAGCACAAATCCAAAGCACACCAACATACAAGCTCCTAGGAAGAATATTAACTCTATCCCAGCCAAAACCAGTACTAAAGGTTTTTATCCACTTTTTTTCTCATTTTAACATTACCCCAAACCTTCTTTCGTGTGTGTTCTTGGACTGTCAATTTGTGCTGCTTCTATGTATGTAATTGAAGCCTCCAGAGTCACTATTTAAATATAACTTGAGTATCTTTAACTGCACTCCAGGAAGAACACATTTTGAAATCTTGGAAAGCTGCATTGAATTTCTTCTTGTTTAGTTACTGCACAAGTCTGACAGGGCAACAAAGCCCCAGAGCCTGCTCTGTCAACAGCCCAATTCCTTTTACTTCAAAACCTCACCTTCCATGTCCGGTCTGAGCTTTGTTCTTTGCAGCTGTACCTCATGCACCCCCTCCCACACCCCGCTGGCAGTGTGCTGGCTGCCAGAGCCAGCAGAAGGAGGGAGCAGCACCAGAAGCTCTCCCGGTGTGAGGATGGCGACCTGAAGGGCAGAGAAATTTTAGTTAATGCACTAACCATACCTGGCCTCTCAAGTTCTTATCCATTCTCGTGTACAGTCTTCTACCTTCCTTTTTCCACTTCACTTCTTCCAGTAGCCTCATTACCCTCACTGTTTTCCTTACCTTTCCACATCTGGTCAGCCACCACTCTTGTTATTGCTTTTAAAGGCTCTAAGCGATAGATTTGTGACTCCCTATATATCCTTTTCTCTGGCTACAGTAAAAAATAGGTAATTGCTTCCTTGCTGGTGAAAAGCATCATATGGAGAGCTATGTTTTATCAACAACAGGAGAAGGCATGGTGGAGGCCGTGAGCAAATGTAAGAAATTGCTGCAGTGTGGATTAAGGTATTGCCCCAAAGGCAGAGATATACTGAGCCACGAGCAGTAGCCTGGATGGTCTTGCGGCTTACAATTTGCAGTTTGGTGTCCCCCAAATAAGAGTGCATCTGTGGAAAAAGATGAAGACCTTTAGGTGAAAGAGTATGTGTGTATAAATATATATTTAAACATGTAAAGAGATTATTTGCAGAGGTAACTAACCTGAGGGAATGGATGAAGATGGCTTGGAAGCAACTTTACTCATTAGATTCATTAGGAGCGAGCTTCGAAGTTTTGGAGGAAGTGGCGCTGGACTGGGTTCTTTAGTTCTGAAGTATGAAGGAAACTATTTCTAGAACATGTGTGTCTCTATGGGCAATATTCAATTGCATTTGTGCATAGGAGTCCAATTGCACGTATCACACAGGTATCATGGAAGATAATATATGATGAAGGGAATGGGGGAAGCGAATAGAGAAATGCACACTAAAACACATGAAAAATATTGCTGAGCAAATGAGTAATGCTTTTTTGTGGTTCTTTTGTAGAGGAAATGCTATGTGGACTCCAGAGTATGACTACAGGGGGTATATTATAGACCTCAGTTTGTGTTGAAATCTCATCCTGTTTTGAAGATCATCTGGTTTCTACAGACACTAGATTGCATTAGTAAGTGTCTATAATTTTGTTCCATTAAAAACTGCAAAGAAACATGTCTCAGACCTCGTGCAAATAGGGAGCAAAAATACAGTTTAGGAAAAATCCACAGTTCCAATGGGAAATGCACCATGGATTAACTGAACAATTTTCAGAAGATATTGGTATGATTGGGATGAATTAGAGGAAGCATCTTCTCTTTCTAATAGAATAATAAATGAAATCCTTGAAATAAAAGTATCACAGTGGATTTAGCTAAGTACAACCAAAAAGAACAAACCTGTAAAATACTTAGTGCTAATAGAAGCAACACAGAAAATCACGACGAGCATCTGAATTGAGTGAAACTTTATGGCCTATTCTGAAGGAAATCAATAACAGCCTAACTAGGGACATCACAAGATCCAGAGCTTGTGTGTTGGATCTCAAGCTGTTTTAAAAATTCGGAGACTAAAGAAAATTCTTATTTTTGCAAGATGTCAATCACAGAGATTGAACTTCTCTGTCTCCTGAAATCTGGACATGTTAAAATACTTTTTTTAACATGTTTTTAGTCTCTCTGATCACAACTTTTTTTTTTAGTGGAAAGTAAACAGATTCATGTTGAAGTCTGCTGAAACTTTTTCTAAGATTTTACTGCAGCAGTTCTTTTCAATTTTTTGACTGAAACAGGTTTTTAGGGAATATATATCCGTAGAGGCAAGTGAAGGATAATCAAGGAAAATCTCACTCTTTTCAGGTACGTGCTGTGGCATCCAATTCTAATACATTTTCTTTTTTTTCACATTATTTACAATCATATAACCTTACCTGGTCAGTAATTGCATTTCTGCAATATACCATGAATGGACAGTTGTACTTAATGAAAAATAGCACTTGTGACTGATGTTTGTGATTTGGATCATATAGACTAGGAGACAGTATATAGCAAAAGATTGCTAAAAATTAAAGGGGTAACTTGAAAACACAATCAGTAAAGCAAATGCATTTTTTACGAGATACATGTCAAAGTTAAGATATGCTTTATACTACAGATCAACTTTTTAATAAGTTGTGCTCTTTAGAGATGTTAATCACAATTTCCTCTCCCTTGTCTAGGTTTGACAGGCTTCAAAATACCCACTTATCATACAACAAAGCTCCTGCTCTGCTATTAACAGCATGGGAAATATGTTTATAGGCACTTTGTCAGGTCCTGTGGTTAGAAGAGTCAGCAAAACCTACTCATTCATGTTTCTCATGAGCCTTTCCCCTCTCTTTCCCCCTCCTCTCCAACTGTCTCAAACAAAAAGCTGGCTCTGTGTTTGCAGTGTCCTGTGAACTGTTTCATTGCTGGTGATTAAAAACAAAGCAAGTCAAACCTTTGTGGGAATTTATAGAGTGGCAATAAATCCAGTACATGCCATCCACATGCTCTTCAAACCTCTTCATATAACCTCTGTTCTTTTGTTCTAGGATAAAGAGCATGGACTCTGATAAATGCAACTACTTGTAAGAAGGAAAATCCCTATGTCATGTACTGTGTCCCCCTCCTCCCACCTCCTGATCCTGACTTTGTAACAGGGATTAGAGGGTGGGAGGATAGCTCGCCAGAGCAACCTAAATTCTATAAAAACTGGAGACCATACATGACACAAAGCTATCTTTGTTATTGTCAGACATAAAAATAAACTAAGGAAAGGCCCAGTTAAAAGGAACAAGGGCAGAGTGTATTTGCACGGAATGGTACAGAAGTGGGAATTTAATCCGTTGTAAGTACAGAGTCATAGTATTTACACTATTGTACTCTTAAAGTAAAATAGAATTGCATGAAGACTACGTAATTGCAACTGACAGCAATGTTTGGCCCAAAGTCCAGCTTAACCAGAGCAGAAGGCAAAGGAACGATGTCTGCAGTCAGTGTAGTGCTAGTGAATATCTGGAAGGAAATGTAATACTCCATTCCTGCTTCAGGACTCTCTTTTGGTGTTGTAGATAGAACTAAAACCGACTCTGTCTCACCAGTTGAGGACTTTCCCGTTTAGAGAGAGTTATAACATGCACACTTGGAGGACAACTTGGCCTTGGCAGGGAGGAGAGGGTGGGATTGGGCCCTGATCGTGCCATGCTGGAGCAGCCATCCTACTGGCGCTTCTGCAGGGACCTCCTGCCAGCTCACACAGGCGGGGCAGAGGCGGCTGAAGGACCGTACGTGGTCTGGAGACTAGCAGAGGAAAAAGAAACTCTGGCTTACTAGCTTTTGATTACGTATAACACTTGGTAAATCATTTAGTAAACTGTCTTCTGAGTATTTATCATATGTATTGTATGCACAATTGTGTAGCCGAATAGTGTCGTAACTACAAGGATCAGAGAGAGCATTATCTGAAGGCATCAGCCCTTCCAATTTTAGAATTTTAATAGAAGGCTCCAGTACTGATGTGGAACATTTTTCATCAGAGAACATCACTAATGTGAGAAAGCAAGCAGCAAATAGTTGTTGTTCCAATCCTCCAGACCAGGCACCAGGGAATGGCAAACATGGACTTTGTGCCTGGGCTGGCAGGCTTGATTGCCCAGCACAGCAAAGGGACTTGGTGACAGCCTGTAGGACAGAACTGCATTTTTCCAGGAATTGTCATTTCCCTTCCTCCCTGTCCCACTCCTTGTGTGTCTTCTCTGTTCTGAAAGACAGAAGTCGGAAGTCCTACTGATAGCAAAACTTTGAAATTTTCTTCATGAAAATTTTTTAAATTTTGAAGTGGTTTTGGTTTGGGTTTTCTTTAAACTATTTTTTTTTTTTTTTTGGATTAAAGAAAAAATGCAAATTCTTTCCGAACAGCCCTTCTGGCCTGTACACATTCATTCATCAGTTCCACATGAAACATGGCTTTCACTCTGTTCCCATGTCCTCTTCAAGCCCCACTTGAACTCAGTGATTAATTGATGGCAGTAATAAGCTGCTATCATCTCCGCAATAGCTGTGAGAGAGAATTGAGACTGCTTGCCAACAGGCGTCAGCAGTGCTATTTTGGAAGGAGTGAAGTAAACTTCCGTAATGCTAATACTGAACAGCACAGATAGCTGATGGGCAGCACCATTCCAATACACACTATTTTTGATCATTCCAACAGAAAATTAACTCTGGCTTTCACAGTTACGTGCTGCCACTGGAAATGTTGATACTCAGAAATGGGGATCTGTGTTTTAAGGGACACTGCATTTTCCAAGATACCGAGAAGTCAGGCCATCTCTTTTCCCCATGGGAAGACTTTTTGCTGATGGCCCCACCACCATGCCCATGTCATGCCTCTTTGCTCTCCCAGCTCCTTGGTCAGGTGTTGCCCTCACACATCCAGTTTCCAGATTTTTTCTCAGTCAATTCGTATTTTTCTCTCTGAGCCTTTTATTCAATGTAGTTTCTTCCCACTCCAGCTCTCGGCTCCAATCTCCCCAGCCCCAGTGTCTCTTGCTGACTCCCACCATTCCTAGCCCAGTCAACTTTCCTTGAATATTTGCCCTAAAAGAGCTGGAGTCCTCTACCACAGTGTCCCACTCAGTTTCCTTTGCAGACACAAAACTGCCTTGCAAACATCTCCTCACTCACGAACCTTATCCCATGTGCTTCCTTTTGGCCTGTCCTTTCCTGTTCTTCCCCTCGGTCTTCTCCAGAAGTCTTTATACTTTCTGAGCTGCCTCTTCCTGCTTCCTTTAAAAACAGCTTGGATGATCTCTAACTGTTTTTCCTTGATTCTCCAGAACCAGCTGCTTCTCCTCCCTCATTTCCTCTACTTGGCTCCTCATCATTAGCCCCCTTAACACTGCTGCTCCAGGAACTAGGGTTACCCATGACTAAGTCCCCTTTCTGCAGCTCACAGAAAGTACTGTTTTGAAAACTTCCTCATGTGCATTCCCATTTTTGTTGCCAGCGAGAGCAGTGTCTGGAAGCTGCTGCTGGAGTAGAAACAGAGGGGTGGTGCTGGGGAGCTTAGGAGATTTGGACTGGCTTCAAACTTCCTTCAGTGGAGCATAGAGAGGCAATTAATGGGGAAGCCTGGCACAGTGCCCATCTGCAGAGTCTGCCTGTGCTGTACAGCTGGCCTTACTCATTTGAACATTTTCTTTGGTTCAATTCACCACATGGCTTTACTTCACTAGGATTAGCTCTTCAGTTGTTGCAAACTTACGCAGCCTTATGGAAAGTAATGTGGAGATGCTGGTTTACAGTAACTAAGGATACGGTGCCTTTTATTGGGGGGGGGAGCTTTGAATGGAACTAAAACTTGAAACAGGATTTCTCTTGGTGTCACATCAAAACCCCAAGTTAGACATAATTTCAGCACAAAACCTCAAAGTGGTCTGAGTGAATATGAAAGTGCTTATGAAGTTTAGGGAATCTTTAAATGGGCTTGCTTTCAGCTCTGTACATACAATTATCTCATGTGATTCCAAGTGTCAGATTTTAGTGCAACAACCTTGCATTAATTTAATTAATCTCCAGCTGGAAGAAAAGGCATAAAAATGTGCACAATGTATTCAGACTTAATTATTTGTTCAACCTTATTCTGAGATGTGCATTTTTAGCAAACAATCTAAAATTCTCAGTTTCATAGACTTCCTAGGCATTAAAATGTAGATCTTTAATGGGAAGTTATGTTAGAGCCAACAGAGGATTTAGGGATCCTGAAGTCAGGCAGTGTAGCAACTATATTTTAAGCACTTTTCCCTGGAATGAAATCTGAAATCTTTACAGTCCTCAGGGCATGGGAAGGGTTGTATAATTCAACATGGTAGTCCCAAAACCCTGTGCACTAGGAGGAGAAGGCTAGCCAACAAAAGTTGCCAAAGATGGATTATGGCAGAAATTTTTCTGCTCCCTTGAGTTGAAGTGCAGAGTCAAGATTACGGGCAGGCATATTGACTAATTAAAATATGGTTTAGAGTTACCTTAATTATCTAGCAATAATTAAGACTTCTTTCTAGGTCATGTTGTGAACTGGATTCCCATGACACTCAGGCACTGATGTTAAAAATTTTAGCTGGTTCTGTGCAACCTCCAGGCACCAGTATGTTTAAGAATTTGTGCCAGACTTCAGTGATTACATGTTCTATGCCTATGCTCGAGTTGCAACAAAAGTATAATGCTTTTAAAGAAAGACTATGGAAATGGATTACATGGTTAGAGTAAAATGCCCATCTTCCGTAGAATTATCGTGTTCATTAAAACACTTACGCAGGGAAGGCGGTCATTTAGGATCACTTAGGTTTATTTACTGCCTCAGCTAAGGGAGGAATATAAGCCTCAAATTCTTTTGTTGTCAAAGAGCAGCTCAGATGTGAGACTGAAGTGGGATGGGAAGTATTGCCTTTGCTTCAGTCGAGGTTTGCCAGGTGGAGGAACCGATGCAAGACATAGTCAGAGCAGAGTTGCCTGGCTCAGTGGCTTAGCGTTAGGAATCCTAGTGGAAGGAGGAGAGTTCTGAGCTCCTGCAGGTGAATTCCTGCACCATGAAATTCAACATTGCATATATGGAATAATAGATAAGTAATACCGAGTAGTTCTTGGTGTGCAACTCTTCACACTACTTACAGCAAAAAAGATATCCAAGAAAATCCTCAGGCAGCCAGCAGAAATTGTGAAGCTGAGGTTTGCATGTTGTCATCATCTTAATATAAAAGTGGTAGGAGTATGTGGCAGTCAATATGAGTAACTCTCTTTCACATATAATATAAAATAAAAAAGAGACGAATCATAAGATTCACAGATTCAGAGGCTAAAGTAAGTGGCACAGCCCAGCAATCTATAATCTTCCCAACATAGAAGCAAAGGCCATTAAAAAAACCTGGTTTAACTATCAGTTAGACAAATTACTTTCCCCTTTTGCTTACTCCCTCTCCTGTAAATATGGTCACACATTGATTGTAGTAGAATGGAGCAATGTTCAGTGGTTTATCATTAATTTGCTTTTTTTTTCCAGTAAGACATTTCTTGCTCCTTCACTAAAGCACTCTTTTTCTCCCAAATTCCAACATATAATCTCTTAAGCAGAGTGTTTATTCAGAAAATTAAAAAAAAATTCTGCAGAGAAAATGCTTTAAAAAGTAATTATATAGTGATCATAAAGAGCTTCAGAAGAACGTGCCATGAGCATGTTAATTATTTTCTCATCTAACCTCTCCTTAATGTGACTCAAGGGAAAAGCAAAAACCAATCAGTTGTTAAGGATTTTAATGTAAAGCATCCTATTTGCGAAGAATGTCTCCATTTGTCTCTACTTAGATTACAGCAGAATCCTCAATTTTGATGGAAGTCTCCTTTTTGCTGCCTGCGGTCAAGTTATTGCTGCATTTTTTTGTTGGTTTCTACATTCACAAGCTGTTATTTGAAGCAATGCTATTCACAGCAGGTCACTCCTCACACTAGATAATTCTATCCTAGAAATGACTGATACAAAGATTCTACTTCATAGCCTGGAGTAAAGATACTTCCTCTGAGCTGAGTTTGAAAGTATTTCATTCACATGACTGCAGTCACATCAGTAACATTTCCAGACCACCAAGCTTCCGGAAGAAAACACTCAGTGCCAAAGTCTGCTTCCATTTATGTGGATGTTAAATTTTGCTATTATATGTGCCAGTGGCCAAAGAACCAGGTTGTGAAAGAGTAATTAAGAACATAATTTCCGCTCTGTGAATTACATGTCTGTTTTTGAAGGCAGATTTTTGCTGTTTTACCATTGGCTTTCAAAAGTTTGTTTCCCCTGAAGTTGCACTCATTCACTGTATATTAGGGCTTGTTTGGACTACATTGAAGATTTTGAAAGGAATTTAATTATACATAGTCTGATACTGTACTTTCCTGTATTTTCACCAAAGTGAAAATCTTAAAATCTGATACATTCTCCCACTTTAGATATTGCTTTGATTAAAGGAGAAATGTGATGATTCAGAACAACCAAATATTTCAATGAATTTTTAGCAAGTTTAATGTTCTTCCATAGTGAGAAAAAGAGGAGTGATCTAAAGCTGTCAGTCTTTGCATCTATAAGACACTTTTCCCTCAGTAATGACTTGCTCATATTAGTAACAATGTTTTGAGTGTTGGAACAATCTCCCCGGGGATGTGGTAGAGTCCCCAGCACTGGAGGTTTTCAAGATGGGATTGGACAGCGTGCCATCTCATCAAGGCTGCCTCTCCCACGAAAGGTTGAACTAGATGATATTTCAAGGTCCCTTCCAGTCCAGGCTGTTCTATGATTCTATGAGATTTATGTCTTCAGACACCAATTCTGACCTAATATCTTGCACTGCATACCACCAGTATACTGATCCTACCCATAAAAAGCCAATTGCAACATTGCCTGACAAGCACTGAGCACCTACAGTCACAGATGACCCTTTACATCTGAGGTGTAAAGGTGTTTCCAATTAACAATGTTTCAGCTGCTTCGATGCAGACATTTTTTGGTAGATAAGCAATACTAGCCATGCAGTGATACACACAGTTATTCAGTTTTCTCTCTCGCCAAACAAAATTTAAGATGGCGCAGACTTCTTGTCTTAATGAGCACAGTGATATACGAAACTCTCTATTCCATTTCTTGGTGTGACTCAGATAAGCACTTTCATCTTGCCAGCTTCTGTCCTTGCACTTCTGGAGCACTATAACAGTTAGTATTTCTTCAGTCAGGACATGTAGCTAAGAGACACCACTCTGAAACTTATTTCATTGTTAATTTATCCATGCATTTAGCAATTTTTAATCTTTAGTGATGAACATGGGTTTTTAATCAATTACACAAAAGAAAGAGATTTGGCATTCCACAGCCCAGTTTAACCAACTGTCTCTGCCACACATCTAGGCACACCGGTCATCTGCTCCCCAAAGCCTCAACGTGAGCTGCTGAGTACATTCAGAAACATGTTAGTCGTCTGTCTAACTGATAAGGTCCTACACATCTAACCACACAGAGAAGCTGATTCCTCTCATCTCAGTTCTTGGGTTCTTAAGATAAAATTACTATCTAGGCATTTCTATGTAAAGAAATATACAAAACGCATTTTAATTTTAAAAGATGAAGAGGGTGGAGTCATTTAACCTTTTAACCAGATAAACGTGAGCTTAAATTGTACTGCTCATTGCAAGAAATGTCATGACATTTTCTTCCTTTTGGAAATAAAACTGCTTCAGTTCATTTGGAAGCAAGAAATCTATATGACATAGTAATATCACCACCTTGTGGGGAAGAAATGTGTCCTGGCATGTACAAGCATTAACATGTCTGTGAATATTCCTGGAGCACCTGTGTACTTACAAACACTACGGTTTAAAACCTTGATTTATAAAGATATTTCAAATTTATAATTTTTTAATGTCTGTATTAAAGTGTTATAAAATAATGTACTTATACATATAAAAATAACGGATAAATATATTTAAGTGCCACTCTGCACAGTATTTCCAACAATTCTGCTTTCTCCAACTCTCATTTTCATAGAAAACATTGAAATTAGGCTCTTCTGAGAAGCTGGACATTCAGCAGAGGCTGAAATATACCCAGCCTGTACTCAATCAACTGACTAACAGGACCATCCTTTCTCCTCCTTAAGACCCCATTATTTTGTTTTCTATATAAACTCCAAACTCTATCAAACGTAAGTCAGGGTTTGTACAGACAACGATTTTCATCACTACAGGCGTAACAGTCTATCCTGTGCATTGAATTACACAGTATCCTGTGGAAAAAAAATAGTATATGTTGATGTTATTAAAGGCTGTAGTATAAAAAAAATACTTAAGATTTAGCACGAGAATTGTAAACTTAACTCTAGACTTTCCTAATGCTTTTGGATACTTTTCAGTGTTAGTAACAGCCAATACAAAGGTTTTCATGTTTATTTCCACAGAAACTATTTTACAGAGAAAGGTGAAAAAATATTCTCTGTTACTATAACACCATGGACGTACGCTGGGTCTTAAAAAAGTAGAAGAAAGTTTTCTTTATTGAAAAGTATGAAAGACCTTCTAAAATTTCGTAGAATCATAGAATCAGAGAATGCTTTGGGTTGGAAGGGACTTTTCAAGGTCATCAAGCCCAACCCCCCTGCAGTGATCAGGGACATCTTCAACTAGACCAGGATGCTCAGAGCCCTGTCCAACCTGGCCTTGAATGTTTCTATGGATGGGGCCTGCACTACCCCTCTGGGCAACTCATTCCAGTGTTTCACCACCCTCATGGTAAAAAATGTCTTCCTTATATCCAGTCTAAATCTACTCTCCCTTAGTTTAAAGCCATTACTCCTTGTCCTATCACAGCAGGTCTTGCTAAAAAGATTGTCCCCATCTTTCCTATAGGCTCCCTTCAGGTACTGGAAGGCTGCAATAACGTCTCCCTGCAGCCTTCTCTTCTCCAGGCTGAACAACCCCAACTCTCTCAGCCTTTCCTCGTAGGAGAGGTGTTCCAGTCCTCTGATCATTTTTGTGGCTCTCCTCTGGACCCACTCCAACAGGGCCATGTCTTTCCTGTGCTGAGGGCTCCAGAGCTGGACACAGGACTCCAGGCGGGGTCTCACCAGAGCAGGGTAGAGGGGCAGAATCACCTCCCGCAACCTGCTGGCCATGCTGCTATTGATGCAGCCCAGGATATGGTTGACCTTCTGGGCTGCGAGTGCACATTGCTGGCTCATGCCCAGCTTTTCATCCACCAGTAGCCTCAGGTCCTTCTCAGCAGGGCTGCTCTCAATCACTTCATCCCCCAGCCTGTGTTAATACTAAGGGTTGCCCTGACCCATTGCAGGACCTTGCACTTGGCCTTGTTGAACCTCATGAGGTTAACACAGGCCCACCTCTCCATCCTGTCTAGGTCCCTCTGGATGGCATCCCGTCCTTCTGGTGTGAAGGGGTTTTGTACTGTTGAACAAGGAAATTCTGTTTTACTACTAGAAGCAATTTTTTTTCCCTGTGTCCTGGTATCCATATAGCAATAAAGGAGACAATGTATAGCAGAATACTGCCAGGATGAAATACATTCAAAACATACTTTAGAGGAACTAAATTTGAGCTTTTTAAAGAAGACATTATGCCTTTAAAATTACATAGGCGAAATAAACTATTTCTCTTGTCCTGCACTGGAACAAAGTATTGCAGAAGTCCTACACTCCTCAAAGATAAGAGAAAGCTGTCATTTACACTGCCCACTTGACACATTTATCTTGGATGCTTCAGTGCTTAAATAGAAAACTCCAGGCTTTCATAAACTGATTTAGGCAACCTATCCTGCTCCTAGGCTTCCTACCTGGCCATGGAGGTCTCCAGACTGTGGTTTCAGAGATCCTTGCTTAGGAACCCACCTCTCCATTACTTGGAATGTCCCTGATGGGTGAATGATAAGGTGATCAGTTTAGGTTTCATAGCAGGCATTTTGACACCTTAATATCCAGATGATGGTTACTCTTTTGGGAGCAGGCTCTTACTGCAGAAGGAGGTATGAGGAAGAGGCTTATTTCAGACAGTAGTAAAGCAGTTGCCAAAAAATCAGGAAAAGGTCCTAGCTTTACAATAGCTTGCGGATGTTTGCACTACAGTTTCTACTACCCTGTAGCCAAAAATCTGGCAGAAAAGTCAGGGCTAAATCTCTTTTGAGCTTTTTCTGTTTAACCTGGACCTTTTACAGCACAAACTGCAAAAAGAGCAAGAAAACAAGCTAAAGCAAGCCTAACTTATGAGAAGGGGATTCTACTGAGAGACATTGCTAGTCCGTCTGCTCCTGGTGTTGGTTGCTGTCAATGGCTCTTAAATGCACAAGCATCCTCTGGTTCTGGTTCCTGCAGATACATTTTCTCAAGGTAGTTTCCTGCTTAGGCAACAATCCCCTCCCCTTTTTTTTTCCTGACTGTGTAGCCCTTCTGCGAGTCTGAACATGATCACCAGATTTTAATTTTTTTTCCATCTAATTTATTTCTTATCCAACTTTCAAGCATGGGTTTCTTTTAAAAAATCCTACCAGCTTCAGATTCACACTCAAAAGAAGAGCAATTTGGAAAATCTGAACTCCAGAAAATACTTGTAAGTAGTGTTTGCATTTGGCACTGCAAAATTCTTGCAGCTTGCAAAAGCACAGAGAAGTCTTTTTAGCTCCTGCCTCACCTATGTAGTGATTCAGAGCTGAGACAAAGACCTGGCTAAAAACCTGGGAAAAGCAGGGTCTGTTAGGTGTGATCTTTGTGTACTAATTGCCACATAGTAAGCACAGAGTTCTGCAGACAGCATAGCGACCACAGACAGCATCTATCTGAGGGAGTAGCGCACCGTTTCTGCAGTGCAGACTAACTGCTAGGATGCTCCCTTGGGAGAGGTGACTGGAAGTCCTCATGTCCATCCAAGGTCAACCCACCACAAAGGCCATAGTATAGGGCAGGCAGGACATCCCCTACAAGGTCGTACAACCTCACCTTTCCTTTGAGTGCCATGAGGGGGGCCAGGACACACATCCAAGACCTCACTCGCCCACCCCTGGCTGATGGCAGAAGCTGCCTCTACTTCTGTAGGGTGAAGGGAGGCAGCTGCTGCAGCGGGGTCGGGGGCTGCTGCCCCTCGCAGACCCAGGGATCGTGCCCATGGGTGACTGCTGTCAGTCACGCTGGGTGCCAACGGCCTGCTCCCCGTGCTTTCAGCCATGGTGCGGGACTGTGCGGGACGTGGAGCCAGCGGCAGCAGGCAGCAGAGACCCACCAGCTGCTGCGCGGGGAGGAGGTTGAGCTCCACGGGGCGCAGGAGCTGCTGCAGCTGCAGCTTGCCCAGGAGTTGGGGAAGGCAGGCAGGAGCTGCAGGGTGTCCCACAGCAAGCTTCAGGACGTCCTAAACAAGCTCTGCTGGGAGACAGCTGGCTGCCAGCCCAGCTGCATCTGCCACCTCCAGAATGAGCTGCAGATGGAGAGGAGACTCTTCACAAAGCACATCCTGGAGCAGCTCGAGGGCAAGATGCCCACCTGCCCCTGCAGGGCCCGGACCAAAGGCTGACTTGGGCACTATGACCACCATGAGATGTGGAACTCCTGCTCCCCTGATGGAGATGGGCCTCAGCCCTGTCAGTGGCCAGCCACCAGATCAAGCCTTGGTCTTTCCAGCTGATGCTACAGAGGAGACGCCCTGAAAGCCACAGTGCTGGGCAGCAGACAACATGCAAGGCTGTGGCAGATGCTCTACTCCAGGTGTCAGAGACTGTGGGGGAAGACCTGGTGCCTCCTGGTAGCACATGCAGCTGGCTCCTGGAGCAGACCACCTGCCTGCAGAGTGCCGTGGAAGACTTGGAGAGGCAAGGCAGTGCCCTTGAGATGGAGACCCACCTTCTGAGAAAGGGAAGCTCTTCAGAAGCATGCAAGGAGGCAGAGAGGCTGCAGCAGAAAAATGCTAAATTAGCTGCCCTCACTGAGCATCAAAGAGAAAGATGCAGGCGTCTGCAGGAGACTGTTGAACACCTGATGAATACTCCAGTGCCACTGCATATCCAAAGATCTACTGAGGAGCTGTGCATGAAATTGTTTCCTCAGCAGAGGCCAGGAGAAAAGAGAAAGAGTGCTAGAGCTGTGCTGGCGCAGGACAAGCAGAACGAAGTCTCACACAAGACAGCTGAGGAGCTTCAGGCCTAACTGGTGGCAGATGAAGAGGGCTCATATGATGTGAGCACCCTCAGCCAAAGGTGTGAGGTGTTGCAGATGCAGCTTGTGGAGACAACGAATGAAAACACCAGACTGGCTGAAGAAAATTCTTGTCTCCATAAGCAGATGCGCTGGGCAGAAAAGATTCAAGCTGAAAATGCTGGCCTGAAGGGGCAACTAATGCAAGTGGCAGAGGAGTGGAATTCTGCCATCCAAACTATGAGCTGTCTCAAACCCAACTGTAAAATGCAGAGTGCAAACTGAAAGCCATGAAAGAAATGTCACAGAGAAGGCAACAGCTGGAGAAGCAACATGAGGAGACAAAGTCAGTGCTACAGAGGCAAGAAAAGGAAGACAAGTTTTTGCAGAGTACTCAGACAGAAGTAAAAACAGGACACAAAGAAGCCATGTGACTGTGTGAAGCTGTTATGGGTTTGCATGGCAAGGTTTTGTTAGTGGAGGGGCTATAGGGGTGGCTTCTGTGAGAAGCTGTGAGAAGTTTCCCCACGTCTGATAAAGCCAGTGCCAACTGGCTCTAAGAATGATCTGCCGCTGGCCAAGCCCAAGCCAATCAGCGACGGTGGTAGTGCCTCTGTGATAACATATTTAAGAAGGGGAAGAAAAAACTCTGCAGTGAAACGGCAGTAAAGAGAGAAGAGTGAGATGATGTGAGAAAAACAACTCTGCAGACACCGAGGTCAGTGAAGGAGGGGGAGGAAGTGCTCGAAATGTTGGAGCAGAGAGCCTTCCCTTGCAGCTCGTGATGAAGACCATGGTGAGGCAGGCTGTCCTCCTGCAGTCCATGGAGGTCCACGGTGGAGCAGATCTCCACCTGTAGCCTGTTGAAGGAACCCCACGCCGGATCAGGTGGATGCTTGAAGGAAGCTGTGACCCCGTGGGGAGCCCGCACTGGAGAAGGCTCCTGCCAAGACCTGCAGACCTGTGGAGAGAGGATCCCATGCTGGAGCGGGGCTTGTGACCCCGTGGCGGACCCACGTTGGAGCAGCCTGTTCCTGAAGGACTGCACCCTGTGGAAGGGTCCCACGCTGAAGCAGTTGATGAAGAGCTGCAGCCCGATGGGAAGGAGTCACGTTGGAGAGTTTGTGGAGAACTGTCTCCTGTGAGAGGGACTTCATGCTGGAGCTGGGGAAGAGTGTGAGGAGTCCTCCCCCTGAGGCACAAGGAGCTGCAGAGACAACATGTGATGAACTGACCGTAACCCCCATTCCCCGTCCCCCTGTGCCACTCGGGGGGAGGAGGCAGAGAAACGGGAGTGAAGCTGAGCCCGGGAAGAAGGGAGGGGTGGGGTGAAGGTGTTTTAAGATCTGGGTTTCTTTCTCACTATCCTACTCTGATTTGATTGGTGATGAATTAAACTTCCTTTTCTCCCAAGTTCAGTCTGTTTTGTCTGTGACAGTAATTGGTGAGTGATCTCTCCCTGTCCTTGTCTCGACCCTGGAGCCTTTCATCATATTTCCTCTCCCCTGTCCAGCTGAGGAGGGGGAGTGATAGAGCGGTTTTTGTGGGCACCTGGCATTTATCCAGCCCAAACCAAAACACCAGCTCAGGTGAGTGAACTGGAGAATCGCTTTCACAGCCATTCAGAGTCAGCTTGGGCAGAGGATGGTCGTGGGTCCTTCATTCTTTCAGAGGAGGACCCTACCAGTGAGACAAGAACTGGTAGCAGACAAAGAGTCTGTCATCCTGCTGGCTCTGGGACAATATGCGGGAAAGCTTTGAATATTCATAGCTCAATATAGCTATGATCCTTGTAAGGTGTTTATTTTCCAGGTTATTTCAGGTTTTTGTTATAGTCGAAAGTGAACACAATGTAGAATGCATAACTGAGCTTGGGAATGCATGCAGTCTGTCCTCACTCACAAACTAAGCATTTGTCACTAGGTGACAGTGTAACACTTTGTATTTGATCTCAGTCTGCTTTCATGGCTGACATTCACGGCTCCCTAACAATTTTCAACAGACAGAGCTGAAGATGTACTTATTCTGTTAACCACTGCCCAAGGCATTTAAAATGAGGTGGAGAAAGAGGATTTGAATGCCCATAGAGGAGAAGGGCACATGTCTGTGCTAGTTAAACAGGACACTGCAACCTGATGGGCTCTGTGGTTAATTCTTTTTCTATGTCTGCCTGTCCTGGTTTCGGCTTGGACAGAGTTAATATTTCCCAGTAGTTGCTGTGTTTTGGATTTCCTACGAGAAGAATGTTGATAACGCTGATGTTTTTAGTTATTCCTAAGAAATCAGCAACTTCCTCTAGTCCCATGTCCAGCTAATGAGCAGGTGTGGGGCAGATGGGAGGGAGCATGGTCAGACAGACAGCCAAGCTGGCCAATGGAAATATTCCATACCATTAAAGTAACGTTCAGTTTATAAAGGTGGGGTTGGCCGCAGGGCAGAAATCCTTTTTTTCTTTTCTCTTTCCCACAGAATCACAGAATAGTAGTGGTTGGAAGGGATCTCTGTGGGTCATCTGGTCCAACCCCCCTGCCGAAGCAGGGTCACCTACAGCAGGCCGCACAGGACCCCGTCCAGGAGGGTCTTGAATATCTCCAGAGAAGGAGACTCCACAACCTCCCTGGGCAGCCTGTTCCAGTGCTCCGTCACCCTCAGAGGGAAGAAGTTCCTCCTCATGTTCAGACGGATCTTGCAGTGCTTCAGTTTGTGCCCATTGCCCCTTGTCCTGTCACTGGGCACCACTGAAAAGAGCTTGGCCCCATCCTCCTGACACCCACCCTTCAGATATTTGTAGGCATTTATAAGGTCCCCTCGCAGCCTTCTCTTCTTCAGGCTGAACAAGCCCAGCTCCCTCAACCTCTCCTCGTAGGGGAGATGCTCCAGTCCCCTCACCATCCTCGTAGCCCTCCGCTGGACTCTCTCCAGTAGCTCTTCATCTTTCTTGAACTGGGGAGCCCAGAACTGGACAGAGTACTCTAGATGAGGCCTCACCAGGGCAGTGTAGAGGGGAAGGAGAACCTCCCTCGTCTTGCTGGCCACACTCTTCTTGATTCACCCCAGGATCCCATTGGCTTTCTTGGCAGCCAGGGCACATTGCTGGCTCATGGTTAACCTGTCGTCCACCAGGACACCCAGGTCCCTCTCCGCACAGCTGCTCTCCAGCAGGTCCACCCCAATTCCCTTGAGTTTGAATCCTCTCTGGTCCAGGAGTTAAAACTTTTCCGGGAGTTTGTTCGTTTTTTCAGTGAATTTGGTGAGTTATGTGAAATTACTGAGTGTGTCAAAATCTACAAAATCTGTGAGCTCTGGGAAACCCATTGGTTTCTTGATCACTGCTTAGGGACTGACTGTGAGTTGGTCATCAGGTGGTGAGAAAGTTATATTGTATATAGTTCATTTTGCATATTTATTACTATTACTAGTAGTAGTATTTCCTTTGTTGCCTTGTTAAACCATCTTTATGTTAAACCACGAGTTTTACCTTTTGTCCATTTCTCCTCCCCATCCTGCTGGGGCAGAAGGGAGGGGTGAGCGAGCGGCTGTCTGGTTCTTAGTTGCCAGCTGCCAGGCTAAACCATGACAATGCCTATGGCCTAGGCTGTCCTGGACTTTTCCAAATAGTCCTGAGTTCAAATCAGCTGTTTGTCCTGATCAGCTGATGCATCCCCCTTTGCCCCCTCCGTTGCATACATTCTCAATCAATTGTTACATCCAAATTTCAGCAGCTGCTTCTCAAGGGTGGGTTACCAGGTTTCACCCTTTGTGGGTAAAGTAGGCTAAAGAAACACACCTTCTATATGAAGCCAATAGTTTGTTGTTAGTCTAAAGTCAGCAATATTATTATTAGTCTAGTTAAAATTATATTAAAATTTACATTCAGGCTAATTGTTACAGCACTTTCCCGATAGTGATACAGTTAGCACAGATATACACACAATTTCTTTTATCTCATGTTTTCTTTTGTTGAGCTCATCTTTTTGTATTTCTCAGGGTCCTAAAATCAATGGCACCTATCTGGCTTGGTGTTTAAGAGAATTTAAGAGAAAGGATTTGCCCAAACTTGGCCAATTTAATGCATGTGCACTAAGTAGTTTACTACTTCAGATATAGCGTTCCTCACGAGTGCTTCAACTGCCAGACTAGACTGCAGACTAGCTTGCAGTAATCAGGCATTTATCCATAGGAGGACACTAAGTACGTGAAAGGTAGAAGTGCTGAATCACAGAATTATTTAGGTTGGAATGGATTACCAAAGGTCTCCTAATCCAGCCTTCTTCTCCAAGAAACATGGCTTTCCAAGTTAGTTCGGGTTATTCATGGCCTTGTCCGGTGAATTTTTGAAAATCTCCAGTGGTGGAGATACCACAAGTTCTCTGGCAACCTGTGCTTAACCACTTTCATGGGGAATTTCTATCTGTAAATACAGACTCGAAGTTTCCGTTGCTGCAACTTTTAACTGTTGCTTCTTAACCCTTTGTTGAGCTCCCCTGAGAAGAATCTGTCCCTGTGTTGCCTATAACTTTGCATTAGGCAGCAATCAGATATCCCTTTATCTCTCCACCCTTCTGGGATGTCTTTGAAAACAGGTTTTGTTAAGGTGTCTGATTTCAGGAATATAAAAATTCAGTACATTTGATTTCATTCAAATTCCTTTTCAAACTTTTGACCACTACTTGCAACAAATCCATTCAAGCTCTTAAAAGATCCAAACACGTGAAATCATTCATTGCAGTGGGGGAACGATAAAAAAACCCCAAACATCCAAAAGTCAACAAGCCCAAGTGCTTGAAAACTGGATATGTGAATGGACTGCCCCAAACCGCCTGTGAGGTTGTCTGGCTGCAGGCTGGTACTGCTGCAGAGGAAGATGACCACCAGCCAGTTAAACAGTAACCAGGCGTTTGCCAGGGGACCTTTGAATTGTAAAAAAGGTCAGCTTGAAAAGAAGTATAAAAGACTCCTTGAATTTTTTTTTTACCTGTGAGACAAAGAAAAGTACACAAGGCAAAGCCTGGTGTGGCACTGCCAGGAGTTGCCCCGCTGTGTCGCAGCCTTCCTGCAGGCCACCATGAGCCACCTGCACTCAGCCCAAGGAGGGGGTATGTTCCACGGGCAGGGACCCACGCCTCCGTGTGCCTACGGGACCCTGCAGGAGTTATTTTGCACCAGCCCCAGCAGGCTGTGAGGAGCTGCAGGGCCACACGTAGAGCTAAGGCACTCACATCTTCAGTGGGAGATGAAAATGTATAGTGTGCAAACGGGCGAACCCCCAGTCTTGGGATAGGAAGTGCATGTGTAACCCTACATGACCGCAAAGAGGGCAAGCGTGTGCACATCAGTCTCTGTGTGTGTGTGTGTATGTGTTGGGATAGGATTAGAACTTTTCGTAATTTTTTAGAAAAGAATGTTCAGAAATTCATAGGTGTTTATTGACACTTTGTATGTGGCTTATCTGTTGTGTTGCTGATAATGATCATAGAATCACAGAATGGTTTGGGGTGGAAGAGACCTTATGGATCACCTAGTGCCAACCCCCCTGCCACAACCAGGGACATCTTCCACCAGCCCAGGTTGCTCAGAGCTCCATCCAACCTGGCCTTGAACACTTCCAGGGAGGGGGCAGTCACCACTTGTCTGGGCAACCTGTTCCAGTGCCTCACCACCCTCATTGTAAAGAATTTCTTCCTAATATCTAATCTAAATCTACCCTCTCTCAGTTTAAAGCCATTACATCTTGTCCTATCACTACATGCCCTTGTAAAAAATCCCTTTCCGGCTTTCTTGTAGGTCCATTCAGGTACTGGAAGGCTGCTATAAGGACTCTCTGAATGATTCCAAATTACCGATTGCCAGTAATTTCTGTCATTAACAAATCAATAAACCACTTTGATCCTGATTTGATTAATTGTGAATCAAGCAGTTTTCCTTGCACTAGTGTATTAATGCATGTCTTTCACCTCCTGTGATCAGAGACCCAGCAAGTGTCCCAGCTGCTGTTTCATGATCAAGCTTCCTAGCACAGAGGTGCTGCTCTGAACATCAGATTTCCCATCAGAAGAACATCTCACTAGAGGTGGACATTTCTTTACAGAGTTTCAATTTAATTGAATCACCATTTTCTAATGAAAAAGTTCAGCTGAAGAATTCATAATCTGCTTGACATTTTGTTTAGTTCAGTTAGACATCAACTGTAATGTCACTGATTTTAAAAAGTAGCTGGATATGTTTTTTAGCAATCCAGTATTATATGAAATATTTTAGGCTGTAGGCCTTTTGTGTGTAAGTGGAATAAATCAAGCAATGACTTAGATCTACATAGCACTGATAATGAGCTTGTTGTATTGAAGGATTTTTTCAAGACTATGCTTTTATGTGTGCTCTGTGTGACATCACTGAAGGCTCCTTCAGGATTTGTTCTTATTGCAAACCTCACAGTTATGCCACAAGATCATTTTCCTCACTCTTTGTTACAGAAATAGAATCAGAAGTGCAAAATATGGAAATTAAGTCATCTAAAAGACATAGAGCAGAAAAGAGTGGCTGTGACCTGAGGGTTTTATCAACTCTTTGTACTTATCAGGAAATACACTGAATTTACACCTGTTCTGAGAGCAAGCACTAAACCTTGCACTGTGACAGCAAGCAATAAAATGTCACCTTCCTGAAACATCATGCTAAGAGCAGTAATTAAATGTTAAATTTGCTTGAGTTTTCACATGTATTCTGTATAGAACTTCTTCATATAACTCAATTTCAGTACTAATCCCCAGAGGATTTTGGTAACAGCAGTATAAATTAATAGAAAGATATCTCGCTTTCTCAGTAAAGTCATCCAGCTTTCTAATAGACGTTGAATAAAATTAATGGAATAACTTTGACAGTTTGTCTGACAGGCACCTTTTAAATACTGCAGTACTGCCTTGATCTGTTATTTGGACTTCAACGATTTTATCTTCCAAGAAGACGAATGTCTTCTACAGCATGGGCTAATGTCAGCATTGATCAGTTTCTTATTCAACACCAGTAATTGAAAATCTTTCTTTTCTGACCCACAAACAGGTTTTTTTTTCATCCTGGCATTGCAGAGCTCTGTTAGTGTGACAGAGCAGGGACAAGAAATCCGAGTCTTTTCCCTGCAAGTGAGAGTTGAGCTCCTTCTTTGCTCTGCATGTCTCAGCACTTCTCACTCTGCATTTTTGGCTCCCCAGCTATAAAAGTAGTGAAAACTACCCCAAAAGCTAGCAGTTTGGGCATTTCCTTGGGAGAGTGGGCTGAGACCCTGAAAGAGAAGAGTTTCACAGAGAAGAGTGTCCTGTGCTGGCCACTTTGCCGTATGCTTTAAAGCAGACCATCCGTTTGAATTGCCAGTCGATGTAGGCATTTTCAATGAAGTCAATAAGAGAGATAAGCACCTTAGTGTGATTGTACTATGTAGCTCTCCAGAAGCCTTCAAAGCTGTAGCTCCTTCTCTGCTGACTGCAGAAAGAAATTAAGCATGTCCCTTCAGAAAAGAAGATTGTGTTCCCCCACTGGTGCTGTGTGACCAATATTCAGATCAATTTGCACCAAAATTAGGTGTCTCAATTAGTCACAGTGACTCTGTGGTGTGCTTTCTACCTTTGTATCATGAGTATATCTCATTAGCATCTCTCTTCTGTGAAAATGAAAATGTGACCTTTCTGTCCTCTGAGGATGGGGAGTCTGGTAATTTGCTAATGCAAATTAAAGCTTCAGGACTGTTCTCTGGAGTTGACAGTCACAGCTTCCAAGAGCTGTGCTTTTGTCCAGGATCATTGGAGTGTATCGTATTGCAACTGCCTCCTGGGAATTTGCAAACAAAATCTTCTGGTAATGTTTTTATACAATTCCTGCCCACAAAGGAATATTAAGACCACATGGCTGACAGCAAGGAGTCCAAAGTTTGACTTAAATTTCCTGCCCAGAAGTATGTGAGAATGTGCTATATATAGCACATCAGAAAGTCAAACATGTCCAGGAAACATGAGACATACTCTACATATACTGTACCATTTTTTTTTGATCTACAGTAACTCCAGCATATCCAGACATTTTGATGTGGCACATGTTCAGTAGATCAGGATCAGATCTGTAAGACTGGACATTTTGATCCTGTGATGATGGTCTGAGGTTTCACAGTGGGAATATCTGGTCTACAGACATTGTGGCCAGAGCTCCTTCTGTGCTGAGAGATGTCTAGAAATCCTGGACAAATACTGAGCAAAGATTTTGCTCTGACAAGATTTCCAGGAATGAAAAAAGAATCTCCTTGCAAAACTCAAATTAATATTAACTTGGTCAGACTGGATAACTCCCACTCTGCATTTCCAGTCATCTTCAGTTCCTCTCAACCGTATTCCTCCAAATTGTACCTTCCTCTTTACATTGCTTTTTAATGAAATTAGGTAGGTAGAAAAATATTTATTAAAACAGTTAACATATCTTGACACTACCTCCACTTCCTGTATTTTTTATGTATATTTATGCAGTTCTCATGAAATTGTTATGTATGATGCTTCAGAAAGGACTAAAGGATTGTAGACTAATTAAAACCACTCAACATTTTTGCATAGCTATTAGATCTTCCCAGATAAACTAAATTTTCATTTTATGATTACAGATTTTACTTATGAAGGGTTTTACGTAATATGTTTATACTACTCGAAGTCAGTTGATGTAGCACTGCATAGCATTTGGATATAAAGTTTAACGCTATAATTTCAAGTCTACACTAAAATAATTATCTTACAGATCCTTAAAAGATAACTGCTATTGGTTAATCATTATCTGGTAAGTACATTTCAAGTGGAATTCTTCCAGAATATGTTATTGGGTTCTTACTATTCTGAATAAAGCTATTGGCAATATAAACCCTTGCTGGCATAGTTGCTTGTAACACAAAAAAATTGCCAGAGTTAAAAATAATAGTAAAGGAAATAAGTTTTCCAGAAATAAATGTGGCTCAGCAGCCAGCTGAGGTCACTTGAATAATACGTATTTTAACGCAGCAAATCTGAGGCTATATTCTAGAGACGAAGGATGTTAATTAAACATTGAGGTATATGTTCTGGACATCACTGACTCAGCAAGGGAATTAGCCTGATTGTGGGGGATAACAAACTGGGCATGAACTTACAACGTACTGGCATGCTAAAACAGCTGATATCAATCTTTAATCGAAGTCTAGGAAGTAACTGAATCAGTCTGTAAGTACCTACATAGGAAAGTGATTTCTGAGAGTATATGGGTCATTAATCTTGCAAATAAAGGCATAAAAATATCCAGTGACTGTCAACTAAAACTAAACAATTTCAGCATGAAATAAGGTATAAAGACTATTTACACATCTTGCAAGGTAAAGTGAGCCCTCCTCTACCTGACCTCAAGTCTGGAAGTCACACCAAGTGTACCAGTCTATCCAACACTGTTGCTCAGCAGAATTTAGGGCCCATGCAAGGAAACACTAAGGTGTCTTGTCAGCAGTACCCCTGCTTATTTTTCTTTGAAACCTCTTCTCTCCATCTCATCAATCTATCTGTTTTGCCAATAAAGGAGAGGCCATTGAGGAAAATGAAAACTTTAGGGCACAGAGAATCAACATGATCACATAAATATCCGAGAGGAAAAAATCCCACAAATATGGCTTTCTCTCTTGAAATAAGAAGCTTAGATTTGTTCACCACTGACTTAAAATTCTCACAATTGATTATTTAGCATCTGAAATACGACTGCTGTAAAACTCAAAAGGAGTGTTTTGTGTTATTATTCTTCATAAGCTCATGGCTAGGACTATAATGAACAATTCCTTTGTACAACCACTGAACACACATGTATACACTTAGCCCCCTGCCCGTACTCCAGAACTCACTTAGTTAGGGAAGTCTGAATCCACTTCTTGGAAGGACATCTTCACATATTTTTTTTGCCTGTTGGTCAGTAAAATGAACTTTTAATGATAAAAATAATCATTCACCATTGAATTTAAGTATGCAATAATTAGGAGAAAAATTAAAGGCAGAAAAAAGGATCAGGCTGGGTGTTGCCAGGGTTTTGTTACACCACATCATCTTTTTTTTTTAAGATGTGAACAATGCTGCCTGTATATGTTTCATCACCAAGGCCACTGGCAGCATTCAGAAAAGCTGATACTCTCCTTCTCAGCAATGGCTGTTTGTTTATCTTGTTGACAATTTTGGCTGAAATCTTAGAAAATTTTATTTTTGTGTCTGTCTTAATGTTTCTGTCATTTCCAAAGGCCTGTTGAACCATGAGCTGGCTATCTGTGTTCAAAACTGTCATGCTGGTCGAATCTATGATATGGTTGCAAGTGAACATATTCTGTGGGGAAAAGCTGGGAGGGGCTGATGAAATCGACGAATTCCTCAACTAAATACAATACTTCACGACTGTAAGAAGCATTATGAATGATGCTATTACGGATCAGGTGGCAGAATACTGACACAACCAAATGTGTGCATGGACTCTGTGCATTTACTAAACCAAAACAAGAATACAGATTTGCCATGTGTTGAGAGGTTGTGTTCAAAGTCTGGAAACAATTGCCTGCTGGAATTACAAGAACATGTCAAAGGAAGGGCTGTTCATATTTATGGCTGGTAATCTTTAGTTGTTACAACAATGAATAGTGATGAACAGGAGTTGCAAGCACTTGTGTGATATGGGAAATCTGAATTATTTTGCTCAAAATTAAAAGTCATGATTCAAAACCTTCGGAATTCAATGCACAGACTCCAGCCCATCACTTATCGAAACGAACTGAACTGGGCTGATTTTGTAGTACAAGTAGGCAGTATGTATGGTATGAGGACCATCAGCCTGTAGAGCCAATACAAAAATTGGCATGCAGGGAGATTTTCAATGGTGTGAACATGTCTGGGTCAGGGCCAGGACATAGAGGGTATTGGGAAAGATCCTATGGCTATGACTTTCAGCAACTGTTTTACTCTGAGTTCCACATTCAATAAGAGCCACAAGTCTCATGTCTCTCTGGAGGTATTATGAGCCTGGACTTCTTATAGCTAGTGGAGCAGAGACAAAGGTCTAGTATGATTAAACTCTGTATGATGATTTTTTCATTAAAAATTAAGGCATTATTTTAAAAGTTAAAAAATCAATATGCAGTCTGTGCCTAATGAAGTAGGGATTCTGTTCTGGAAAGCATCATCTCAGAAAGGTCTTAAGGAGAAGTAATTCAACAGAAGCTTTCTAGATACTTCTGTTTCAAAAATAGCTGATGTGATCCTGGGTTAAAATTTAAGAGCAGAACAGCAAGTAGCAGGAGTGAGATTACTTTCTATCCATACTCAGCACATCCAATATTTAAAAAACATTGAAAAAGTTGAGGAGGTGCAAAAAGAGTCACAAAAATCAATTGAGGACTAAAGAAAATATTTTGTAAGTATTAAAAACTCCAGTTGATTTCATTAAAAAGAAGTCTGAAATATGACTTTTTTACAGAACCTTAATCTCCCAATGAGGACAAAACATGCAGCAGAGAAAGGCAACAAGAAGCAGCAAGTGAAACCTGAAGCCAGAGAACTTACATTCGAAACAAGACACAGTACCATTAACAGCTGGAGCTGACTACCCACAGAGTGATGGATACTTCCTCTGCCACTGTCCTCAGATCATTAGCTCCCAGCCAGTGAGGCACAATCGTGTTGCAAAGGAGGTATTAAATGGAATTAAAGCTAAAGTGACATCTCACCCCATTTAGAGACAGGGGAAGAACCAGAGGCACCAGATGGGAGAACAAGGCAGCAACCCTAGAGTGTAGAAACAGAATGGGCGGCACCATCCCGAGATTAGGACAGGCAAGAGGTGTAATCCAGTCATGCACAGAGTTCTGGCTGTTTTGTTATTTGACTTTCAGCTATGAAAAGACCAGAAAACCTTGCTCACACTTTGTTGAAGCACAAGTTGCAGGCTTTATCATAAATCATAGGATCTAATGCAAGGGTAACTGTACAAAAATAAATGCTGTGTCAGACATGGGAAATCAGACCAGACAGTCTAATGCTTTTTAATTGTCTCAAACCATATGTCTTTAAGTGAATAGGCTGTGTATAATAAACTCCTCTCACTCTTAGCGAACAAAAGGCCACCATTTCTTTAGATCTGGAAGAGATATAAGGACATAATAGCACTCTCAGGAAGACTGTGCGATCAAGAAAAGTATTAAAACTGACTCAGATTTCGTTAAAAAAAAAACGAAAAAGTGAAATAAATGCCACATCCTGTCACTTGAAATTATAAATTATAGAGAATTTGGGGATTTTTAGATGTCTCTGTTGCCCTGCCCATTTTCCAGGAAGTGTTAGCTGGCTTCTCAATTCATGAGCCCTCAGGCTTTCTGCTAAGGTTATTCCAAAAAAGGAGCAAACCGTGGAGCATCTGCTTTATCATTTCAGATGCGTGTTACATTACACATACCTTCAGGAGTTGTTCCACTTACAAATCTGCATTAGGCCACCGGTACAGCTCTTACAGCTTATCGTTAGCTCTGCCAATACTTATCTGACACTCAGGAGGCAAATTTATTAGCTGTCAAGTCTGCTTGCAAGAAGCCATTATTCCAATTCACGACAAAGTATTTCCATACATAGAGTTCCTCTCTTAAATTAAATAAGACTCTAATTCTAATTCCACCTGTTTCTTAGGTCAAACTCCTGTGCTGTCACATGAGAAAGTATGAGGTGAATCACCTAAGACTATGTTTAGACTATTTAGGGCTACAAGGATGGTGAGGGGACTGGAGCATCTCCCCTACGAGGAGAGGTTGAGGGAACTGGGCTTGTTCAGCCTGAAGAAGAGAAGGCTGCGAGGGGACCTTATAAATGCCTACAAATATCTGAAGGGTGGGTGTCAGGAGGATGGGGCCAAGCTCTTTTCAGTGGTGCCCAGTGACAGGACAAGGGGCAATGGGCACAAACTGAGGCACAGGAAGTTCCGTCTGAACATGAGGAGGAACTTCTTCCCTCTGAGGGTGACGGAGCACTGGAACAGGCTGCCCAGGGAGGTTGTGGAGTCTCCTTCTCTGGAGATATTCAAGACCCGCCTGGACAAGATCCTGTGCAGCCTGCTGTAGGTGACCCTGCTTCGGCAGGGGGGTTGGACCAGATGACCCACAGAGGTCCCTTCCAACCCCTACTATTCTGTGATTCTGTGATTCTGTGATTCTATGTTAAATTGTCAGAAGAAAAATAATTTGCTGAAGCTGTTCATAAGAATTTGGTGGAGATGTTTTACTGTGGGGCACAAGGGAGATGTTCACAAACTCCTGCCCTGGGATTTCCCATACTTCCTGTGCCACCTTGTTCTACACTTTTTTTCACCTGCAACAATTTTTCTCTTTCCAGAGTAGAATTAAAGGGCTAATAATCGCACAGGGGAGAAAAAAAAAAGCACTTTGTCTTGTGCATTCCAGTGTCTGGTGTGATTTGTGCAAATGTTAGCTTGTCCACCACTGAGATAGTAAGGAATAAAAAATTGCAGGTTTAGATTAAGTTTCTTTTGGTCACCCAATATAATTTTAAAGTTTGAAGTATTTTGGAGGGTAAAGTAGATTCCTTGGATTCCACAGTGTAAATTGGTATAAACTGGTAACAAAAAAAAAAAACAACTAACATTTAGGGAAACTATTTGTTACACTTCGGGTAGGGTTTACAGAAAAAGTAAAGGAAAGGTATAGAAGCAATGGGCAATTAAAAATGTGCTGCTAAACTACAGACACTTTAAGAAAAGTTTGCACATTTAGCAGAAATTCTAAATTTAAGTGTATACAATGAGATGCACCGTGAAATTGTAGAATTACAAAGATTTGAGGGGAGGGGGGGATAAATATGGTCAACCAAAGTGCAAGATGTTTTGTATGATAGTGCCCTCTAGAGATATTTCCAGAAACTTGAGTGATATGGAAGAAAAACATTCATTTTTTTTTGTTCTCATTCTCCTCAGAACAATGAACAAGCCAAAGCACCTGGGGATTGTGCTCATCTGAAGCTGATCGGTTCCTTCAAGTGAAGACTTGGGTGTGAACTAACATGTGTGTGGATGACCAGTGGACCAGGATCCAGGCACAGTGGGGCAGCTGATTGCTCTGACAGCAAATACCTAACTGTTGTCAGAAAGGGAGGAAGCAGGGAGATCTGGGCTTTAAACAAAACATGTGACGTAACTCAGGATTGAAGTTGTAAATCTCTGTTTTATTTGTAATATCTGATATAAACTAAACACTTCATACATTTTATGTAACTAGAAAGAGTAACCGCAGACTACACTACTGTAAAACTGAAAAGTACAAAAATTACCCTCTAAAATAAAAAAAAAGTGAAGCAGATTCAGAAGAACAGACAAAAAAGCAAAGATTGTCACCCATTAATCAAAAAATAAGTAGAGTACTGCAGAAGGGGATTATTGGGAATACCATAACATTCATAGACAAATGTAAAATCAAAGCCTACTGTGAGATTTAACGTCTGATAAAATACAAATGTTACCACAAGATATCTCAGTCCTTACTGTAGATGGTGCTGTAGCATAAAACATCCGCTACATCCTAACTACTGATTTTAAACTGTCTAACTATGACTGACATACAAGTATACTGCGCACAGGATCAATCCACAAATTGTTGTGAGGGGTCATGTAAACATGTTGCAATTTAGCTGTGGTTTATAAGGGAGCACAGAATGGTTAAAAAAAAAAGAAATAATGGAAAATATGTTGAATTTGCTGTAATACTAAGATGCTGCTGTATGCTAGGCCAAAGCTAGGTTTATAAAGGTCAATGGAATAAATTTGCTGAGAAGGATAAATCTCTCAATTTTTTTTGTGTTGGTTGCGCTTCCTAGGACATAGCAAGGTAGGAAGATTTCAGCCTCGTATTTTTTTCTGAGAGAAAAAGCCCAGATATTTCCAGCTGCCTTTGTTTCATACTGACTCTTCCTTCATTGGGAATCAATGTCAATTAATTTTCTCTACTCAGGGCAAATACAAAGCATTGGTAAAAATCAAGTTCAATGCACATGGCACAAGTGATTCTTACTCCAGAGAAGTTTCGAAGGATATCCCATTATGATGCCCTGCTTCAAGCTGAAAGATAAAAGACATTTGCAGCAGAGGAACGAGTGTCTCACTGAGATAGCTGCATGCTGCAAGCTAGAGCTGACCTCAGGGACAGGAGGGAACCCAGGAGCATGGCTGGTTAGGAGTCCTGTCCTGTCCCTGCCCATTTGCCTGTGGCACTGCCCCTCTTGTCTCACAGGTGCTTGGGGAGTCTGTGTTTTTATTGCATATTGTCTGTTTTGGAGTTAAAACACTTTGCTTGTCTCTTTTTCAGCTGGCAAATGCTGGTGCTTATGGTGCACTGTAGGAAAAAAAACCCAGTCTCCACCTTCCTCCTCCTCTCCTTTGTCTCAGTAGTAACTCAAGTGGTTGGGTATGCGTCATCCTGGAAAGCTGCTTGCTAGCGAACAGCCGGCCCCTCCTCTGGAGGCAGCAGAAGCCACCCTATATATCTGTAAAATGTGAGAGAGGCTCCCTGTACCACTGATAACAGCAGTCTGAACGACTCCCACGAGTGGCCTGGGCCACGAGCCCATTTATGAACCCCAAAGCTAGTTCTCCAGCTGCTGCAGGCCACCCGGTGTCCCCACGGAAGCTGCTCGCCCCGGGCAGCAAGTTCCTCCAGTTCCCAGAGGTGATGCATCACCTTGCACGAACGCAGAACAGGCAGAATGAGATTTCTGTGCCAATCCACTGCTTAGCACTTCTGCTGAGAGCGCTAAGAAAGCCTCACATTTCTACCTTGTACACAAATATTTATCACATGGACACAAAACACTAATTTTCTTGAAAATCAGTTGAGCTGCGTCAACATACACCAATGTAGGAGCAAGTCCACCAAACACTATAATTGCAGGGTAAAGGCAGCAATGAAAATTAAGAAAATTAATTAATTAATTTGCCTTGGCAGAAGCAGATGATATTTCTCAATGAGCCAGAAATGAAATTGAAAGAACTAATCACGGAATAGACAAAGATCACTCTTTAGATTTATGTTCTGGATTTTGTTCAGCATCAGAACACACTGATATAAGCAGATATTAAAACATGAATTTTATGCGAGTCTTGTGTACTCCTTTGATGCAAAACATAACACACTTACTTCAGTGGAATACTAGGACTGAGAAAAATTCAGAAAGTTCTGCTGCCACCCAGATACATGTGCCTGAATCCAGCCAGACTTTCCCCATGTCATTATGTAAGAAAATAGCTTTTCTTTCTTACAAGCTAACTGGTATTATAGCAGCGAAGGACGCTGCATCTCCCTGTGGCACACTGAAGCTTTGGGTGCCCTGCTGTCAAACGGAGCCTGCAGCTCTGCTTTCCAGACCTGTACTTGGCGGGTGTCTGTCTAATGAAACACAAGTGCTTAAGAAGGTGTCTGCAGGGTGCATGGGGCAAGGACCTCTCGAGCCTGGCCAGCAATACAGTGTGCAGAAGGTGGGTCTTCAACCACACCACAAAACCTGTTCTGACTTATCATTTCATGCTAAATTTCAAATGTAAATTATCTCTAGTGTAGCAAGATTTCTGAAGTTTTCAGATCAAGAACTTCTTTAAGTAATTTTCTTGTACGCCTTTGGCTGATCCTTTTGTTTATAGAAAGGAGACCCCCTCTAGCTAGCCTTCTCCTCGTAGTGTCAGTCTTCTAGAAAAAAAAGCTTTTGCTGCGTTGTAGTGCTTATAGTGCAATATCTGCTAATCATTTTGTTGGACGAAGCAGCTGTCTCTTTGGCCTCCTAGACTAGCCTGGAGTCTGTTTTACCAAGCTTTTCCACATTATTGTATAAACTAGTCCACCCCTTCTAGCCACGGAGGCACCACTAGTCCTGCTGTGCAACACAGAAGGCTTCCTAAGCCAAGGAACCAATATGCCCAAAAGCGAGATGAGGGACAAGATGTAGAGCAAGAGAAAACACTGACTGTATAAGCAGCTTCACATCAGAATGAATACTCTGGTAAAATACCATTTGAGTCCTTTATCATCAGCTTTTATCTGTTCTCCGGGCATTTTTTTCCCCTACTTTTCTATGAATTGTCAGTCATAGCTCTTAAATTATTTGCTCAGGGAAAAATCCTGCCCTTAATCTGGGTGATGCTGGGAGCAGCAGAGCAGAGGCAGTTACAGGAGAGAGTGTGTGTCTCTCATCCTGACCCATTTTGTCTCCATGGACACAGGCAACCAGAAGCAAAGTCAGAAGCAAAGCCTAACTGCACTTCTGTGCACTGCTTTGAGAAAGATGGCAGTGCATGTTCCTCCTCTTGCTCTAGTCTTTCACTTGTGGACAGAAGAGGTTAAAAGCAGGGACTTGATGACCTAAAAACAGATAGTCTAAGTAGGAGTTTGGTAGTATGACTGATAAGCAGTGAGAGGCTAACTGCTGCAGTGATGCCCTGAGTAAAAGCATCAGATGATGTGTTAGTGTCACACTGAGTCACATGGCTGGGCAGTGCAGAGCAGTCTGGTCCGCAAAAGGACTGAAAGAAGAGATTGGAGGAATGAGCTGTGGTCAGCCTGTGAGCTATGGCACTGAAGAGGGCAGGACTCAGCCTTGTCTTTGATGCTTGGACAGCCAGTTGTCCCCGGAGCGCCCTGTCTGCCATGGGGACAGGCAGGCTGGCTGCCAAGGGGAGGGACAAACCCTGGTAGCACCTGTGAGGCACTTCTATCAAGCCTCCAATTTGAAAGCTGAGAGGTCAGCTGTGTTTTCTGCCCTCTGCTTTTTTGTTTTCTGAACCTAGCTGCTCTCTCCCGCAGCCCTCGCCTTCCATGCAGTGTTTCACAGGGCAGGTCTGACCGGAAAACATAAAATATGCAACTTCCATTAAGGCACTGGAATAGCAGTGGGCTGCATCATCAGAAAGTTCATTGAGATGCAAATTTGGTAGCAGAAATTGTCAGTTCTCCTTGAAGTTCTTTGACATAACTGTTTATCATTGATGAAGCGCTTGTATCAACATAAAAATAGTCATGGTAAACATGAGCTAGTCATAAGTTATTTCTGAGAAATAATTGATTTGTTGTTTCTGGTCCTGAATTTACAGTCAGATTTTTGTTAATTGTCTTAGATCTATGTACAACAGCTACATATGAAAAGAAAAATAACATGTTTTAAAAAAAAAACAACTCAACACCCAAAAAACATTACTTTGAGTGACCACTGAAAAGGAAAAAAAAAGTTTCTAAGGGAACTCTTTTTCCCAACTGTGTCACTTATGTGCTACCATTATATTACTAGTGAGTATATCTGCTTCAGCTTTACTATAAATATTTTCCCTGGCACATGGTTACAGTAGCTTGACCGCTCCAATATGCTTCTAAAGGTTCAATGTGTTGATGTAAGCAACTAGTTCAATTCAATACGGTTTATCTCAATGACCAAATTTAAATATGGAAATAGCTCAAGCTGTGGCATTTAGCATTTAGGCGATAGTTTTGAACATCGAATTCTTGTTTCTTGATGCTTTTAAAATCCCATTCAGTACATGTCTGCATTATGAATTTGCAAACGCAAATTAAGTTGCAAAAAACGTGTCTGTGTTATTAAGTTGCAAATACTTGTACAGATCTGACTTGTTGTTTCTTATTCTCTTCCCCCTTTCCACTCAGCCATTCCTCTTCTAAATGATTTTATCTTTTAAAAGTAAATTTAAGTTCCACTTATAACCTTGAATAAATGGAAGTCCCTGGATTATCCCATGTTCTGAGCCATGGGCCAGATCCATAGTTAAGGTAGGTCAACCTAGCTCCACTGTCCTCAGTGCCAAAGTACTCCATTTGGGGATCTGACCTTTTAATGGCCACCTATTTAATGCAACTAATAAATCAAGCATAATGTAATTTCCAGCTCACCGAATATAGTCTTGAGAAATGCAGCTATGTCATTCCTCCCATATGTTCAGATAAAGTCGCAGTGTTTTCATTTGTATGCTTTCCTACAACTGCTGGAGAAGGCAAAGTATATCTTCTACTACAGAAGGACACTTGAATACAAATTAGCATCATTATCATAAAAGAACTATGTAGTATTTTTAGCAGATCATTAATTAAGACAAAAATTAATAACACAGATAAAGGCTAGTTAATTTAAATAGTTCCAGCCTCTGATGGGATACCTTATCTACTTCACAGTATACCATTGATCTGTTCTCTATATTTTTAGCCATAACAGAAGTATGAGTGTTGTAATTAAACTGGATGATATGCAGTTAGCCTAAATATATCTGTGCAGAACGGCGCTACATTAGAATTTTGATGCAAAAGTGAAATTCCGTTGAATTTTCCCAGTTTGAATTTCTGTTCATTAATTTCACTGTTATTTATACCTTCTTATGGGTTTTCTCTTCTTAATGTGTATTTATATGATGTGTATTTTTATCTGAATTATATTTAAAACACTAGCACTTAGTTTAATAGGGCTTCTAGACTCATAGCTTAGAATATGAAACAAAATACAAGTCTTTCCAGAAGTCTAACTGGTGAGGTTGGATATAAGTGAAATTCAGCAATAAATATGAAAATCCTATCTTCTCAAGGACAAAGATTCACTGACTCATAAATAATTTTTATTTTTAATGGACTAGAAGAAGTAGGTACAAATCCTCAACAATTATTTCTGCAACTTTGAAGAGCTGAGAAAGACTGAATGAATCAGCCAGCACCGCAGAGGCTTTCAAATTAAGTGCAAATACAGAGTATTCAGCAGCTTATATTTTTAGAATAAAAATTATCTGAAGCAATTAATATTTATGTACCTTAATTCACTAACATTCACTAGCACAATTTCAAGTTTGATTTTTTAAATGTATTTTTTCCACACACAGAGTTTAAATTTTCACAGGTTTTTCACCAAAATACACGACCGCATGTCCTGTACGCCGAACTCCTTGGGACAGAGACATGTTGGAATAATTTTCTTTCAAATACATGTTTACAGTTTACATAAAACACCACATAGCTAAGCTGTGGTCCTAAAAATTATTCGTGAAAGCACTTAATAAGTTAACGCAAAATGATATTAGAAATTCCTATGACTTGAGAAGGCTCTGAGATGCTCTCCTTACTTTCTGAATCCTTGGGCTGTGTTAGTGACTTGTATATTGGATAACTCAGTTTTGGCGAATATTAACTTTCTATGCAACAGAAAGGGGAAAACCAAGCGAGTTTTAATCATTTTGTATTTTCAAGGATTGAAGTTGAGAGAAAAAGCAATGGGAACATTTTTCTATATTTCATGCTTTTCCACCCAGACAAGCACATTTAAATGACAAAAAAGGAGGAAAGCAAGACATCACAGGTACCAAACTCCTAGCCAGCCTGCAATGAGTAGTGTACCTACAGTAATATCAGCAGAGGTAAATCTGAGATGATAGACTTAAACCATTTCTGTCTTTAGGATACTTCTGCTCCCATAAACTCAACACATAAACAGTGTAATATAGGCTTTGATTCAGACACCTTAAACATCGGTCTAATATCACATGAAGTCAGTTATAAAATAAGAGTCTAAGATTCAGACCAGAGACTTTTTTTCTCCCCTTCTTTCATTTAGCCTGATGTAGTGAAATTTCAGCTGTAATGGGGAAGATTTAAAGGAAGATTATGTCTGCGCTGGGTCCAGGGAGTTTCTCTCAGCTGCACTTGACAGATGCAGTCATATTTTCGGGCAGAACACAGCAACAGAGCATCTCGATTGCATGCGGTAACATTTCCCCGAACAGCCTGTTTGGTTAGAGTAGCTCCCATGACATGCAATGCCATCCGTGGTATATTCACTGAGTTTTCAAATGTAACAGAACTGGCAATAATATTTGCATTCATTTGCATTTCAGTATTGACATGAAAAATACTGGAACTGGTTGTAAAACAACAGATATATTTGGTCATTTACCATTTTGTGACTAAGAAGCACGTGAAAAGACTGCCGTCATTGATAGCTTCTGATAGTTACTTAAAAACATTCAGGTGCTTTGGTTTAGGCCAATTTCTGGCCTTCTGCAGGGAATCAATACTCCTGTGAAATCTTTAGGACCAGTAGAGAGGCTTACTTTACTCACATTTGCCTCAAAACCTGCAACTCCCATTTGTGTCTTTACACTTACTGCAAAGTGTTCTCAGCAAGAGGAGCACTGCTCCTTGCTTGTCAGATGTTCTCTGACAGGTGCATTAAATATTGATTCTCATGTCTGCAAGTAAGGCACTAAAACATGTATCACTGTCTAGACTGGGAGACTATCAGCTGGGTGAGAAACTGGCTGAGCTGTCAAGCCCAAGCAGTAGCAGTCAATGTGTTGTGCTCTACCTGAATGCCTGAAGCAGGTGAAGCACCTCAGGACACTGTCCTGGGACCTGCTCTCTATAATATCCAATTAGTGAACAAGTGGAGGAGGCAGAATAAACCGTCATGAAGCTTGTGGGTCGTGAGCTGAGACTGAGTCAGCAGTGAGCCCTGGAACCAGTGACAGTCAACAGTATTGTGGGCTGGGCTAACAGGGAAGGGATTGTTCTCTTTTACTCACCTTCTAGTACACTCTGTCCAGGAGAGGCTCCAGGATATACTGGAGTGAGTTTGGTGGAGGGGACCAACATGTTCAGGGGGCTAGAGCACTTGCCCTGAGGGGAGAGTCTGAGGGACCTGGGCTTGTGCAGCCTGGAGCAGCGATTGCCTTGGGGGAACCTGACAGCAGCCTTGAACACCTGCATGGAAGTTACTGCAAAGATGGAGCCAAGCGCTTGACCAAGGTGCATGGTGGGAGGGAAAATAAAAGTCAGTATGAAAAATTGGAACAGGTTGCCCAGAGAGATTTCGTAACCCCTGCTCTTGCAGGTTTTAAAGATCTGCCTGGCCAAAGCCCTCAGAAACCTAGTCTGAACTTGGTGTGGACCCTCTTTTGAGCAGGAGGTTGCAGCAGAGGAGTTGTGAGTTCCCTTCTAGCCTGAGTGATTGTATGACTCTGTGATGCTACGAAGCTGGATAAATTATGACAGTGATAGCTAGGTTTTGTTTGAAAATTAAGCAGAAATGCTCTATAGATTAACACTCCTTCCTCAATTTATTTCCAACAATGCTAGCAATTTTTCTTGCATTAATTACTTTGCCTCCTTTCCCACTTCTTTGCCTTTCATTTAGGGTCAAAGAATCTGCCTCTGATTTTAATTCCAATATTGCTACAACTTGTGACAATATAAATCTCTATTATAATATCCTCCCTCCCCTCAGTCTCTCCCAGGTACTCCTCCTTCTTCTGCTCTCTCTTTTTTACCTTCACCATTTTCAACTGCTGTGACATGATCAAGCTCATTCATAAAAACATTTGGTCTCTAAATCACTGTCTCTCTCTCATTGTTCAGGGCAGTCTTTACATGGCATGTGTTAGAAATCACTGGGAGTAGTTGAAAGCCTTCTCATTCTTTCTGTTTTTTCAGTATGTCTGTAAAGCTTTCACGGTTGCTTTACAGTCCCTTTCACAACAGCACTCCCAACTATCAGCTTTGTTTCTGTCTTAAGTAGCTGTGTGAGCTTAAGCTCAGTATCTCTCCTTTGGTGAAAGAACAAGTGTCTCTGTGCCATGCTAGGGAGAATGGTATAAAATGACAGTGGTGATTAATTTTCCTGACTACTGTTCGTTAAGCACATATAATCATTTATGTAAGTATTTACAAATGTCTTCCATGCAGCCACCCCAGGATGTTGTCCAATTCAATGGCAGTTGCATGCAATAAAGTATTAATAAGCTAATTAAGAGGTTTCTTATACATATCACAAAACTTCACACTGATACTGAAGACTGAGCACACACATAACTGAGACAAGCAGTTGAAGTACTCATAGGTACTACTACCTGGAAATTTTGATAAAGCCAGCTGATCACAGATGTATTGTCCCTAGAGCTCCTCTTTATTCTTGCTCCCCAATACTGTTGCCTGAAACTCTGCAGAACAACCATCATTTCAAAAGCTCTGCAGCAAATAACAAGCACATCTACACAGCTAAATAGATGACAGGACAGGGATTTCCATCTATTAGATTAGAAATTCACACAGCATAGACAGGATCAATATAGACAAATTATTATGGAGCTCCATACATACTAATAAGTCTGCCAGGAGCCACAAACGAAGTCAAGCTGACTTCGATCAGAAAGTTTGGTTTCCAACACTGGGCCCTACTCCAATGTTATGTGGCTATAAGCCAGGCCAGCCTAAATCTGTACGTCTTTGCTGATTATATATGTGCAGAGAAGGCCAAGGATGGCTCACAACAGAAACCTGTTTTATGTGTCCTATGGCAATCTAGATTTAATTTCTGCCAAGGAAATGCTTAGTACATATCAATGATGAACTATGTTGGCTTAATGAACAAGTATTAAAAATACCTTTAGACAATCAGTGTAAGACTTTCTGTTTGCAGTGACCATATGATGCAGAGAACTGGAAATTCTGTGACCACTTAAACTATCTTTCAGAAAACCAGAATGGATTAATTATGAAAGGGATGATTAGAATCAAAAGGCCAGTCTGTCTTACTTATTCAGGAGGACATCTCAGTAACACTGAGACCAAAAGCAGAATTTCCAGTCTGTCTTACTTATTCAGGAGGACATCTCAGTAACACTGAGACCAAAAGCAGAATTTCCAGTAGCTGCAAAGGTTTCTAAGTATTAAATTTACACTTCTGCTTTTCAATATACCAGGGATATATGTACTGCAATGTTGATACTGCCAAAGCTAGAGAGGCTGCTGAAGAGGTAGGGACAGAAAGTAGCTGTGAACTCAAGACAGATTTAAGTGTCAACAATGTATGACACCTTGATTCATATATAAATACGGGAGGAAGGGAAGACATTGCTCATTCAGGAAACAGAGAATGTAAGTGGAACCTACTCAGTCCAGGACAGGACTGTAATGTGAAAATGTGCTCTGACTCTTCTCCTTGTTTCAGTCTTTATGAAAACTTCATAGTTTTGCTGGATAGAGTCTAATTCTTTGAAGCCGATTTCCTGCTTCTGGGGCTTTTCTTTTGTGAGTTTTATATCATCTCATCCCAAAGCTCTGCAGCAGGGAGCTAGATGGCAACCAGGCCAGAACAGGAAAAAGGAATAGGTTTGCTATATGTAAAAAAAGCCAACCACTTGATTAAGACTGCCAATTCAAGTACAGATGACAATTTGAAGACTGTTTGTGACACTTTGGTGCCTTGTGTTTATGCTTTACTTCCTCAGCTATATGCTCATATATTATCTTCTTTTCCACACAAACCACCAAATCTCATTTGTGAACAGCATAGCTATGCTCTTCAATGTTTTCTTGTTCAGTATGTGGCCCCACGGCATATTTGCTGCACACCATTTAAATTCAGTTCTTAATGGGAATGATTCATTTCTTTGTGGATTTCCTGATAACATGTTCATCTCGGGAGTCAGGCTTGGAGCAATCTGTCTCCCACTGGGTGCTGGAAATGGTGCTTGGCAGCCCAGCGTTATACAGGAGAATATTAACTGATATGGGTCAAAAAACTATACGGACGATTGTGAGAGAAGGGTCAACCCCAAGCCTGGGCTTTATCGGCTAATATAGATATAGCCTGTACGCAAAGCTAAGATGGCTTTTTATCCTGACCAGTCTTGTCCGCAGCAGTCCTGGAGCTGCAACTGCTTCTTAGGTTTCTACAGGTCTGAGAAGGTATTTGTTCTGTTGCAGATAATACCACCTGAATTTTGAGCTTACCAAGTCTTTTTTGTGACTGTCTTGTGTGTTTCAGAAAAGTTAACAATCTGGCTAAATTTGGGTATATTTCAGAAAAATCCTCTTAAAATATGCAACCCATTATCATTTTCATATCTGTGCTCCAAAACACGAATAGTTTCAAAAAACTGTTGTCAGCACTTTGTAATTTACTTGGGAAGAGGAATGACTCTCACCTTCCCTTTCCTTTTGAAAAAGACAACTCTTCTAAATGAAAAATTTGAAACAAAAATTTCAGACCCAAGACAAAGCGTACAGTGGCAATGCTTAGTTCATAACAGGGCAAAATAATTGCGAAGCAAGAACCATGATAACACGGGGGAATTTCAGTAGTGGGTTGTGGTACCAGACCTGCTTAGAATTTAAACTAGATAGCTCCTTAAGCGTGTTACCACAGGACCGTAGAATCATGGATAAGATAATCGGAAGAAAGGTCTGGTGGCCTTCTGGGCAAGCTTCCTGCTCAAAGCAAAACTATTGCTGACAGCAGAATAGGTCTGCCAGGGCATTGTTAGATGAGTCTTAAAGACCTCCAAAAATGGAGATACATGACCTCTCTGGGTCATCTGTCCAAATGATTAACTACTTCCCGAGATAAAAGGTTGATGTTTGGACTTGATGATCATAGAGGTCTTTTCCAACCTATGATTCTATGAAAAAAATAGTTTCCCTAAATCCAATAAAACCTTCCAAGCTGCAGCTTGTACCTGTGACTCCTTGTTGTCTGGCAAGAGAGTCTGACTCTCTTCTCTTTGTAACTCACCTTCAGAGCTGTGGCTTTGTTAGATTGCCTCTTTACCCTGTCTTCGTCCAACTAAACAAGTTCAATTCTCTCGACCTCTTCTTATAAGTCAAGGGCTCTGGTCCCCTTGGGAGACTTTGGCTGGATCTTCTCTAACTTTTCCACACCCCTCCTGACATAGGGACCAAAACAAGACATAGTGCTCCAGGTGCAGCTTCACCAGTATCAAGTAAAGAGGGATAATAACTTTTCTCAGTTTTTCCAATGTAGCCCAGTACATGTCTTGCAATAACTGTGGTGAGGTGCAGTGTTTGTTCATTAGGCACCCATTGCACTCCCCAAGCTTATGGTCTTTCAGCAGGGCTGCTGCTCAACCGGCTGCCTCACAGCCTGTGCCCATGCGGGGGGTTATTGCACCCATGGGCACAGGACTTCACACTCCTTGTTGAATGTCAGGAACTTTCTATTGGTTTAGTCCTTAAATTTGTCACAGTCCTTCTGGACTAAGCTCTGCCTTTTCTTGTGTCATCCCTAATTACACATCATCTGCACATTTGCTGAAGGTGTACTTTGTATGATCCATGTTGCTGATCATGAACAATGCCAGCCCTGGGACTGATACTTGGCTTTTGAGGGTAATGTGAAGTAGCAATTGATCTGTCAGTCTTGCTTCTAACTCACCAAACACGCAGAAGCTTGCAGGTGTATCTGTAATGTACTACACAGCTTTTGGTGAAAAAAACCCCAAAGCTGGTTCTTACATAATACATCCAGGAGTGCTAGCCACTGTCTCTGCGTTGTGCTGTGAAGAAATACCAACACGTGGTGTTTCTTTGTGCTTCTGCATTTAAACTGTAGACTCTATAGAACATGTAATTGATTCTTCTTACTGCTGGAGACAAGAGTTCAAGACCAATTGAGTGTTCATCTCTTTTTTTTAAAAAAATATTATAGCAAGAGTTGAATATTTTCTCTCCCTGTGGTGCAGGTGAATTTGTCACTTCAAAGTGATAAATGGAGCTCATTAGAAGCTCCCCGTTATCTTATAATGCCTTACAGTAAATCTGTGTTGTACCACAGTACGCTGCTGTTCTACCTTAGAATGCAGAAATGGCATTGTTCAGCCATTCCTTTGAAAATGCAGTGTGAATTTGAAGACAGAAAGCAAGGAAACATTCTGCAGGCACAGCTGGGAAAATCTCAGTGCTAACACTTTAAACAGGTTTTTGATAGCCATTGGCACTGACAACAACTCAAATAGTTTGTGAATCTTTGTGAGTAAATCCTTGCTGAATCTGTGGTCTATGTGGCATTACAGGTGGTATTTTTTTCCTGCTTTGTGCATGCTTTCATGTTTGTAACCATTCATAAGCCTTAGGAAAAACATATTTTCATTCATTCTGTTATTTTTTTGGTAATTGTTGCATTCAGAAGAGAAAGCTACAGGGTTTTATTTCACAGATTTGTTGACTGTCTTCTACAGATATTAAATATAAAAATATTTATAATGCCTTTTTATTTTTTTCATGTCCTCTTTCAATTGATAAATTAAAGTGAAAAAGACACATATTCTATTGGTGCCTGAAGATCCAAAAAGAAGCTCAGAAAGGAGAAGTAGTAAAAGAAGACAAAATTTTATTAGAAGGTAGAAGGACCATGTTTAAAATTAGCTCACCAAACAGCCATAAAAATGAGCTCTCTTTTCTGAAAACACAGTCAACTTTTATCATAAATGTAAAAGAATTCCTAGACATTTTTATAGGGAGCTGTGCACATGGGAAAGCTAAAAAGTCACCTTCAAACCTGCATAAAAAGATAGCTGGCATCAAGACACAGTGTTAACTATGAGTCATGTGCAGAGATCATTGTGGATATCAATATCCGCAAAAACGACAATCTGAAATATTGCTATACACTGCTGTAAATGCAACTGTTTTGTTTTAATCTGCATTTCTTAACATATGCATCTATCTTGCTTATATATTCCTAATTTGGTTTTTTGGACAAAGATTGCCAAAACAGAGAAAGTCTAAAGATTCTAAATGGCTAGCATGTACAAGTGGTAATTTGGATGAATAGAGAGCAAGGAAGCTATATTTCAAACGGACATGCTAGTGCTTGCGAATGAAACATTTATGTGAATGAAATGCAAACAAGTGAAATGGAGGGACTATGTCGGCTTGTGGGTTTTTATGTTGTTTTTTTTTATTATTTTCTCTTTACTGAAGATTACTCTGGAGCTAGATAAAGAATAGAGCTGTTTACCTTTGTTTACAAAGAAATAAAGAGGACACCTTGGACTTTCCAGAGCAAATAATATACTGCTCCTTAGTTACTTCAAAACACTGGAAAAGCACATAGATTAAAATGTGACATACTTGGAATGATGATACTAATGGTGATACAGGATAGTAAAATTGAACAAAATTTAAAGTAAGTTGGTATTAACTGTGGAAGGTTTTTACTAAAAGAAGTTCAAAAATGTCTGAATACTGAATGCTCTCAAAACAATGAATTTTTTTCTGAAGTTTTCCATTGTCTTCCAAGATGTTCTAAGACTTTTACAAGCTGAACAAATTATGAAGGTCCTAAAGACAAGGAAAAGAATAAATCACTTTTGCATCTAAAGCTTTGCCTGAATTCCACGTACATGTAGAAAATGTTCTGCTGATTTGGATCCCAAGTATCTAATTTTAGAGAGCTGAGGCTGATAAAAGTCTGCACCAACAAAATCGTTGTATGACTCACAGCTCAGAAAAGGATTTTCATACTTTACAGCCTCATCAGACACTGGTGATGTTCGGTGCTAATTTGCTGTATGCATGCTGTTGCAGAGTGCTTTGAATGTCTTTGCCTTTGTGCGGCTGAGAGCCTCCCTGCGCAGGTGTGCAGCCTGCCTTCCCCCAGCAGTGGGGGGGTGCCCGTCACCCCAGCTGGCCCCACTTGGGCAGGGTCTCCAGGGCCCTGGGGCAATATTTTCCCCTCCTTTATCTCACTGTTTTGCTCTCAGGCTGTTCTCATGGCCTTGCCCCAGCAAAGCCAGTAATGTGGCTGTGGCAGGTTCTGATAGGAAGCAACTGTGGCAGGCAGGAGAAACACTCCTTCTTTGCCCCCTTTTCACTTCACTAGGGCTTTGAGGGACATTAGAGATTCAGTAATACACTTCCACTGAGTGTAGCAGTCAGTGAGGAAGCAGCACCAGCCCCAGCACACACCAGTCGGAAAGAAGAGCATTGTTAGCAGGAACCACTAACAGGAGTTTGAGCAGGTCCTGATGAAACCTGTGCCATTTCTGCAGTAGAGTGTTACGACCCCCATCACTTCTCTTCCCACTAGCCACCAAGCAGAGTTTTCCTTTTCCTTTTCTCTCTGTCTCTCTGGCTCTCTCCTTTTAGTTTATTTTTTTCCCAAAGTAACTTTCACTGTTAGCATTGATATATGCCATGAACTATGAGCTCCGCTTGTAAATTTTTGTGCACTTCTCTCAGCACCCATTGTGCTTAAATGGTGCTTTCTGCAGCTTGCTAATATATCCCTGCACTCACTTGTCTTTTCTTGACTTAACTTTTAAAAATATATTTTCTGTTTCTCCCAAAGTCCAAGTTCCTTAATTTATCCAGAGCATAGTTGCCATCTGCTCTTTCATATGTGTGCTAAAAAACGACAATGTCATCACCTACATCCTATATAATACAGTGTCACTAGCTCCCTGCTTATTTTGGGATTCAAATCAGGCAGCAATCTGTAAGCAGAATTTTACCCCAGTCTGAACGTAGTGTTCTGCTGACATCCCTAGTCTCCAAGGCTTACCTGTAATCCTCCTTTCTGTGGTACCTCATGTGGAAGGAAAGAATACACTTCATGTCAAGTTCCTGGGCAAAGGCAAAAGTTTTTTTATTAGTACTTGCCAGGTTGTCTGTGACACTGGTTCAAGTATTTTACCTGTTTTCAAAGGTATACTAAAACCAAAACCCAATAATTTGCCCCAAAATACAGAACAAAATACAGCAAAACACTTAAGAAAGTCCCAGTGCATCTGCAGGACTTTATGTAACCAGTTCTAAGTTTTCTACTCCATCCGTGTTCTACACCCTTACCCTGGGTTTGGAAACTGGATAATTCTATGTATATACATCAGTCTGTAAAACTGCCCACCCTCTTGTTCAAATATTGCTGGAATTGCACTAAAAATCTGCTCTGTAAGGAAAACTTGGACCTGATGTAGGATTTCACTTGAGAAATACTTTCTATGACATTTTGGTTTTAGGGAATGTCACAACTTACTGGCTGAATCAGTCAATATGGTGGATTGAGATGTCTTCATCTTATGGCATTTTTTTGTAGCTTCCTTTTTCTGGATGGATTAGCTCCATCTTTTAATATGCTCAACTGACCTGATGTGCTAATTGAATATGCCTTGTTTAAAACCAATAAGGAAACATGTTGAACCTCTCAGATGGCGAATAAGGTGAGCAATTTAGCATAAATCAAAACATGTCTTCTGGGTCATATAACTAACTTTAAAGTAAAATCTAAAGAATTTATTGAGCAAAATTTTGAAAGAAAATAAATACATTATTTAGATCAGTTTTCAACCACTAAAATAAAAGGAAAAATTACACAGAGTAGCTAGAATATTTCTGTGTTAAGACCCCAAAAAATAAATGCATGCTGAATGCCTATGCCATCTGGTAGTATGCTTCTCTGAATCAGTGCCTAGAGATCCAGCTTCTGCCCTCATCGCCCTATAACGAGCACTGAAGTTTTTTATTTCTCAACTATGGATTACAACCCACAGGTGGATAATAAAAGACAACCCAGAAAGCTGAAGGTTCATTCAGTTTTCATCCTTTCTAGTGTAACACACAGTTACCAATGTAACTTTTCAGGACAGCCATAAACTTCCAAGGTTGCAGTGTCAGACAGAACAATTAAAGTGGTAGTTATACTAGGTATGTTATTAATTTTCAGTAAATTTAAAGGTGCCATGTGAAATAAAATGTTACCAGCCAGAAAGAACTCTAAATTCGAGCCTTCTTTAAAAAAAACAGAATTTTGTCAAAAAATTGACATAAATATACATAGAATCAGAGAATCAGAGAATGGTAAGGGTTGGAAGGGACCTTAAAGATCATCTGGTTCCAACGCCATGAGCATACATACATATACACAGGCAGTCACAGACACCTGCATCAGGTCTCTATAAATTTTTCTCCAGCTGCAATCTACCGTAGTTTAGTCACAAAAAATACAATAGGAATTTTATTAGAAGCTGCAGAGCTGAAGGAGGAAGTGGAGAGGCTGAGGAGCATCCGGGAGTGTGAGAGGGAGATCGACTGGTGGGGCAGCACCCTGCCTTCCCTGAGGCAGAGGCAGCAGGAGGCGGCTCCACAGAAAGCAGAGAACCCCCTACCCTCTTGCCACCGAGCAGAAAGAGGGGGCCTAAGAGATGGGGGGGAATGGAAACGGGTCCCTGCTTGGGGTGGCAAGCGAATCTCCCCCCAGCCTCCTTCACCTGCCCAGTTGCCCTTAAGCAACAGATACGGGGCTCTGGAATGTGAGGGACTGGCCACAGAGGACGTGGGTGAAGGTGAGGCTCCATCCAGGGGGTGGCCTAGAATGTGTCAGACACGTATTACAACTGCCTCAACTAAGGAAAAAAGGAGGGTCATTGTCATAGGTGATTCCCTTCTGAGGGGAACAGAGGGCCCGATCTGCCGACCAGACCCATCCCACAGGGAAGTCTGCTGCTTCCCTGGGGCCCGGGTTAGGGATGTTGCTAAGGAACTCCCTGGTCTGGTGCGGCCTTCTGATTACTACCCCCTCTTGGTAATGCAGGTTGGCGGGGACGAGATCGCAGAGAGAAGTCCCAAGGCCATCAAAAGGGACTTCAGGGCACTGGGGCGACTGGTTGAGGGATCAGGGGCGCAGGTGGTGTTTTCCTCCATCCCATCAGTGGCAGGGAACAGCACTGAAAGGGGCAGGAAAACTCACCTGGTTAACAGGTGGCTCAGGGACTGGTGCCATCGGTCAAATTTTGGCTTCTTTGATCATGGGGAGGTGTACACAGCACCGGGCCTGCTGGCGACAGGTGGAACTCAGCTATCTCAAAGGGGAAAAAGAATTCTTGGCCATGAGCTGGCGGGGCTCATTGAGAGGGCTTTAAACTAGGTTCGAAGGGGGAAGGGGATATTGCCCAGCTCACTAGGGATGAGCATAGGCTTGGCGTGCCAAGGCCAGGGGTGAGATTGACAGGGGTGAGATTGACAGCCCAGCTCAAGTGTGTTTACACCAATGCACGTAGCATGGGCAATAAACAGGAGGAGCTGGAAGCCATTATACAGCAGGACGGCTACGACTTGGTCGCCATCACAGAAACGTGGTGGGACAACTCGCATGACTGGCATGCTGTCATAGATGGCTACAGACTCTTTAGGAAAGACAGGCCAACAAGGAGAGGTGGTGGAGTTGCTCTATATGTGAGGGAGCAAGTAGAATGCATTGAGCTTGGCCTGGGGGCAAATGAGGAACAAGTTGAAAGCTTGTGGGTTAGAATTAAGGGACAGGCTCAAAAGGGTGACATTACGGTGGGTGTGTACTACAGGCCACCTGACCAGGAGGAGGAGGTTGATGAGGCCTTCTACAGGCAGCTGCAAGCAGCCTCACGGTCACAGGCCCTGGTTCTCATGGGGGACTTCAACCACCCTGACATCAGCTGGGAAGACCATACAGCTAGGCAGGCGCAATCCAGGAGGTTCCTACAGAGCATCGATGATAACTTTCTGATGCAAGTGGTGGAGGAACCAAAAAGGAAAGGCGCGCTGCTGGACTTTGTGTTAACAAACAAGGAGGGACTGGTGGAGGATGTGAAGGTCGGAGGTAGACTCGGCTGCAGTGACCATGAAATGGTCGAGTTCAGGATCCTGCCTGGAGGAAGCAGGGCGATAAGCAGGATCAAAACCCTGGACCTCAGGAGGGCTGACTTTGCCCTCTTCAAGGAGCTACTGGCAGAAATCCCGTGGGCCAGGGCTCTCGAAGGCAGGGGGGTCCATGAGTGCTGGTCGCTCTTTAAACAACACTTCTTCCATGCACAGGAGCAATGCATCCCCCTGAGAAAGAAATCTAGCAAAGGAGGCAGGAGACCTGCATGGTTAAACAAGGAGCTTCTAGCAGAGATCAGGCAGAAGAGAAAGGTCCATGGAATGTGGAAAGAGGGGCAGGCCACTTGGGAAGAGTACAGGAATGTGGTCAGAGCATGCAGGGATGCGACGAGGAAGGCCAAGGCCCACCTGGAATTGAAGCTGGCAAGGGATGTCAAAAACAACAAGAAGGGCTTCTTCAACTACATCAGCAGCAAAAGGAAGGCTAGCGACAATGTGGGGCCGCTGCTGAATGAGGCGGGTGTCCTGGTGACGGAGGATGCAGAGAAGGCAGAGCTACTGAATGCCTTCTTTGCTTCAGTCTTCAGTGCTAAGACTGGCCCTCAGGAATCCCAGGCCCCGGAGGTAAAAGAAGAAGCCTACAAAGAGCATGACTTTCCCTTGGTCAAGGAGGACTGTGTGAGGAATCGCTTAAGCGATCTGGACGTCCACAAATCCATGGGCCCCGATGGAATGCACCCACGAGTGCTGAGAGAGCTGGCGGATGTCGTTGCTGAGCCACTCTCCATCATCTCTGAGAGGTCCTGGAGGACAGGAGAGGTGCCCGAAGACTGGAGAAAGGCCAATGTCACTCCAATCTTCAAAAAGGGCAAGAAGGAGGACCCAGGGAACTACAGGCCGGTCAGCCTCACCTCCATCCCGGGAAAGGTGATGGAGAAGCTTATCCTGGAGGCCATCATCAAGCAAGTGGAAGAAAAGAAGGTTATCAGGAGTAGTCAGCATGGATTCACCAAGGGGAAATCATGCCTGACCAATCTAATAGCTTTCTACGATGACATGACTGGCTGGGTAGACGAAGGGAGAGCCGTGGATGTTGTCTACCTGGACTTCAGCAAGGCTTTCGACACAGTCTCCCATGATATCCTCCTAGGGAAGCTGAGGAAGTGTGGGCTGGATGAGTGGTCGGTGAAGTGGATAGAGAACTGGCTGAATGGCAGAACTCAGAGGGTTGTCATCAGCGGCTCTGAGTCTAGTTGAAGGCTGGTAACAAGTGGTGTCCCCCAGGGGTCAGTACTGGGCCCAGTCTTGTTTAACTTCTTCATCAACGACCTGGATGAAGAGTTAGAATGTACCCTCAGCAAGTTTGCTGATGACACCAAACTGGGAGGTGTGGTAGACACACCGGAAGGCTGTGCTGCCATTCAGCGTGACCTGGATAGGCTGGAAAGCTGGGTAGAGAGGAACCTGATGAGGTTCAACAAAAGCAAATGCAGAGTCCTGCACCTGGGGAGGAACAACCTCATGCACCAGTACAGGCTTGGGGTGGACCTGCTGGAGTGCAGCTCTGCGGAGAGGGACCTGGGCGTCCTGGCGGACGACAGGTTAACCATGAGCCAGCAGTGTACCCTGGCTGCCAAGAAAGCCAATGGGATCCTGGGGTGAATCAAGAAGCGTGTGGCCAGCAGGACGAGGGAGGTTCTCCTTCCTCTCTACACTGCCCTGGTGAGGCCTCATCTGGAGTACTGTGTCCAGTTCTGGGCTCCCCAGTTCAAGAAAGATGAAGAGCTACTGGAGAGAGTCCAGCAGAGGGCTACAAGGATGATGAGGGGACTGGAACATCTCCCCTACGAGGAGAGGCTGAGGGAGCTGGGCTTGTTCAGCCTGAAGAAGAGAAGGCTGCTAGGGGACCTAATAAATGCTTATAAATATCTGAAGGGTGGGTGTCAGGAGGATGGGGCCAAGCTCTTTTCAGTGGTGCCCAGTGACAGGACAAGGGGCAATGGGCACAAACTGAGGCACAGGAAGTTCTGTCTGAACATGAGGAAGAACTTCTTCCCTCTGAGGGTGATGGAGCACTGGAACAGGCTGCCCAGGGAGGTTGTGGAGTCTCCTTCTCTGGAGATATTCAACACCCGCCTGGACAAGGTCCTGTGCAGCCTGCTGTAGGTGACCCTGCTTCCGCAGGAGGGTTGGACTAGATGACCCACAGAGGTCCCTTCCAACTCCTACTATTCTGTGATTCTGTGATTCTGTGATTCTGTGTGACTTTACAATGCTATTTGCAGGCTTAATTTGCCTCCATTTTATACATAATTATTTATGTTTTTCCAAGCCAGCAAGTTGAATGTGCACAAAAGGTTCTCTGCACTTTGGTGAAACTTCTGAGAGCTGAATGTCAGTGCTGGTGGATGTCTGCAGAGTTCAACTTTCAGCCTTAGCTCTTTAAAACCACTTCTGTCTTTCACCAGTGAAGTCAGGCAGAGGAGATGGTTTAAAATACTCATAGTTCTAATCTTGAGAATTCTTCTGTTTTTCTTCTCTCTCCATCTAATTGACAATAATTTTGCCAAAGAGCATGTGTACAGACAGGTGAATAAACACATGTGCACAGACAAGGACACACAGATCAGTTTTAACACTGCAGTCATTCTTCTTTTCAAAGTAATTTACTGTAAAACAAACAAACAAACTACAGTTGACCTGGTAAACATAACTTTCCTTTTTACTGGCATTTAAGTAGTTTAGACAGGGTCCATAACTCAAAATGTCTCTTTCTCAGCAGCTATTTGGAAAATAAAAAAAAAGATAAAAGTAGAGTTTAAATTCTGTTCATATGTCTGTACCTACAGTGGCAGAACAATTATTAAATATCAAAAAGATGGTGGTAGTTGTACTAGTTTCCATGCAGTGTGAATTTAGGGCAGGGATTTATCACAATATTATTAAAGAATGCTGACAGGGCGTTGTTAATTTATCATCTGTACAATTCTCCTGCAGCAGGTTGGCTATTAAACACACTGCTCATGGAAGTGGGTTAAACATGCAAATCAGCTCAGTACAGGTGTTACATTGTTCCTTTCCTCCAACTCACCTAATGGAGATATATTCTGTACTCCGTACAGGGCTGTCTAAAGATTTAATTCCATAAAGAGTCTACTTATTATCAACACTTTTTTTTTTTTTTTTTGAAATGGAGGATAATGCAACAAACCCTATCAAGCATAGCATGCGTATGGGAAAATGATAAAAAGATACTTTTAAAATAAGTGCCACATAAGCAATTAGTTTAATACATTAATCAGAAGAGAATTAAAATATACATGATCAAGCCCTCCTCATTCTGCTAACTCAGCTTCACTGGATGTAAGTGCACCATGGCACAACTGTAACAGCATCAAATCTGGTCTCCTAAATGTTGCAGTCTCCTGGGATGTGCTGGATGTATCTGTGAATCCCCTCAAAGTATTGTTTTCTCCAACCTGTAAGCTATTACAGGGTAAGGATCTACTTGCAAAGGAAAAGGCAGGTCCCAGCCATTCACTCCAGAAAATTCACTTCAGGGACAGAATCTAGGTTTAGATCTTGGGCGCAAAAATGCATTTTCCCTCAGCCAGGAAATGAGGTTTCAGGGTTGCCTAGACATGTTTCTTGCACAGTACTTCCAAACTGTTTAATTTTAGACAGTTGTGTGTGTTTGTGTGTGTGTTTGTGTATTCGGTGAGGGGAGCTAAATGTCATTCTGATGTAACTCATTCACTGTAGAGGAAGCCTAGCTGCTCATTTGCTGTACTTGGTATAGCCCTTGAGCTCCTATGTTATGTCCTAAAAACAGTGTCTGAAGAAAATAAACCAAGTGTTGCCATAAAAATGACCAGTATTAGATATGGCTTCACTGTGGGAATAAGCACAGGAAGTTCCAAAAGTTTGTATAACTTTCTCTTTTATATGAAAGGAAAGCTAGGAGATCAAACTTTATTCAACAAATGACTTAGCCATGAACAGCCTAGAGCTTTGCAAGAAATAATTTTTCAAACAAGGGCTTTTGCTTTTTTGGACAGTACTTGAAAGAATGCTGCCGACAACATACTCAGATGAATGAGGGCAGAGAGGTTAAACAAAGACACTTGATTCAGGACAGGAGAGAAAAGGTAAATCCAGGCTGTAGCCAGCATTAACTTACTGTTCCAGTACTCTTCCTATTGCATTTTATTAATACTACTAATATTTTAGGCATCATTTAAAAGGTGGAGTTGCTGCAGAGACCAGAAAGATGTTTGAAAAAAAATGTCTGATTTGTTTTGTTCTTTTCCTCATGGATATGAGAATAACATCTTCATGAATATTATGTGGTTCTGCAAACAAGAAGGGGGTCGTGTGCCAGGATGTAAGAATACAGTCTGTGATGGATATGAGGAATAAAGAGTAGATCTGATATTGCTGGAGGCAGGAAAGCAATTTGGGTGTCAAAAGCAGAGGAACAAAGATTTTCACATGTTCAACAGTCACATGTAATAGGTGAACCAGATGGTGTTGAAGGATTATATTTCACATATTTAATAAACTTTCAGCTTGCTCATCATAAGTTCTTATTAACAATGCAACATGTCTCAGTAATATTTTTCGAAGTATTAAGCTCATTGCTGCTCCTAAATTTCCAGTTTACTGAAAATCTAATTCCTCCCTGCCGCTAAAACTGAAGAAGTTGTATTTTTTCCTCTTCTAAAAAACAAACAAAAAAATCTCATTTGTAGCTTTGCTAGTGAAGAAAGACTGCTGTAATTACTTGTGATCATAGTGATGTAAAAGCGTCCTGCTGTTAGTTGAGACTGGGCTAGCAGTCTCCAAAGTGTTTCCAGAGCCTTCAGGAGAAGAAATACTTTGCAGACATACAATTACTCATTATTAATTTTGTTAAATAAATTTCAGTCTTGCCTATTAGGTTTTCTTAGTGACAGGCTAATTAAACAACAAATTCTCTTAAACAAAACTTTCTACCTATTTAAGATGCATCAGAAATTAACTTCAGCTGCAAACAGTTTTCACAGGAGGTGTCTCAGCCATTAAATATCATGCAATCTTTATTTTAACAGGGAGAAACCTCAGGTTGAAAAGATAAAGAAGATTCCATAAAGTAACCACAAACCCCACATTTGTTCCACAAAAATAAAATATTGATGGGGGTGTAGTATTTGCATGCATTTTGAAACCGGTTTTCCTTGGGATCTGCTTTTAAGCTGGGGCTTCTCTGCTTGTCCCCCTCCTGAGCTCTGCCGCAGATGCTGCACAGCAATGCCCATGACAGGCCATGTCTTCTGCTGATGTGGAACGTGAACCCCACCCGTGGGCCAATGTCTCAGCCCAGCCTTGTACCATCCCCAAGCCCCAGGGAGGCACCCGATGCCTGGGGCTGGGGCTTCCCCAGTGCCCGCCAGTTGCACTGCTCCTGGATGGGAGGTGGGATGGGCCATGCCCTGACCCCCTGGGGAGCCTCCACCGCCCCCTGCAACCAACCTCAGGGAGTCTCTGGCCCCCGCTGTGCCCTGGCATAAGTCATAAAGCTGAATACAGATATCTGTGTTTTATGCTGCTATGAGCTTCTGGAGTATTAGTCTCATCCTCATGTAGACAGCTAAAGTAAGTCAGAAGAAGTGTATCAGAAGAGCTGTACCCCAAAAGAGCCCATTTTCCCCAGACACCCACAAAGGGAGCCTAACTTCGTCTACAGGCAGAAATCTAAATTCAAGTCTCCCCAGTTCAACAAAGATGAGGAACTACTGGAAAGAGTCCAAAGGAGGGCTACAAATATGATTAGGGGACTGGAGCATCTCTCCTATGAGGAAAGGCTGAGGGTTCTGGGCTTGTTTCACCTGGAACAGGCTGCCCAGAGAGGTTGTGGAGTCTCCTTCTCTGGAGATATTCAAAACCCACCTGGACGAGGTCCTGTGCAACCTGCTCTAGGTAACCCTGCTTTGGCAGGGAGGCTAGACTAGATGATCCACAGAGGTCCCTTCCAACCCCTACCGCTCTGTGATTCTGTGAAGTGTTGTAAATCCCATTCTCCATGTTTACCTGGTATGTGCAACTGCAACACGTGGTATAGTATATCCTAGCTCGCAGGATCATGTTGCCAGAATGCAACACCTGTGAATTAAGCAAACCGACAGATCGCATTCATAGAAAGGGAACTGTCTAACTCAAATCACTGAAATCTCCAAGGTTACATTTATACACACATATATATATATATGGAAGTTTTGGTTGTACTTCTTCTTTTGGAAGGAGACTAGATGTTACACTACTTGTGAAAAACATCATAGCATCTTTATAAGCATAAGTGATGAAAACCTCAACTTCACGTGTCATCATTTTTCTCATTTATCTTAAGCCAAATTACTTATGATTTGGGTTTTACGTGGTGTGCCTTCAACTGCAAGAAATCAAGGGCAATGTCTGCTGCAGAAATATTTCTAAAGTTTCTGTGGAGAGCGGGACATACCTTATACGAGTTGCTTAAATTTGCTCTTCCTGTTGTTGCCAGGCTTCTTTCCCTGGAGGTATATATATCTCATATGGGTTTGTGTTTAACATAGAGAGAATTGACACCAGTGTCTGCAATAATCCAAGGACAATTGTAAAAATACCACAAGAGAAAAGCACAAGAAGATCACATTGTATAGTATGCTTACTTAAATACTCCTACAGTACTTACTTCAACTAAACAGACTGATTCCCTTTATTTTAAAAGTGTAATACACACCAGATAGAAGCCAGACATCACAAGCTCAGAAACAGGTCAAAGAAAACAGCGCTGCTTTACACAATAACAGCCTAAAGGCAGAATTTCTGTCTTATAAAAGAAAGTGGCAGAATTTTACAGTGTGAGGTCTTGTTTACTTTCCATGAGAAATAACTTCATGTAACGAGTTTATGTGAGTAATATGTCAGAGGGTTATAATGGGAAAATACATTCAGAAACAGTCCAAAATAGGTCAGAGCTGATTATGAATGGCATTGTTCTAAAACATAACAACTATTTAAACCCCTTCTCACAAAATCTTATGTAACTGCCATTGTCACTTTGTCATATTTCTTACATTTTAGTCGAAATGAAGATTCATATTTGAATTTACAGAGTACAAGTAAGCTTGAACAATTATTCAGAGATACAGTCCACAGGCTACTTGCAGCCAGCAAGAGCTTGGCTATCTTGCCACCAACTCTGCCTCCAAAGCTCACAAATCTTTGGGGTGGTCAAAAGTCTACCCACTTGATATTCAGAGACCATTTGTGGCAGATTAGATCCCTGATGTAAGTTTTGACATGGACATGTCAAAGATTAAGGGTATCGCTAGAGCTATTCTAGCTGGAAAATGTCCTAAAGCAGCTGAGAGCTTTGTCTTTTTCCTCAAAATTGATAACAAAAGACATAAAAAGCCTGTAAATTTGCTCACAGAATAGAAATGGTAAAGGAGAAAGAAGTTACACATGCTGATATTTTGGTTTTGTTGAAGAAGTTAGTGTTCTTTAAATACTTTCCAGCTGACATCTTCGTTACTTGTCATCTTGGCGAAAAATGTCAGAAATTCCCTGAAGCACTGTGGAATACATAAACTTTGAAGCATAGCTCTAAACTCTCCATTCACACAAAGGATCATGGGATTTTAATGACCCAAATGGGTCAGTACCTTTGATTCATAGATCACCTAGTGGGTTCCTTAGCCCGTGCTTGTTTACCTTTACTATTATTTGGCTATACAGAGCGTATTAGTGCCCATTATTCTTCATTTTAGGAGCTCAAAAAGAAAGGAAGTGCAAGGCTCTTATTTCAATCACACCAACAATTACTGAAGATGTGAAACCCAGCACTTGTAATGTATAATGCTCAACCAAGCTGAACAACAGATAAAGGCTAGGAAGAAATAACTGGGAAAATTGCCAATCATTTTGAGCACTGGCTGAAGTTTCTCTTACCATCTTCATGGGACTGATCCAATATTAACATTTCTTGTGTTCTTCAAAAGATAATGTTTATCCTTTGGGCACAAACTGAAGCACAGGAAGTTCCGTCTGAACATGAGGAAGAATTTCTTTCCTCTGAGGGTGACGGAGCACTGGAACAGGCTGCCCAGGGAGGTTGTGGAGTCTCCTTCTCTGGAGATATTCAAGACCCACCTGGACAAGGTCCTCTAAAGCCTACTGCAGGTGACCCTGCTTCGGCAGGAGGGTTGGACTAGATGACCCACAGAGGTCCCTTCCAACCCCTACCATTCTGATTCTGTGATTCCGTGATTCTTTACCTCGTGGCCAAATCTCATTCAGCAATTGAAGCAGTGAAGTGGTAATTAGATACAATTAACATAGTAACCCCAAAAACCCTGAGTGGAAATAAAGCATAAACACTCTACAGTTTTATGATAAAAAGGCAGAGAAAGAGCATGCAGGCCATGTGTATAGTAAGATAGCAGGTGCATGAACCACCCAAGAGGAGAATGGGAAGAGCCTTATAATCCTGACGGAGCACTGGCTGATGACACCTTTCCAAGCACTGCAACATCGCTCTGCAAAGACACAGTGTCTAAAATCATAGTGTTTGCTCTGCGTCATGTAACAGAGTGCAAACATCACCCTGGGAGAATGGTCAGCACACACACCTTTGGCTTTTCGATGGCCTTTCCACACTAGTTCTGCCCTGTCTGTGGTTTGGACTTGTTTCCTCTAAAGTACTTGCCTCTGAGTTAACCCTGGGTGAACAAGGTCTGCCCGGAGGTTGGCTGGCTGTGCTGTGTGCAGAGAGGTGGGACTCACAGTTACATAGGTTCTAGCATGTGTGCTGACAGGTATTCCAGAAGCCCATCACAACAAATCTATTTTGCTGTGTCAAGTGCCAGAGTATCTTTTGCCTTTTTCACGCCACCGTGCTGTCTTTCTGACGCAAACAGAAGTATGATGAAGTACAAACTGGCACATGGTAATAAAGTGACCAAACTTTCTCAGAGGGTGGAATTTGTGTGCTTGCAGTGACGGGTATGCAGTGCATCTTCAGCTGCCATCAGTATCCCAGCAAAATTGGTTTGCTATCTGGGGAGCGGGCACACGTCCATCAGCTCGGCAGATGCATATGCTTCCATTGCCATGTAGCACACCATGTAAAATAAACGTGACCTTCCAACCTGGGAGGTCTGACTGTCAGTTCATCTTGAATTCCAGTATTCAAAGGATGTAATCATGTGACTGACAGACTTCTGAAGAGAGGTACACCAAGTTTATTTGAAGCTTGTGAGCCAGGATGGGAAGCGTAATAGTGAGGATGTTAATTCCTCATTAGCTTTTCATCAAAAGCCCTACAGAATATTTTAAAAATTGGTGATATTGGTAACTGAGCTTTGTCATTGTCAGTGCTCTTAACTTACTACAAAAGTACAAAACTTTTCCTATGTATGCTGAAATGCCAGAAGCAATTGCCATGAGTACTCATAGAAATTATAATACAGTTTTAGTATTTTTCTTTGAAACAATCTAATAGAAGGGGACATGGCAGAAAATAGCATAATAGCTGCTAAACATTGTAAAAATCATCTCCTATTCTGCTTTAATTCAAGCACTTCATTTTGCTTTTACACTTATCAGTCACTAGTGGAAATAAAATGTGGTTTAAGTTCAGCACAGTTAATTTGAAGTGCTGCACACTTTTGCTTCACTTTACTCTCTTTACCTTCCCCTGAATACAGCTCAGTATTTATATTAGTTTCTCAGTTAAATATTTACAGAGACATGAATCCATCCAAAGGAAAATAAAAAATTCAGAATGTCAGAAGATTTATTTCTATAAATACCTGAATAGCACAGAAGCTAGGGCTCCCACAGCAAAATTTCCTCAAATGAAGGCAGCATTTTTCTTATAGTTTTGACAAAGGTGTCAAAAGTCCTGTTTTTTGTCACCTCAAACCAGCTGGTTTTCTTACCCTTGCAGGGTGTGGTGCGGAGAGTGATGAGCGACTTCGCAGACTAAAGCACCTGCCGCGATGAGTCACTACTTACAGCAGTCTGTGTTTTGCAGCACAACAAAGAAAGTTTGTTCAACATTATAATTCCAGCAAAGTTTAAAGAAGTATCATTCTCAGGATTTATGTTGCTTTGACATAGCACTAAAAGCATGCAGAAAGGTAAGAACATTTATCCAAAGGTTACAATCTGCCACTGACATAAAATTCAGAACAAAAATTAAAGCCATTTAAAATTAGGAGGCCAGTGACAATGTTTTGGGTTGAATGACTGTAAGGAATCCTGAGACTAAATTTTTTTGTGCTGGGGTAAAATGCACTTTAAAAGATAGGTCCTTCTAATCATACTACAGAGAACTACATACTGAAAAAAGGAATTAACATAGGCTAAGCTGTATACTCAGCTGAACCGATTAAATACTAACATTTTCACTAAAATTAAATTCTGGCATACTTTTATTTTCCCTGACTATGGAGATTGGCTTTGAAAATCAGAGCTCACAGTTTCCAAGATCCCATTGAGTAAATGCACAATAAATTAAAAAATTCTTCGAAAAAGTAGTTAAATAGTGTTGTCCAGAGTTGTACAAAAAACTGCTACTTCGTGAGAGATGACTCTGTGTCACAAATGTTATTGCCATGGTTATTCCTCCTGATTTGTGACTGGTACTCCCTTATCCTGTTCCCTGGTAATATGGTTAGTGTAAAGAAAGTGACTTTATAAAGCAAATGGCCACTCTGTGACTGAGCTGGTCACGTATCAGTCCCCCTCCCCCTCCTCATCAGGCTCTGAAGGTCCTGAGTACCAGACAGATTTCTTCTATCCCTCCTTATTGACCTCAAGGTTCTTGGGTGTCAGGCTGACTTCTTTCCTCCTCACCAGCCTTGAAGGTTCCAGGCACCTGGCCAACCAAGTTGAGATGACCCCGTCACAGAAGAGGGAAGGGTAACAGCACTCAGAGCACTGTCTATAAAATTTAGCTGTTACAACTCCTAAGTTGTACTTGGACTGGCACTGCTGCTGGACAGCAAAACCTATGATCCCCAAGGGATCAGGGACGCCTCCACCATCATTTGTTTCCTCCTAAAACTGAGCAAGTGACACATATTCTTTTACCTGTTTTTGAGTCTAGATTATGATTGTTATATTGATATGGCAAGCCAAGTATTAAGATTTGACCCACTCTGCAGAAGGTCTAGGTGACTCGGAACCATAAACTAAACTATACTACAAAATTCTTCTGTGTGACACTATTTATAAAATTGTGCCACACTGATTCTGCTTGTAAGAATCCTGTGCTACCCTGATCATAAAATTTGATGCTATACTAATCATAACAGTCTGTTAAAAAAATAAAGCTTTCATTGTAAGTAAAACTCAGTGTCATCATCATTCTGCTGAGGCTGTCCAAAAGAATCTGTCTGTCCCCATAGTGTCAAGTGACATGATTCTATATACAGACATTAATAATTTCATTTTTTTAGATTTTAATGGGTTAGAAAGTAACTGGGAAAGCATGATATGAGAGGGATACCTAAGATCCAATCTGTTAAATCCCAAATTTGTATTCTGTCAGCATTGGAGAGGTTCAAGTGTAAAACAAGTAACAAGTAGACACAATCTAAAAGTATGTATCAAAGGAAACTGTTCTCTTCCTTGAACTCAAAAAATTCATTGCATGTTTTCAATGCAATTTCAATTTAATTCAGTACATGTTCTCTGTTGCATTCTACAATAAGCAAACTTTACATTGCATTAGAAAGTCTAATCCTAATCTGAAAAGAGGAAATACCTCATATGGCCAAAACTCAGGAATTTTATGTCTGCTACTTGTTGACTATGCAGAGAAAAAAATCAAGGGCAGAAATTCTACACAGAAGAAAATAAATGTTTTTATATTTAGATAAATAAGACAAAAAGTTGGTTAAACTTGTGACTGGTGCAGTGGTTTCCAAATCAATTTTGTAAAAAATGACCATGATGACCCCTAACACATGGAAAATAAAGAAACTTTAGGAAGTATTTCAGTATCTGCAACAACAAAAAGTATGCAATATACATGACAACACACAGTAACTATGCTGCCTATACAATAATTTCAAATTTTAAAATAAAGGTGTACTGTGTTTCCTTAGAAAGATCAAAGAGTCTGAGTACTACAAAAGTAGATCACAATTGTCTCACTATTATTTTGTCACTTTTCCAATCGTATTTGTTATATCCACATCTTGTATCTTCTCTCTAAAGTATAAGGTCTCTAAAGAATTAATCGAATGAGGAATTGGTGCAGATCCTGCTCTAATTGGACAGGGGTCTTTTGTCACTATCCCAATGCAAATCAGTGTCAGATACAGAAATTATCCTCTCTGAATGATTAGTATTTATACAACAATCTAGATGACAGGTTCTGCCTTGAACTCACACAGGTACCCAGGTAGAATGAGAAAAAACTCAAAGCCCAAATAGACACTGATGCTCAGTAGTGCCCTCAAATTGGGCTAATGACAAAATTTACTGCCTCTCTAGGCAACTTTTTGGCAAGCGTGGCTGTCCCATGTCAGAGAGCATTCTTGCTGAGGGATCATGAGGTGTGGCCAGATCCCTGCTTCCTTTTGCTCATTTCATCCATGTCTGTGGTAATGTCAAAAACTGAGGCAGGAAAAGAGCCATTCCAAAGCTCACAGCAGGGTGGTTAAAGTTTATGGGAAGCCTGAACTCAACTTTGCATAGAATATGTAGAAATAAAAGCACATATTCTTGGTAGCAGGCTTTGGGAGGGTAACTTCAGGTGGGTTATCATGCAGCCATGGCCTGTCAGCTTAGGAGAAACCTTCCACTGTGTCTGGTGCACCTGGGGAATTGAAAATCACAACAGAGCCTGGGCTACTACTGGGAGAGAGGTGTCTCAAATACATGAGTCCTTATTCAGGTTTTATTCAGTGCAAAAAGCAGACAGCTTATGGTTTCAGGACTTCATTCCTTACAATGAGGCTGTATAGTAATGAAATGCAATTTCAAAGCTGTTCGGCAGATGAGTTTCTTATACAGTACTTTTCTAAGATACATATTTAGAGTGAGAGAAATGAAAGGTGACAGCATGCACACAGATATCCTGCCACTTTTGTTGACTATTTTATCAGAGATTTCAAATAGACTAGGTAAATAAACACCAGCTGACTGCAAGCGTTTGTGAGCACGTTTTCCAGACCAGACAATTTGCAAAACATATTCACAAGAAATCATGAAGTCCACACCCAGAGCAGACTACAGGGTCTCACCATTACTTTCTTTAGTTTTTAGCCAAATGAATGAAAATGTCTCATTTTCATTCTGATTTACACAGAAAATACTTTGTGTGAAACAATATCCTTATTTCTTGGCAGCTAGATCTTATTTCAGTATATGAGAGGGAACGACCTCCTAATTTTCAGTTTGTTTGGTCTTTCAGAGACCTATTGTTGGAGTATTACAGACAAACGTGTAATGTCACTTCTGGCTCTGCACCTTCTCTCAAGTTATTTGGTCTTTGGGATTAAGAGCTAAGGACAATTCCTTAGTGGGAGTTGTCCTTTGAACAAGCCAATGAGAGCTAAATTCTTTGGGGTTTTTATCTATTTCATACAAACTAGTTAAACTAGCTATGGAAAAGATTTATGGTCAGTTCTCAAGTTATAATATTAAGAAGCAATCAATCAAATTTAAACATCATCTGAAGAGAAAAACAGATATAGTATAATCTCAAACCTCAATGTTGTCATGACAGCACAAGAGGAAAGGTACTGAAGTAAGAACAGTAAACACAGTTTCATCAGTGGACCAGTTATTAGAAACTGCTGAATTAAACTGGGTGGAAGGAAACCCAAGTTTTTCCAGAGAAAGGTTTCCAGAATATGGAGATCAACAGGCTTCTGAAAAAATGGAGAATTTACAAGTGGAGTAACTTCACTTCCTAGTGAGTTGGATTTCATATCCTTAAAAAGTGAGAGGGACTGGATATTTACGAATATTTATGTTGAAACAGCGTAGTAAAATGAATCCGTTTCTTCCCAGTTTGAAATTACATTTGCTGCAGTATGCAGTGTTGGAAGTAATATCAACCGGCTTACCAAGACTACAGAAATGAAGATGAGACTTCTTCACACTTACTTATACTGACCTTTAATTTTAAACCTATTCCCTTGTTCGTGTTAATTCCTTTGGAGTACATTGTGACACCGTTAGTGACAGAATGAAACCTTTACTCCATTTACTGAGTAAAAGTCCAATATTGTTTATTTCTTGCCCACAACATAGACAGGAGGAAGAGTGAGGGCACTCACACTATAGGGTTTTATCCGTTTAATGCATAATGTATTCTTGTTGTAGTAGCACTCGAAGGTCCTACTGAAGTTTCAGAAATTTAATACACTGGGTAGATTGTTCATGGATTTATTATGTAATTTAAAAAGCAAAGTCTAAACTGCATTACGCATTGAATTAGACAAAAGTTTCCCATGAGTTCTTTGGATAATCCTCATCTGTCAATCTTGTAAACACATGCTCGTTTACTGGTTGAAAGTGATTTTAATACAGCTTTTTAAAGTTCTTAATGTATTTTATATTTGTCATATTTTAAAAAAAAGTGGCTAAATACATCTATATTCCTTTTTAATTTGAGATCACATCAAAGAAAATAGGATTTATAAAAGCAAGCTTATTTCTGTTGTCCTGAGTGCAGGAACACGTAATTATTTAATCATATGACACACTTCAACCTAAAAAGTTTCTGCCCATTGGCTAAGCCCTTATAAATGATTAGTTTTAGCCTACTTTGTCTGGGACGCAAAACATACACGTTTTAAATATATGCACTGTGGGTCAACATGACAGTCTTTTTCTCGTGATTAAAGTATACATAGATGGAAGGCTGTGACTTTTCTATGCATTTTTTTTTTTGCACTTCTAAAAATTGCACAGACCATAGGCCAAAGTGGTAAGGGCTGAGCAACTTCGATTTTAGCAACTCAATGGATTCACTTCCTGAATAAAGTTATCCTGTATAAGTTTCATATGAGTCAAAAACATTATGCAACCTTAGAATGGAAAGCCTTAAGCCTACTGATGAATTCCATCAATAAAAGCAGGATTGAAGGTTATATAGATTTGCAGTATTGAATAGCTAGCATTACTAGAGCTTTTCAAATTTTAAGAGCACTTTAGTTTTGAAGATTGAAATGCTCATAATAATGTGAAGTGCTCTCATAATTTTAAATCACTCTGTACTGCAAATCCCCAAATTCTTATTACTGCTACATTTCAGCTGCTCATTTATTATAATCAACATATTGGTTTGGAAAAGTGTTGCACTGCCTTTTTTACCAAGGCTCAAATCCTCATCCTAAATATGTGGTGAAATTAGCTGTACCTCATGAATGATGCCTTTAAAAACGCAGAACCAACAGACCAACAAACCAAACCACCTGACAACTTTGATAAAAGCTTATTATATCAGCTGCAGTAAAAACACAGAAAAGCTGCTTTAAGTAAATTTGTCATTTTTTTTTTAATAGGGAAATTAAACAAACTAGAACACAGTTGACTTTTGGTAAAATTCTCCTTTTACTTATTAATACAAATATTTTGGGGAGCAATCTACTGTCAAGTAGCTAATTAACTACTTTCTCAACTGAAAAAAAGTATGTGAAATGACAGTGAGAAATGCACAAGCATGGCAAGCACCACAGTTTACAGAGAAACCACATAAAGCACTGCTAGAAACCTGTTCCTTTTCTCCATACCTCATCACAGAATCAAAGAATTGTTGAAGTTGGAAGGGACCTTTTGAAATCAACAAGTCAATCCTCCCTGTTTAAGCAGGATCAGCTACAGCAAGTTGTACAGGGCCATATCCAGTCAGGTTTTGAATATCTCCAAGAATGAAAACTCCACAATGTCTCTGGGGAAACTGTTTCAACGTTTGACCACCTTCACAGTTGTAGAAGACTGCTACAAACTGGTTTTGTCTCGACATTGTCATTGTCATCTCTTGCTGGCCTCTGGAAAGAAGCCGCCACAACGACCTGCAGGAAAGCGCTTGCACACAGAGTAGCCCGTGGATGGGCAAGAACGGACTTGTCTAAGCGGGCAGCACACATAGCAGGAATTGCATGCATGCTGACATGCTCTGTGCATGCGCAAATGCCCCTATAAAAGGGCAGCACGTGGTCCTCGCCTCTCTCTTGCTCTCCTCCTCGCCGGCCTCTTGCTCTCCTGCTCACCCCCTGGCTGCTGGGCTCTACTCTCGCCGGGGCTCCACGCCTGCACAGAGACTGAGCCGACTGGACATCGTTGGATATCGTCAAATCCGTGGTGGTGGTAACTGATCCTCTCCCCCCCGCACTTCTTTTCCTTGGCTGGTGGGGTTTTTCCGACTTTACCCTTTTTTTTTTTCCTGTCTCGTCTTCTCCCCTCCCCCTCCCCGTCCCGCACTGCCATCCCCACCAGACCTCTGATTCCCGGTTCACCGAAAATAAAGTTTACAAGGTGGCACGGCATATGACTGCGTTTGCATCTTAATCTCATCTCCTGGGATCGCATCGAAACCTCCCCGATATCGGATCGGGACAACAGTAAAAAAGTATTTTTTGCTTTTCATGTTTTTTGGTTTGTGCCCATTAGCTCTTTTCCTGTCAGTGGGCACTACTGAGAAGGGTCTGTCTGTATTCATCTTAATTCCCTTTCAACAGGCACTTATACGCATTGACAAGATACCTCTGAGCCTTGCCTTCTCCAGGCTGAACAGTCCCAGCTCTCTGAAGGTCTTCTCACGTGAAAGAAGCTCTAGTCCCTTCATTGTTTTCATCATCCTTCACTGGACTCCAATTAGTAGTTCCATATCTTTCTTGTACTGGACAATGCAGAATGGGACACAAGACTTCAGACGATGCCAGACCAGTGCCAAGTAGAGGAAAGGATCACCTCTGTCAGCCTGCTGGCCACACTCTTCCTAATGCAGCCTAGGATGCTTTTGGCCTTGTTAGCTGCAAGGATGCATTACTGGCTCGTGTTCAACCTGGTGTCCACCAGGACACGCAGGTCCATTTTTACTAAGCTGCTTTCCAGCTTGTCATCCCCCAGCATGTACTGGTGCCTGGGATTGTTCCTCCCCAGGTGCAGGACTGTGCATTTCCCCTTGCTGAACTTCATGAGGTTCTTGTGAGCCCAGTCCTCTGGGCTGTTCTTATCTGTCTGAATGGCAGCACAGCCATCTTGTGTATCAACCACTCCTCACAGTTTTGGATAGTCTGTGAACTACTGAGGGTCCACTTTGCCCTGTCCTCCAGTCATTAACAAAGAATTTAAGTAGAAATGACCTCAATATCAACACTTCCATTTGTAAGTATCACGTGCCGCAGAGCACCTTTCATTGTTATCTTCTTGATCACCTGCGTGAGGAAGCCATCAATGCTCTTCAGAAATCTCCTAGACTGCTTGCGCCTTGCTGTGTTGTTCTTCCAGGTTAAAATGTGATTAAATTTCCCCATGAGGGTCAGGGCCTGTGAACTGGAGGCTTCTCCCAGTTGTCTGAAGAAGGCCTGACATACTTCTTCTTGATCAGGTAGTCTGTAGGACATACCCACTACAACAGCAGCCATATTGCTCTGCCCACTAATCTTGACCCGTAAATTCTCCACTGACTCCTGACCCATCCCAGGGCAGAGTCCCCTGCATTCCTGCTGCTCTCTCACAAAAAGTGCAGCATGCTCCCCTTGTCACTTTCCCAGCTTGTCCTTCCTAAAGAGCTTGTATCCATCCATTGGAGCACTCTAGCTGTGTGAGCTATCCCACCATGTCTCTGTGATCCCTGTGAAGTCATAGCCTTGTAACTGCACACAGACTTCTCATTCCTCCTGATTGTTCCCCAGGAATGCCTATCTGGGTCACAGTTCACATAATGATAACACCGAAACTTGGGCTTATCTTTACATACCCCTTGGACACCAGCTTTTTAGAAGGCTTTGTCTTCAAATATTGCCCCTTGCCCATGGTACTTAGCTTAGGGACTCCTAGTGGATCGGCACTGAGGTAAAGAATAGCTGCAATTACGTCTTTGAATCTAAGAAGACTGATGATGTCTTTTAAAAGTTTGACAGTATAAATTATAACTAATATGTAATGGCTGACACTCTGCAGTGGCTTAAAGTGTTGTTGAATGATTAATGCCACAATTTCATGTTGACCTGTCAATTTAAAATGCAATCATGGCAGAGATGCTGTAAAGCAAGTCTTATTATTTCTAGAAGAGAATGCAAGGGAGACCATGTAATTGCTTGCCAAATTTTGCCAATCACTTGTCAGTGGATGTTTTCTTCCATAGCTTTAAACTGTAAGAGGAAGCAGTGTGTGTCACATAGCAGAAACTATTAATGACTGACTCCAGAGGGCCAGTAAAGCACACCTTAGCATAACACACAAGGATGGGTCCATAGGGATGACAAACTCCTCTAGCCACTGAGGTCTAAAGCAAGGTGCTAACCTTATATGCCAATATAACCTTATATTCAGCAGTGGCCTGGGTGGTTGTACCTGCACTCGTTTCCTTGAGTTGTCAGAAAGCCAATAAAGCTCTGAAAAATACATTTGACTTGGTCTGGGGTAATGATTATTTGGCACGGTAACACTGACTGTAAGCACTTTCTGTTTCCTCCCTTGAAATTTGAAATTTACCTTATATTTGGAGCTGCCTGACGTTCATGCCAGTGCAGTGTCTTCATATGAGCTGTCTTTGTTGAACTCAACGCCAGTGAACTAACCTCTTGAAGTTAATCTGAAGACAGGGTTTTGTCTCTGGATTTAGAGTGGTAAATAAATGTGACCATGGTTGAATGGTTAAAGGAATACCCTGTAAATAAAGATAAGAAACACTTACAAATAAGGTAGTTTTTTTCTATTTTTCTGATGTTTTAAAAGATGAAACTCTGAATGACTAGCACTGTTCCTTTTGAGTTTTATCCCAAGAAGAATTGACCATGGGGATTTGTATTTGCATTTGCTACAGTGAGAGACAGGTAGATGCTTCTGGCAACATCCACTGTTGAGAATGCACTTCTGTTGGTGTGCCCGCCCAGAGGGATGACAAGTGCTGCTGTGTTACTGCAGTCTCCCACTGTCCTTTGCTCCTAGGCCTTTGCTGATCTCACATGGCCTCACTTAAGGTTTCATCTGAGGGATAAGGTCTCACTTGAGGAATATGCTCATGTGGTCCTGAACCACAGCTTGAAAACTCACTGGATGTATGTTATATCACTGAAGACATCTGTTTGTTTGCAAGAAGGCAATTTTTTTTTCTGGGAAATTATTATACTGTGTTTTCTTTGTGTGATTAATAATAAGGGACAGTGTAATCCTACATATCATAACCGAGGTACTTGCTGAAACAGGAAACAAGAAGTGTGCCGTCGATGAGATTCCTTCTACTTATGAATGCACAGCATATAGCACTGAATATGTAACCCTTGAGCACTCCAGACTTTCTGTGGTTCCTTTGTGCACTTTGGTGAAGCAGATATCCATCCTCTTGAGTTTGGATTGCAGGTTTTCATGGAGCTTTTGAGAGATCTCAGCACTCTTTCCTCAGAACAGGTATTCCTCAGCATCTGTGGGCAACCACATTCAAACTCCTCATCTAAACCTTAAGACCCAATACAGCTTTCATATAAGCTGAAAAGCTGAAAAACAAGAAAATGCATGATTTATGCTAGTTCTAAAAGGATTAGCAGTTTTGGAATGTAATAGGTAGAACTTAGTTAAGATTCAGATGCTGAACTTAGATACAAACTAGTAGAAACTGAGACAGATTTGAATCCCGCTTCATATGCACTCTCAGGAAATACTTAGTGGTTTATGTACGGTAGGAATGGAAAATGAAAAGCTTACTTCTGTGTCTGTATTTTTTATTCAATACTTTCATTTACTTTACAGAATCTGACTGTATCTTTATGCCCGTGTCTGTGTAGAGGCTTTTTACGTGTGTTAAGAGCTCTTCAATAAATCTGAACTTTATAATTTTTATAACATTGTCAATCAGAACAGAGAATTTCTAATGGACAGTCGGTTCACAAGCATTACCAATGCACGTTCTTCCATCTTCTGCCAGCTTGTAAGGATCAGTACAGAGACATTTGTAGCTGCCTTCAGTATTAATGCATTTAGCAGAAAGAGAGCATGGTGGATTGATTTCATTTTCACATTCATTGATGTCTGCAAAATGAATACACACTGATCAATAATCATTACAAATTACAGAGGGAACACTACCTTCTCATATACACCTCCTCCAAGGATTCATAAATGAAAGGTATTGTACACTTTCTATGACACATGGATGCTGCCAAAGATCCTCATTATTACTGTTTAAAGCACAAAGTTTAGTTGTTTTGTTTTGACTTTTTTTTTTCTATTCATTCTTAAGATGCAAATCATGAAAAAAAAAATGTTAGTTTGGTAATCTGTCACAAGCTACAAATGGCAATTGGCTGAACTTTAAAAAATGCGTACTGTAAACTTGAGAGCTGTTCTTGCACATATTTATGTTCTAAGACTTTGAGTTCCTCTATAAATTTTTCCCATAATGTGCTCTATAGTGGTAGCAAAAATAATAACACTGACACAGTTCTCTATGCTTCTAGGCATGATTTTGAGGAGCCAAGGATTCAGGTTAGCTTTGGATACAAAATTTATAGCAGTAATCTGTGATATCACTGCAAAGTTTTTTGTTTCTAGGTGTTGTATAAATTCTGCGAAATGACAATGTCCTGATAGAATGATGAGAAGATGAAAAATTATATATTGGAAAATGCACTTAAACATGTTGTTCCTGAGGCCACTCAAGGCCTTTCACTCACATTCTGATTATGTGATGAAATGGGAGTTGGTGTGGCATGCAGGATAGAAAGTGAGGGAAAGAATAACATCTTTTCCATATTTCTGCATCTTCTTTCTATATTTACTTGCAGGGCTTGAGTTAGTCACCTAAAGACAGGTGTCCAGCACCGTTTTAGACAGTTTCCCATAGGTCCTGTATAATATTTGCCAGTCTTTCAATGCCTCTGACTCATAGAATCAGAGAGTCATAGGATCATTAAGGTTGGAAAAGACCTCCAAGATTAAGTCCAACCGTCAACCCAACACCCATGGTATGGGGAAGCACTGCAAGCCCATATGTCGGCAACTAGCTGAGCCTTCAGTGTCTTCTGTTTTTGATTATATTCTTTTCCTTTCCTCACCTTTAGGCTAAGTAGCTCTTTTTGATCAGTATTAGAAACTGACCCTGTAGGAATGATTTACTGACTTAGTTTAGCAGTCACTCAGATTACTTAAGGAATTCTGTCAAGCCTGATCCTCCCTTAAATGATAATACAAAGCAGTAGCTGTGTCCAAAGCTAGTGATCTACCGAGACAGTCGAAAGACTAATCATGCAAGGAATAATCTTAAACTTCAGAATCCTTAAGAAACACTAACACCCACAAAATCTCTCTGAAGCAGGAAAACAATCAGTTGTTCAGGATGAAGATTCCTGAATAAGTGTTACTCCCTTGAAGACTACATTTTCAGTTGACTCACACTGGCTTTGTCGTCGTCTGGGAAGGAAAACCTGCACAGGCTTTGCTAGCTGGAATTCAGATGTGCTATTTCAGCTTTTGGATATCCATAGTCATGTTATCTGTTAACTAGCTCTTTTTTTCCATCACTAAATTGTGCACGTCAGATCTCACCAGCCTACTCTACTGCTCAAAGAGATCAGTACTTTATTAAAGCAAAGTAAACAGAGTTATCTATCAAGAGTAAGATAACACTTAATATAAAGGAAGGTAGTACAGACTAGCAATAAATGACTTCCTGAATCAATAGAAATTATTTCTGTCAGAGTTAGTAAGCAGGAATTAACAGCTCTCAAATTCCTATGCTTTTGCCAGCAGGCCACTCTGTCTTTTCCAAAGCAGCATATAATTTTGAAACCATCTGCAGAAATGCTCAGCTCTATCCTCCTAGTTATATTGCTTGACTTCTTCCTAATTTGCTGAACATTTAAAAGAATGAGAACACATTGCACAGACATGCATGGAACAAAGAGCTTTCTACTGTAAAATTCAAGTAGCATCTGCATAAGTGGGTTTTGATGGTTTTCCTTTAATAAAGGCATTGCTTACTTAATATATGCAACAGCTTGTTTTTCTATAGCAGATATACAGTCTTTTCTTTATGTTACTGAACATATTAAAAGAAACTAGGACAAGGAATGATTCATTCATGTAACTTATTTATTCAGTTTGCTGCCAGAACATTAATCTATTGAAAGTATTTTATTATAATTCATTTAACAGCTTTATTACTTTATATGGTATTTATGTGGGTGGAATTCAGTGGATAAATAGGATTTGAATAAAGGAAAGAGCTGCAAATTTCATTTGACTTTTCCCATACCAGGTATACAATTAGAATGAATAGCTTTCCATTCTGCTGTCACAGAAATACTGATAAGCAGACTTCACTGCAGATCAGCTGCAGCACTTGCATTCAAATTAATTTATCACCATCTATAATATATGCCTAAATATGGCCTGTTCAGGTTTCATTTTCCCTGATGTTCTTATAAAGCTGAACAGTTTGAGTGTGTGTATATACATATACTTTTATACATACAAAAAATTATAAAAATAAATATAAATATACACACTCCCCATTATAAATACACACGTATGAAATGTGAACAGAGAGAATTCATCCTTCATAGCTGCGAAGAGTGAAGGTCTTGTAATTATATAGTAGCCACATTCTCTTTCTTCCTATCCTATTCTATTCAACTGTAAAAATCAGGCAAAAGAAAGATAAAGAAGATAAAATAATAATTAAAATAACAGAAAAGTATTCCCCTGAAAAGCTGCATGAAATGTCAAAAGACAATATCTTTTTACTGATTTTTCACCTGCTCTACTTTTGTACCTGCAGAACTAATTCAGTTCTGGCAAATCTTTTCACTGCTATTTGGGGTAGGGACTTTGGAACTGAACTGATAATTAATTTGCTTAATTTCACTTGTTCACTTTTTTCTTTGTCACTTTTGCTTAACTTATTAGGATGATACCTGGACTACTGGTGCTGTGCTCATTTTGTATCTAAAGCATCCATTGAAACAATGCTAGGAAAATTACAACTGTCTTGCTGTTATGCTGAATGTTGGGAGAAGCAACGCATAATTATGTTTTGGTGTTTTTTTCCCTATTGGTTGTTAATTGACTGATTTTTGCTTTATCAGGTAATTTTTAGTGAAAAATTCCTATCATCAAGCTGATTGCTGAATCAGGATGGGCAGAGATTGAAATAGCAATTCTGGAGCAAGTAGAGTTTCACATTATGATGTTATCATACCTACAAACCCAGAAGGTTGACTACAAGAGAGGACAGGGGGGAGACCACTTCCAATGAGTTGTGCTGGACTTTAGCTTTTAGAAACTTCAGAAACAATAACAAAGAAATAGATACCTATACAAATGGGAACCTCAAAGTTCCATCCTTTACTTGTGCAGGTTAATTGCTCTTCTCCTTGTAATTGGAATCCATATTGACATGAATAAGTCACTGTAGATTTTTCAAAATCTGAACAGTACACAAAATCACCATTTTTCACACTCTTTGGTGTTCCACATATTTCCCCTACAAATAAAAAGACTTTGTTACAAGCTTTTAAAAAATTACTACCTTACTCTTGAAAATGGATGTTATTCTCCATTACTGTTATAAATTAATTGCAGTGAAATTACTCACATGTTTTAAGGTGATCAAGAATTTAGTTGCTCAATTCTGAACAAGAATTTATATGGAATACCTCAGGTTTGACTTCTAATCTTTTTAAAATTCATGTTACCTTCTAACAGTATGTTCGGTAGAGTTCTTGATTAATATTTTCTGTCTAAGAACGCCTGCCCCAATTGCCTGAATATATCGCAAGCCATTCATGTTATCAGAGTGAAGTTGACAAACACTATCTTTTTTACAGAGGTAGATGAGGAAGGAGAGAAAGACCTAGATCACCTTTCGAAGTGGTAGATATATTAAAGATCTGCACCAGACCAGTAACTCAAGACCTGCCACCACCAAGGTCAGTGCTTTAACTGCCAATTACTCTCCCCTCCTGTCAGAAAAGACTTGTAATTACCAGATTACCTGCTTGATAGAATTCTTGCCAAGCTTCTAAGTTCATCCCAGGTACACTGTCACAGTGCTTAAAATCTTGTGGAAACTTTCCAAGTTGAAAGGCATCTGCTGGCACTTCAGAAATCCCTGTATTGTCACAAATCACGCGGGACAATGAGTGTTTTTTGAGTTCATGCTTTTGAGCTTCTGTGAAAACGTTATCATTCTCCCACCAAAATCTGGAAAGATTGATAGAAATATTTTGAAAAGGTCAAATTCAAAGGGTACTTTTACTTTCACAGTACCCTTTGTAAAAGACAAAAATAAGGATTACAACAAATGTAGATGGATAAAACAATAATAAAAGTAAAAACCATGATCTGAAGACTTGCATATCCAGCTTGAAAATCACAAAAAGGCTACTGTGATTCTGAAATACTGGTCAACTCAGACGATGTGTTAAATTCATCTACTTAAAACTGTTAATTTTTACATTTGCAGAATTGCTTCTCATTGATGTGACAGGGCCACATAAAAAGTTACAATGCTGAAAGAAAAGCTTGGAACTAATTTCTCTGAACTGGATACTTAATCTTATGCACACCAGCATTCACTACACACTTGCAAATTGCTTTGAGCGTAAATTACAGGAGAATTACAGAAAGAGCCATAACAGATTTTCCTCTACCATAGCTTTTGAAATCTGCTTGCCATTACTGAATGGTTGCTATGAAAACAGGTATTGCTGAACGCTCCTCTGTTTAATATGGAGTTCTTAATTTGCTAAGCAAACTGTAGATATGCAGATTAATAATAGTAGAAAATTGTAAGCCTGTAATTGTGCATTTGAGCATACAAAAAAGGTAAGCTAAGAGGACTGGCTGGAACAGAACAGAGCTGCCTCTCCTATTTTGTCAGATTGTGAGTGCGGTGGCAAAAGAGAACCAGTTGGTGCTACAAAGGTGTATCTATTAAATTATATACATTACATATAATATATATGTGTGCATATACATACATATGTGTTTAAAGATAAAAAGAAAAGGAAATAAAACATGGGGGGAGAAAAGAAAATATAAACATTTTGTGCATAAAGCCATGTCATGAATGGCAAGAAAATATTTCTGTAGAGTTTGACAGCACATCTGCCTTAGTACATGAAACAGTATTGAGCACTGCTAAACTGCTAAACTGCCTGAGTTCCCTGTGGTACTCAGGCCAATTAGGATTTTCCCAAATGCTAGGCAGGATTTGTGGTAACATGTCCTAATGTGATCACACTGTACAAATTAACCTCAGGTTTCACAGAGGAACTGGTGTCTGTAATACAGGAGGAACAAGGCTGGGCGCTTTCTTGAAAAGTCTGTGGGTTCTGTGTTTACATTTTTCTAATGAGAAGTGAACAGTAATGTTGACTGTGGACCCTGTGCAAACCTGGCACTTGTGAAGCACGTTGGGTTTTTACGATCCCCCTGAAATGGTATGGTGAAAATGAGACGTCTGATAGTCCTGTTTGTGTTCTGGGGAACATGAGGGCTGCTAGTGTGCCCTAGGGGGGCTTTTCAGGGCAAATTGGACCCTGCTGCCAACAGGAGTGTATTGGTTAAGTAAGGTATTTTGGAAAACTGGTTTAATAGGCAAATAGTTACCTACAGTAGGACAATTTGGAGAGAAACCTATCCCATTTTGCCTGTACTGGAGGAGGAGGCAATCTACAGTACCAGGGATGGAGTGAATGGCCCACACCCAGCAGCACTGTGACAAGAAGTGCAGGAGAGATGGAGAGGCTGGAGACAGATGCCTTCCTCCTACTCTTCACCTGTACACTGTCCCCAACTTCTCAGAGCATCCTGAAACCTCACTGCCCGTTCCCAGTTCTCTTCCCACAACCAAAACCATCAGAGACTTTGCTCCACTCAGGTCTCCTACACCTGCCATTTCCCCTTTCATGTACCTTAAAACTTCTTCTACTTTCATCACCAAATTCAGTTTTATCTACATTGCAGAGAAAGCTTGAGCAGAAAATTATCTTTTAATCTACCCAGCAGATAGGTGTTCACTCTAACAAAGGTTGCTCCAACAGATCTGTATCAGGTGATCAAAATTTTACAGGTGAATTTTACAGGGTTAGAGTAAAAAAAGAAAGAAAAGAGAAAAAAAAAGAGGCACAAGCCCTCCTATGCAAAGAATGACAAGTCAGCTTCAGAATCTTTGCCCAACTATTGCAAATCCTGACATCAAAAAAAGATACAGAGTAGGAAGAGATGAAAAAAGAAAGTAAAGGCTGATGGAACAGAAAAAATTTGTTTCAGGTTGTTTGGCTGAGGTTAAGACATTGCCTGAGTTTAGTACACTGGAAAAATGAATCCCTTCATGTTTTGCCAGATTACTGTCAAAAGTTTTTTAAGGCTACTGGGATGGAGTTCAATCAGTCAAAAATACCACTTAGTCCTGATTTCTGAACTTAAATGAGTATGTTAGAAGAGATGTTTTGAAATCCCTACTTATTGACATGTCAGTTAGGGTATCTATCAGGCATGTAGTGTTACTGGTGCAGATATAGATAATACCCAATACTGTACCTGACAAGGCACTGCAAACAATGTTAGACGTTTCCATTCTTCTACTACTATGTGACAACTATAACATATTTCTACATACTTCTAACTTCGCTTAGATAGTTCCTTATCATAGTATTAATAGCAATACCATTTCACATTTAAGTTACCTGACACAAAATTTGTGGCAGAAACTTGGGCAATTCTTTTATTACTAGAACTCTTTTTCGCAATTTGAAGTTAATGTTAAATTGAGCTTAATTAATGTTAGTAGTATCATAAGACACTGAATAATAATAAGAAGTATCCTAAGGCACTGAACAGTGGAAGCAAGGCTGGAAGGGCCTCAGTAGATTATCCTTCCCCAGATAAAGTCAAGTGTGCCTGTAAGATTCAAAAGACTTTAGCTGTGTTTTTAACACAACTGAGTGGAATGTTTATTGTCTGTACAGTTTGTGCTAATAAGATACCACCTTTATGATTAACGTCATTTTTTCCTGTGAACTAATTAATTAACATTTTTAAAAGTTCAGATTTAAATTCTGCCTTGGATGCTTATTTACATAATGTTTTCTTTCCACAACAGTGACTTATGAGAGGAGCTTAAAGGTGAGCGTAAGGACCGGATGTACTTAAAACACCACTGCTGGCATGGTGTGAGCAGTTTAAAATTAGTCTTCTCATGAGATTCAAAACTACTGCCACAAGTACGTCACAGAAATGAAAATAAAGTTGGTTTTATAATTGCTTCAGGAGCAGAAGTAAGATATAAACTGCATCTTGCACCCCTTTGTGACCTGCAGCTGCATTTGTCCTGCCTTCCTGGTGTAGAAGGTTGAACTGGCACAAGATTGTGGTGGTGATTGTGCAGGGTTGGGTGAGGAGACATACTGTGCTGTGTCCAATGACGCAATTCTGGGAGCATTCTACATGTCAGTTCACATAAGACTAGGCACATGGTGTTTTTATGATCCCCTCTAGGAAGCCTGAATCACAGCTCTCTGTCTATCCCTTCCAACTTTGCTGTGGTTGCCATGGAAAAGGTTGAAGTTCTTCCAGTTAAGGACCCTGAGCCCAGTGCAGCCCTCAGGGATCAGATAGCTAAAGCCTGAACAGTACTACATCCATCCACAGAGAAGTTAGCTGCCCCTGGCACAATTAACTGCTGTTGGCATCTTGCATTTCCACCAGGAGTGCAAAGTTGGGCATCTCAATACCACAGAAACAATCTCCATGTCATCTGGAATTGGAATTATATGCACATCAAATAAGAATAAGCAAAAGCTTATCCAACAAAATTGAAGGAGCGAAGTTAAAAACATGGAAGTGGCAGGGAATAATTTGTGTAAAGCCTGTTGAAGTATCATCTCTTATGTTCTGGGAAGTATCCTCACGTATCTGTAAAATCTCCATTGCTTCTGCATATTACACAAATGATTCAGCAGCATGAATAAACTCACCGGTCACCATCTCTTAGTGCTTTCATTTGCTTTCCAATTATACACGCAAACAGGGGACCTGTTCTAGCACCTGGGAGAAAGTCTTCTACCAGACCACCAAGCCAAACATCAATATTGCTAGGATTATGGTACAATTCCATGATTTTTTCACTAACATTGTGATTGGTTATTACTGTATTCAGGTCAGTTTGAGTTTCCAGTTTTGGTAAGCCACAGAATTCTCGCCAGTCATTATAACCTGTAAATATTATGTTAAAAGTAAGATTAGATTTGGCTGGTACGCATGACATGTAAAATTCATAAATTTATGTGCACCAGATTCTGACTACCTTAATCATAGTCATAGACGGTTGTGTCTAAAAATAAGCCTTTTATTATTCATTACACTGATAAGGGAAATGAGGTCAGGATCTGAAACTACAGTATATGTAATTGCTACCTCATTTTAATGATGGAAAACAAAAGTTTAAATCAATTCTCGCATATTTAAGCAATGGAAACATGATAAAAGATAATAGGAGCATGCACTGTGTCTTGAGATTTCCACATTAGGAATACAGGAGTTAGTTAGGTGAAGAGTGGGCAATAAATAACCCGAATGAAGTTAGTAACCAAAGCACTTTACTAAGGAGACTGTCCTAGGGAACATGTCCAGCTCTCTGGAAAATATATTTCTTTTACATTCTTTTACATCATTGGAATTATACACATGCACACACACTCTGTCCCCCAACAAAAATAGAATTTCTGGTCTGGGAGATCAAACTTCCATTTCTAGCCCTGTGTAGCTGAGAGCTTTAAACTCCAGCCTGGAGCCAGACTTCATTTCTACTGCCCATGGCCAATGACTTGTGTATTTCTAGCTGCAGAATTGCACAGAAGAAACATAGGGTTGTCAGGATACAGTTTTAGAAATGAAAAAGGAAGAGGCCCTGTCTACCATGCTGAAGGTTGCTGCCTCTGCTCTCAGAAGCGGTGGCATGCTTGTAAGAGATTTTTACATAGGACTGCGAATCCACTGTGTGTTTTAACAGCTGATGCAATCAAACTGAACTAAGCTCCAGCAGTCTTCCTCTAAGCTGGTACACCCATGGCTAATGCTCCTTGACTATTAGTTCAATCTCTCCCTGAGCTGACTGGAGTAAGAAACTCAGGCACAAAATGTGTAATATTTCTCAACACCCACAAAAGCCACCTACATCACTGCTGGAGACATCTTAACACCTTGTATGGTTGGTAGAGCCAATGACATTGTGTTTAAGTCGGCATGTCCCATAGGCTGGCGGCAGCATGCTGATGGCAAATAGCTGTTGTAGGCAGAGAACTCACTTCTCTAGAGCTGGTTCCATCAAGCACAAGCCTCAGGTATCTACGTCAAGCACACCCGGATCCACTCACTAGTACTGTCCTTCCAGATTACAGAATTAACAGGTTATTTTAATTTCAAATGCTGGGGGATATTTGGTTTCCATCAAAGTTAAAAATATTAGCTACTTATAGTTTAAGTTACTTGTCTGATTACTAAAGCTAGTATTTAAAATCTTACAATTACATTCCAAACATAAGGAATTATAGTTCAGTTACAAGTTGGGAGAAAATTCAAGAAAAATCACTTGACCTGGGAGTCCGTGATCACGGCCACGTTGTAAATTTAATGATGCTAAATCAAGTGAACCCTTATTAGACAACACAAAGAGTTTTTCTGTTAATTCTTCATTCAGTAGTTGATCTTGCACCTGCAGTTTTGCTGAATGTGCTAGAAGACCCCTTAGTAAAGGATCCAAGCCTCCTTTAAACACAAAAATAACATAATGTTACAGTGTATATATAAATCATAACTTTCTTAACAAATGCAAATGCATTTACACTTCTATGTTTTTTAAACATTGGCCACAGGCTTTTACATTCAAACATAAGTAAAAATGTGCTGCAGGTTGAAAAAGAAATAACAGTGCTATGAAAATGTTCCATCTGCTTCTTTAGGTGTAAGAAAATTTGCAACCTGGTAATAGATTAATCCACAAAAAAGATATGAAATATCTTCATCATCAGTCATCAATCCATTGTCAATCTACCAGACTGTTTTAATCTGGAGAATAAATTTTTTCTGATTGAGAGAACTTTTTAAGTCAAAATAATTGTTCCAGTTCATGTTAATGCTCTGGAACCCATTTAACAGCTTCATTCAGTGATGCAATCAAATAAATGTTCCTATTCCTAATTCACAGTAAGTAACTTTGAAAAAAATTATAATATTCTGGAAAAAAATTCCAAACAGTTTAAATAAAAACATACCTTGTTTAATGAGCCTCCAGGGACTAAAGAAAACTTCATGCAAATGAAGATTTGGGAGTTCTGGATCATCTAAATAATGTGCATTCAATCGTCTTACTATTGGCTGGATTGTTGCATGACCAAAACGAAAAGCAGCAGTTGAAAATACATTAGAAACCGTAGGATTCATTGTGGGATCATAACCTCTATAAAGGCCAATATACAGATTAAAAGCATCTGGACCAATTATTTTGGGAATGTAATCTCGTAAAGTAATAATCTGAAAGAGAAGAATAAGAAACATTTATCATTTGATGTCTTTACAGGTGAATAATAATGATTCCCCCATGCTAAATACATTATTCTTCACTCATCTTTCCCCAAGCATTTGTCATGGCTAAGAGCAGTATCAGCTGATAAAAAATACCATTCTTGTTTTTGCAGTAAGGAGACAAATGACTGGAGAGCATGAGTGGCACGGCTCAGTGCAGCATGACAGTCAGGCCCCTGTTAGCTCCTACCATAAATGCTAGACCAAAGCCTCCTGAGTAGAGTTTATCATTGTTGCTCACATCTAGTCCGTGTGTGTTATCCAGCTCACAGCAGGTGTGCTGAAATTCAAAGCCCTGATTGTGATGGTGTAAATTACAATGCACTTAAAAATGGCAATGAAAGCATGAATTACTATGAAATCTTTCAAGAATGCTTGTGATATGAACAGATTCTATTTTCAGACATATATTTGTGACACCTATCCTCTTTACTGCACATTTGAAATGACCAGGCTTTAAAATACTGGTGTCCAGAATCCCTTGGTAGACATTTTATGCTAAACTCAAGCCAATTTATAGACTAAAAAATCCACTTCAAAAATGAAAATGCTGATAACCACCTTCTGTCAAATGCTTTTATAATGTAATAGCTTTACAATCACATGAAAAAAACATATGAGTAATCATGACCAAAAGAAAAAGGGATGATCTAATGTACCAAATAAAATGAAAGTGCATTATAGGTTAAAGATAATGCTGAACTCAATAAACCATAATGGGATGAATATGAAGCATAATGACCTCAATAAAATACCTTATAGATTCAATATAGTGTGCAATAAAATATACAGACAAATGTACTTTGAGCTTGATATAGTGCATATTGAAAAGCTAGTTGGCATAAAATGACCTTATGAAAAACTTGTATCTTTGTTTTAGGCACAGCACAGAGACAAGCAAATGCCTCCAGAATTCACTTGGTTTTCTCAGAAGGCAGAGGTAATAACCTCTTTACTTTTTCAAGTTAGGTGATGCAGTGAACAAAATATTTGAAAGACAATAGGTTAAAATTCCTTTTACAGCTCCTTTAGTAGAACATATGAAGAAAATAATGGAATTGCTAGAAATTAATACTGACTCTGTCATTTGAGAAGTTGACCTTTTGCTGTATTCACAAAGGTATTGCAAGACAGCAGTTCTTTCTAAATTTAGTTTTAGAGTTTGTTTTTACAAGCAAAGACTTTAAATTGGACTAGGTTAGCCATGGACACAAACATCTTGATATGACCTTCATTTTTTGGTTCACTGTGAATGAAATCCCAAGCTAAGCTGTTGATAAAGGCCAGATTCCCCGAAGGAAAGGGCAATTCATATTTTTCGTCTCCTCCAGAGATATGATCTTCATTTCTTGTTTCTTTGGTGGGGGAAGGGGTGTCACCATTTCAAGACATGGAAATTAAAAACCTAAGGTAAAGAGGGGTCTTATGCTTGCCTTGAGCTAGGAGAGGCATCTGCTTGATGGAAACTTCCAATGGCTAAGTAACGCTCCATCAAGCGGAGATGACTTTTAGACAACACAAACTAAGAAGATACTATTAATACAGCAGAAGAAGATACTGCTAGAAAGAATCTGGAGTCTGACAGAGAACCGTATCTAAAGTACATCAGCATGTAGCACCCAGTCTTTCTGTAGTCTCTGAACACACTTGTCTGAATTTGTCTGCATGAAGTCAAGGAGAGGCATGCTACAAGTTCTTAAAACTGACACATATATATGTTTTAAAGAAGGTGTAAACAGCTGGCAAACATCAAAATTCTTTTTGTCAAAATTCTTTTGCATGCAATCCCTGCTCTGAGAGAATGATTTGAAATATTTATCTCCTTTCATATTTGGCATAAATAAGCATAAAAATTTTTTAGATACAGTGTTCCTTCAACAACTGACATTCTCCTGTGGAAGCAAAGGAATATTATTGTCTAAGAATATGTCAACAAAATCAGACCCTGAAAGGGACTGTTTTGGTTTCGGCTGCCGCCGGCAACAAAAGCGCCATGCGGCCGCCCCTCCCCCCACCGGTGTGCGGAGGAGAATGAAAAGAAAGAGGCAGAAACCAGTGGGTCGGGATAAGGGCAGTTTAACAGAACAGCAAAGAGAGGGAACAGGAACAACAACGATACAAATAAGGAGAAAATAGGACACAAACTTGCACAACAGACCCGCTCTCCCGGACAGGACCAGCGCCGCACGCTCCTGAGCCGTGAGTGAGTCCATGCCGCGCTGCCCCCCCCACCGGAACCCAGCATGGCGTCACATGGTGACATGGTGCTGCTGGAAAGCTACGACCTGATTGCCATCATGGAAACTTGGTGGGATGAATCCCACGACTGGAATGTAGCTCTTGATGGCTACAGGCTGTTCAGAAGGGACAGGCGAGGAAGCAGGGGCGGGGGCGTTGCCCTTTACATCAAGAAAACACTACAGAGTGAAGAGCTGTCCCTGAAGAATAGCCATGAGCAGGTCGAAAGCTTATGGGTAAGAATCAGAGAGAGAGGCAACAAAGGGAACCTAGTGGTTGGTGTCTACTACAGGCCGCCAGATCAAGAGGAGCTGATAGACGAAGCGTTCTTCCGCCAACTCCAGGAGGCTTCACGCTCGCAGGCTCTCATCCTACTGGGGGACTTCAACCACCCCGACATCTGCTGGAAAAGCAACACGGCAAGCTGCAGGCAATCCAGCAGGTTCCTAGAATGCATTGAGGACAACTTCTTAAGCCAGGTAATAAGCACCCCTACCCGAGGGGATGCGATACTGGACCTGGTGGTCACCAATGCGAGTGAGCTCGTTGGGGCTGTCAAGATTGGAGGTAGCCTGGGCTGCAGCGACCACGCGCTGGTGGAACTAACGCTACTGAGGGAAATGGGAATAACGAAGAGCATAGTCAGGACCCTAAATTTTAGGAGGGCAAACTTCCACCTTTTCACGGAGATAGTCAGAAGGACTCGCTGGGAAACGGTCCTCAGGGACAGGGGAACAGAACAAAGCTGGCAGGTCTTTAAGGATGTATTCCAGAGAGCGCAAGAGCTCTCGATCCCCAAGTGTAAGAAGTCAGGCAGAGAAGGGAAGAGACCGGCATGGCTGAGGCAAGAGATGCTGGTCAAACTAAAGAAGAAGAGGGAACTGCACAGGCAGTGGAAGCAGGGACTGACTTCCTGGGAAGAGTATAGGGAAGCTGCCCGGTTGTGTAGGGATGGGGTCAGGAAGGCCAAGGCACAGCTGCAGCTGAACTTGGCAAGGGATGCAAAAAATAACAAGAAGCGCTTCTACAGGTATGTCAGCCGGAAAAAGATGTTCAAAGAAAGCGTACCCCCGCTCATGAGCGAGACCGGCAAACTGGCAGCAGCAGATGAGGAGAAAGCTGAGGTACTCAACAACTTTTTTGCCTCAGTCTTCACTGGCAACCTCTCTCCTCACCCCTTCCGAGTCAATGAATGGCATAAAGGACACCAGGAGGGTAAATTCCCTCCAGCTGTAAGTGAAGACCAGGTTCGGGACCTCCTGAGGAACCTAAATGTACAGAAGTCCATGGGACCTGATGAGATGCGTCCCAGAGTCCTGAGGGAACTGGCTGATGTAGTTGCCAAGCCACTCTCCATGATATTTGAAAAGTCATGGCAGTCAGGGGAAGTCCCCGGTGACTGGAAGAAGGGAAACATTGTACCCCTTTTCAAAAAGGGTAGAAAGGAAGACCCTGGGAACTACCGACCTGTCAGCCTCACCTCTGTGCCTGGGAAGATCATGGAACAGATCCTCCTAGAAGATATGCTAAGGCACATGGAGGCCAGGGAGGTAATTCGAGACACCCAGCATGGCTTCACCAAGGGCAAGTCCTGCCTGACCAACCTAGTGGATTTCTATGATGGTGTAACAACAAGGGTGGACAAGGGAAAACCTATGGATGTCATCTATCTGGATTTTTGTAAAGCCTTTGACATGGTCCCCCATAACATCCTTCTCTCTAAATTGGAGAGCCATGGATTTGATGGGTGGACCATTCGGTGGATAAGGAATTGGTTGGATGGTTGCAGCCAAAGAGTAGTGATCAACGGTTCAGTGTCCAGATGGAGACCAGTGACGAGTGGAGTCCCTCAGGGTTCTGTACTGGGACCGGTGCTGTTCAATATATTTATCAATGACATGGACAGCAACATCGAGTGTACCCTCAGCAAGTTTGCAGATGACACCAAGCTGAGTGGTACGGTTGAGACACCAGAAGGATGGGATGCCATCCAGAGGGACCTGGACAAGCTGGAGAGGTGGGCCTGTGTGAACCTCATGAGGTTCAACAAGACCAAGTGCAAGGTCCTACACCTGGGTCAGGGTAATCCCCGGTACCAATACAGGCTGGGGGATGAAAGGATCGAGAGCAGCTCTGCTGAGAGGGACTTGGGGGTATTGATAGACGAAAGGCTGGACATGAGCCGGCAATGTGTGCTGGCAGCCCAGAGGGTCAATGGTGTCCTGGGCTGCATCAAGAGAAGCGTGGCCAGCAGGTCGAGAGAGGTGATTCTGCCCCTCTACTCTGCTCTGGTGAGACCTCACCTGGAGTACTGCGTTCAGCTCTGGAGCCCTCAGCACAAGAAGGACATGGACCTGTTGGAGTGGGTCCAAAGGAGGGCTACAAAAATGATCCGAGGGCTGGAGCACCTCTCCTATGAGGACAGGCTGAGAGAGTTGGGCTTGTTCAGCCTGGAGAAGAGAAGGCTGCGTGGAGACCTGATTGCAGCCTTTCAGTACTTAAAGGGAGCCTATAGGAAAGATGGGGACAATCTTTTTAGTAGAGACAACAGTGACAGGACAAGGGGTAATGGTTTTAAACTAAAACAGGGTAGGTTTAGGCTAGATATAAGAAAGAAATTCTTTACAATGAGGGTGGTGAAACACTGGAATGGGTTGTCCAGAGAGGCAGTGGAGGCCCCATCCCTGGAAACATTCAAGACCAGGTTGGACAGGGCTCTGAGCAACCTGATCTAGTTAGTGGTGTCCCTGCTCGCTGCAGGGGGGTTGGACTAGATGACCTGTAGGGGTCCCTGGAAACATTCAAGACCAGGTTGGACAGGGCTCTGAGCAACCTGATCTAGTTAGTGGTGTCCCTGCTCGCTGCAGGGGGGTTGGACTAGATGACCTGTAGGGGTCCCTTCCAACCCAAAACGTTCTATGATTCTATGATTCTATGATTCTATCCTTCTCATTCAGAAGGCAGAATTACAACAGGGGTTCCCAAGTGTCCATATGAACTCAGTGATTATCCTGGCTGGGTTTGGCCTCCATACTGGGCCACCTCCAGCAGAAGTCAGCCATACATTAAACATTTGGAAATAGGTTACATAATTTCAGATTATTTCTGAGAATTTTTTGTTCATGTTAAAAGTTATTTCAAATTAGGTGCAAAAAATACAGAAATTCATAATATTTCTCATAAGGTTCAGCGGACTTTCCTTGCCAAAACCCCTCTAGTATTTTCCAAAGAAGCTGTGAATGGGGCACAATGGATGGAAAAGGAAAATAAAATAAAGGCTGGAAAAGAGAATATAAAAATATATGAACTACCATACGAACAAGTAAGGCAAAAACTACAAATTGTCTTTGCTATTGGCCAGAGGTAACTGCAAAGGAATTGTATCTCACTAAGCCAGTGAAAAGCCAATTAAATGAAGCTCCTGCACTTGGGAAATATTGCAGAAATACTACACAGACATGATGTTTAATTTATTAAAGTGCTATGCATAGTTGGTTTAAGTTCTCACTGTACATATGAAAAGATTTATAGATGATGTCGAAGTCCTAAACTTCTCTGTAAAGGGTGATTGTATGATAGTTCAAATTTTAATAAATAATGAACACATGATTATAGTTCCATTAATAGTCTGAACTATACTCTTTATAAACATGAGTTATGACAGTGTGTGCAACTCCTGCTTTTTTATAACATCTATTATTTATCTATATATAATTTCACAGAGTTTAAGCTCTGAGAGGCATTATCTGACCATCTAAATCTGCAAATAAGTTTCATCCAAGTTAGCCATGTTGAGCCCAATAATTGTAGTTAAGTAACAGCATGTCAGCCTCAGAAGATACCCACTTTCAACCCATGCCTCAGATCATGGCAGAGAAGCAGGGGTGCAAGATGGTCAAAGAACAGAAGAAGATGTAGAAGGAAGTGAAAATACACACTGAAAACTAAAGGCAGTTACCAACTACAGTTGGGATAAACTGGCACTATCACCATTAATTCAGAGATGGTTCTCTGATACTGCAATAAATCAAAGAGAATTTGATTCAGATTGATCTGCAAAACTCTGACTAGTGCCGAATCATCCAGCTTTCACAATCCAAATGACACATCAGGAGAATCAGTTTCTGGGAACAACAACACATGTGCACGCAGTTGCAGGCTGCAAACCACATACATACGAAATAGCAATGTCAAGACTGTAGCAGTCGCATAACAGAGCATTTTTTTCCTGTTTTGTTTACTCTTTTTGTTTAAAGGAAAACAAATTTAAGCTAGTTTCTTTCAAATTGCTTAAAAGGAGGAATCCTAATTCTCCTTATTCTGTTTTGTCAGGTCAAAACAGGAATATGCAAAACAAGAAGGTTTAATTTCAGTTAGTAAATGGCAATGAAGAAATGTCTTTTTGCACAAAACACTAGGTAAATCAGGGTATGTATTTTTACCACTGTATACTGCAGCGTTAATACGTTACAGTTAAGCATGTGTCATTTCCATAAAACACAAGGGAAGAATTAACCGCTGTTGTGGCTCATGTAAAGTGCTACTTCTCAGTGAAACATACCTGCAGTGCAATGAAAAAAATCAGCTTTGTTCTGGATACCAACAGGCAGCTGCTATGTTTGGCAACTTTGTCAAATTAAATGCTTGTCACTACAGATATTTATGCTGCCAAAAAAAGCGTCTAGGAGGAAAAGAATGGTCTAGAGAGAGATTTTTTTCATTCTCCTTATTCTAGAAGGAAGGGAAGGCTTTTTGTTCAATTCACTATAATTAAATACCCACAGGTAAAAATTATGCTTGAAAGTATTCGTTACAAAAATAAGGAATTTTAGAAATGTGTAGTGACTGAAACTACATTTTTGAGAGGAAATCTTTAGGCAACTTCAACTGGAGCTGTCATTAGTGTGTTGGTTAGCATATCACATTAATAGAGATACTCCAATTATCTCTCTTGAATGAATGTCTCTAAACCAGCTAGGTAGAACTCAAACACATTTCTAATGAGCCATAGGCAAATCTCATTAGTCTGTGATACTGGTAGGGATAATGAGTAGCCCAGATTCATGCAGTGTCTTGCACAAACTGTTTTCTGTCAGGCCATAGTGTAACTTAAATCAGGAGTCTATGAACGCACAGAGGCCTTCTTTTGGATTTGCACTTTTCTTCTAACAAGCGTTTACAACAATTCTGACTTGTCGGGGACATTATTTTAATGCAAACAGCACATTTACAACAGAGGAGCTGATATAGTTAATGTAAACAAAATACGTATATAAAAAAGCCAAACTTTTCAAAAGCACTGACTATATACAATTAAATAAGGTACGTTACTTTTCTGAAATTATCTGGCTTTAAGTGCAAATAACAACATGCCAGAGACTGCAGGTGGTTACTTACATAGACTGCTGACTAAGAATTGTTGCAGAAGAAAGGATAAGTGTTTTATCAGAATAGTGAATTTCCTCCCTCCTTCCCCAATTTATCTTCCATATGAAAGTTCCCTAGCCTCAGTTCATTCTGGTCCTGATATTGCTCACCCAATATTGTGGATTATAATGGACAGATCAAATCACTGTTCTTAGGCTGGCTGATTAAAGGTGAAAGTCCACAAAAGCAAAGGCCCTGGTGAAGATCAGAAGAGTAAATTCAGGTAGAGCAACCTGAGTAACCAAACCATTGCAAAGGGGCTCATGGGATCGTCCATTCCCCGAGGCCACCAGAGTGAGCGGGCACACCCCGAGCCCAGGTGTGACACCCGCCAAGATGAGCCAACGAAAGAAACTGTCTCCCGAATGTCACGCAAGCTAAAGGGGAGGTTTCCAACAGGGGTAAGACCCATTGTGGGGTGCAGGGAAGAGAAGACTTGGGGGGACGGTGTAAAACTTTGTTTGCAATGTTTTATGGGTTTGTGGGAATGTGTGAGACATTATGCGGTATTCAGGGAAAAGACTAAAGGTGGGGAAAGGAAGGGGTCAAGGTGGACTGGGGCGGAAACAAGCATAGGAAAATAGAGGGAAAAAGGAATAAAAGGAATTTGAGTGTGAAGAGTTAGCTAATCAGTGTGCTCGTCTGACTGAGCCTTGTGCTTGATCTCTGCAGTTTAAGCTGTATTCTTCTGAAATCTTATTTCTAACTGCCTTCTTTGTGGGAATACTCTGAGCATGCCTGCGTGATCAGTAGTGAGTTTCCAGCCAGATCAGAGATGATGAGCAAGCATAAGAAACTTGAGGACTTGCAAAGAAAGTGAGTGGGACCCCAAACCTCAGGGACTTGTGGGTGCAGGCATCATGAGCTGGACCAGCTCTGGAGCCAGCCACTCTGCAGGCATCAGGGAGAGCCCCGCGTTGCCTGTGTGCCTACCTCACTAATGGGCTTCAGTACTGAGCAGCTGCAGAGAACGTGGATTAGGACATCTGTGCCATTCACGTTCATGTGAGCACTAGTAGAGGTGCGGCACGTGTGTGTGTCCCCGTGTGTGTATGTGCACTGACGTACATGCCTACTGGGCGTAAGTACCTGGCCTTGTACTGGCTGGACCTGAGGGCAGGGAGCCACAACATCCCCCCATCTATTGGGCTAGCGCTAGAGGAATCTATCCGGGTCCTGTTGCCATTCAGATTTGACTGCCTTCAGCACTGTGAGCAAGCAGATTATGTTTTGTGCAAGAGAAATCCCGTTGAATGTTTCCATTTTGTTTCACCTATGGTAGGGTTGCACTGAGGTCTAGAAGACCCAAAGCTGTCCACACTGAATACTGGAACTGTGAGAAAAAAAAGGAGTTTAAAAAAAAGAAGTTAAAGCCTGCGTAGCTCCTTCAGGGTGGGGGGGGCAGGGGGGAGAAAAAGGAAAAGTACTGAGTAGAAATAGATTTTCCTATTCTCAGGTCTAATATAAACATTCTTAGGAACTCTTTTCTTTTGTATTTTCCCATATTTATTTCTCCTGCTATCTCCTGAGTTGCCCTTGAAGTTTATGCATTAATGCACCATTGAGAACTTCACAGGTATTTTTATACAGGGAAGTTATTCATTTATAGAATTCCTATGAGAAAGTAAGCATTTTGAACTCTATGTAAATACAGAGACATTAATTCTTAATTATTTCCTTTACTGAAAAACAGGCCTCTTCAATAGACAAAATAGACACTGGAGAAGCCCTCAGAAAGATGAAACAGCCATGAAAATCAGAGCACTAAGGAGTCTGGACAAACTAAGGACAAGGACATTGCATTCAGGAAAGATGAAAACAGAACAGACTTTAAACATGCCAAATTTGAAGTGCAGAAATAGATGGCAAATAAAGGGTAACATCATCTCCAAAGCCACTCATAGATTTGAAGTTCTGTGATTGTTTCTTTTCTAAGATATTCACTGCAAAGTGTAGGTAAGCAAATAAGCAGCCAACCTGATGCAGAGCACCAACAATTTTTCGTGCTTCTTGGTAGACTGTCTCAGCTGTCCAGTGGCCGTTGATGTGTTTGAGGGCTCTGGCCAGGCGGTTGTGCTCTCTCAGCCACAGCGTGTGCATAGCTGCCAGAGACGTGACCTCGCTGGATCGGCTGTCCCCAGCCATAAAACATTCAATCCTCTCATCTCCACTTGCATTCAAGTCCTGTGCACAAGGTGATGGGATCCGGTCTGTGAAAGGCAGATATTCCCGATGGTTATCATAGTATTTAATGTTTACTTTTAGAAGGCCTTCTTCGCTGGTTAAGTTCCTCAGCTTGTTTTCAGTGGCAGGGGTACTGCCATAGACAGTAGAAGCATCAAGGAAAGAAGTTAAGCCATTGATCTGTTGTCTTGGATTTAGTGCTGATAGATTCCCAAAGAGAATACCATGATCACCAGTGCCACATGCAGGAGACGAGCGATAGAAGGGCAGACAATCCATCCCTGCAGATAATGTATCATTGTTGGTCACCTGCGCAGAAAAAAACACAGATATTTTCTGAAGTGAAGGTGACAGTTGTGGATGTTGAATTAAGGTTTATGTAAATATTTCCATTCTCTGCCTCAGTTTTCAGTTGTTCAGATCTCACCTATTGGAATGACGTATTCTAAGCCTGTAGAGATTGTTTTCCTTCTTGTCAGATTTAAGCAAAAAGGTGATTCCACCATTTTTAAGCAAAGACAGAAAAAAACCCCTAAAACCTTTACTCTGTCATAAACGCAAGCTGCTGATGTAACCCTTTTTGCACAGATATATACCTAAATTAGTCTGCTTCACAATCAAAATTCATTATGAAATGTATCACAGTGAAGATGTGAACATCTGGTCAAATTCTATTCTACTGAACACCAAATGAAACAGCAGGTTTGCAGGTACGCATAAAAAGGTAATGAAGAGTTCCAATGTCTGCAGCTGCAAGCTGGAAAGGCTTTGTTTTGATACTTCATTTTCATCCAGCTTCCTAACTAAAAAAGGCATATGTAATTATTCACTCTGCTTTCTGCCTGTCCCCCACAATCTTTTTCCCACTTAATTTACAGTGACAGGTGTCTTACAAGTATTAATTTCTGACTGTCTTTATAAAAAGCAGAGGCTGCACATAGCCTTTGCCAAATGAAAGACTTCCCAGTCCACACACAGTCGAGAGACTGAGGTCAAACAGTGATGCAGTATTTGTGTGCTAGTCGGCATGGAGAGTCTGAACCAGCTTGTCGCTCAGTCAGGTATTCAAAAAACAGGTAAAGGGTGCGAGAGAGACATGTGGGAATTATCAAATGACACCTAGGGGTACAGGTAAGAGTATTAGGAGAGAATACAGCCCCAGCCACACAGCTAGAAGTTTTCTCACAGGACAGCACTGAAAATGGTACATGAATAACTTAACATCTTTAGGGAGGGCAGCAGAGACGTTGGAGGAGGAGAGAAAGGAAGAGGGGGGAAACTTTTATTCATTCTGTAGGATATCCAAGAGGAAAGCTCAGATCATCAAGCCTGTTTTAAAGAACAGAGTTCATCACTAAAACAAAAACTAAAACAAAAAAATTACTAAAATCTCTCTGTGTTGTCTAATGCAGATTTGGATTTACAAACTCTCTTTTTCTGAAAAGCACATTATTTCTAAATTTTAACAGTACTGTACTGTTCATCAACAGTAAGTCATAACAGCCTGTCTGTTCCAAGATTTTAAAAAAGATTAACCTCAATTAAAAAAGTCATAACAATCATGGAGTATGAGTTTCAGGGAATAAAGGTCTAGGGTGTTCTTATCAATTGATTAACATGAAGTAGGCACAGATAACACTTACTAAAGCTGCTGAAATATCTCAGAAAAATATAATCTCCAAAAATTTGACTAAGAGAAAATAAATGTTTTGTACAGACACCTGAGCTAACCCTTCTTATGTGTACTCTATCTGCTTGGAGTTCATTTTTCAATACTCTTTGGTAGAAGACAGTGAATACTGCAGATGTTATAGAAAATGATGTAATTTCTTCTTCACTCTTCTAATAATATAGCTATCAGTCTGTGAAGATAGAATAGTCACTAATTTGAGGGTAAAAGTAACAAGTCAACTTTGGAATGGAATTCAAGAGCTTCATTTAACAACGTCGTTACCTCATTTATTATAACAAGCAAAATTTTCATGCTACTGAGGACTCATGTCAGCAGTGATTGACACGAATAAAGCATTTAAGTTCGGAATGGTTTTAATTTGTTTTTCAAGTTTTGTTTAGTAAAGAAATTCTACCAATAATCCTTCATTACCTAGGTTTTAGCAAAACAAAGTTATTTTTGAAGGAAATATGTAATTCCTTTTCCTTTTTCGTTCTTTCACTGACTGCTGAAATCAGCAATTTCTCTTCCTTGTGTTTTCTATTTAGTGTTTGTCTCTCTTATTAAGACTCTTACTATTAGTGTGGCTTGTTTTTCATTTCAGCTGGTAATGTAAGCAGGAAGCTCATCTCATACTACAAATATCTGAACTTGACAGCCACAGCATTGTATGTGTTTGAGTGTCTCCTGCTTGTAGTTATCAGGAAAATCTGGAAGAATTCAGGTATCACTGGGAAAAAAATGTATGAGACGCTTTTAAGTTGTTAAACAGCAAGGCTTACAACAAAACATACCAGTAGTGAATGAAGTTCATACTGAATAATCTTTAGTTAACTGCCTCTGCAATTTCAATTCAAACCATTCTGTGCCACAGTGGAGAAAAACAGCAGTAATAAACATTAAGGGACTGGCAGCACTGCATAATGCAGTCCTTTCCCTTTTCATGGGGTAAGTAGTGTGCAGCCAGCAGCTGAATATGCAAATGAGAGGTTCCTTATGTTATTATTCAAATGACATCAAAAACAATCTGAGGGGAAAAAAGAAGACCCTTTTCTGCTGAAATGGAGACAAAATCAAGTTTTTTCCAATACTAATGAATAATATTCATATTAATATTTTTTTTGCCTTGCACAATTCTGGAGGAGAAAAACTCACAACAAAACCCTCTCTGGCCGCAATGATTTTCCTAGTATAGCCACATGTTGATTTAAACTATTATTATATATTTACAGTCAAACCTGTTTGTGGTGAAATTCTTTTATGTGTAGGAAAATGAAAGACACTAATTGTTTCGGTGTACCACAATGTCTAAACTGTTATTTCAGTTAAAAAAAAAAATCTTTCTCATTGTGAACTCGTTCTGTAGAAAATGACCTGTGGTCTGCGGAAAACGACCTTGTAAAAAGATTTTTGCTATAGACTTAAAAGAAAATCTAGGTTACGATCTACGAAAATTTGCCAGTAAGGAAAACATGAATGTTGATTTGTGGACATGAAATTCTGAGGCTCCATCTGACAGTGAGCTGCTGCCTCTGAAACACAGCAGAAAAATGCAGGGGCTCACTTTGCTGGTTGCTGAGCACACACTGACTGATCCATTTGTAGCTGAGACAGTAACCTGCCATGTTACATGTCACCTTCTGCAAATCACCTCACTTTTCTGTGGCTCTGTTTCTTTTCCACCTTTTTGTATCTGAACTAACTGTCTGAAAGATTTTCAGGACTGTATCTTACCATGTATATGCACCACGTCTAACTTCTTGTCAGCAATGTAATTAATGCTGAACAAAGTCAGTAGCTCTCCTACGAGTTTTTCTAATACCCCATTATGTCTTTGCCCTAACTTGAAATAATTATCTGAGGAATGACAGGTTATCTCTGCAACCCTGTTTCATGTGTCAGGCTGCTGTAAAAGAAGTATAAACTAAAGCTCGTGATTTTTTCATTATTTCTTTTCACATTACAGGATTCCGAAAAGATACAGAAAATGAATGTTCAGGCTCTACCGGAAGCTACAAGCTCGATTTAGAATCACTGGGTTTATTATGAAAATGTCCAAAATAGAAAATCATCATGGTTCCTGCTAAACTATGAATCATTTACCTACACTTGTTATTAATATTAATGCACTACCGCAACATTCAATACTTCATTGAATTGCACTGACTCAGACTCTTTTCCAGACAGCTTCCCTAACCTGCAGAGTCAGGAGCTTCCTCTCCCTGGTGAAAGCCCCAGAGAAGACGTGCAGCTGCAAGCACGGCAGTCCTTTTCTGTGGGTGGATTCTCCCTTGGGTGCCATTGTTCCAGGAACACAGCAAGACTGCAAACTGCAGCCTCTGTGTTTACACTGTTGGACAATATGCTATTGATTTCACTGTCTTTAGAAACCAGCCACGGTTTCTTCATGTAAAGAATGAGCATACAAAACAGTGGCAGTTTTCCAAATATCTAATAGATGGAGATTAGTTTTAATTAAGATTTCAGGAAGAAATCAGTTCTAGGGGGTAATAGAATTTTTTTTCAGTGTTCAAAAAATAGTTGCTCTGGTCACACTAATAACAACAACCTCCCCTCCTTTATTTTTTTGGTTTTTTTTTTAAATACAGTGTCTATTCTTTGCCTTTGACAAAAACTGTCACAAAATACTAGACATATCATAAAAACAAAAGAACAACCATATTCATACCTGTCCCTCCACGCTGTGAATTACAGAATAATAATAAAATGGAGCTGAGAAATTCATGGGATTGTGATCATGTAATGAATCAACAAATTGGGAAACTTATCTAATACTTACAGGGTTGTGTCTGAGTTTCCTCATATGCCCTCTTGCCATGGCCATTCTGAGTATTGGACACTAAGCTCCCAAAGGTAGCCGTGGGTGTGCCAAGCCCCTGCTAGGCTACACTGTAGGCACGAGTAGCTCCCAGGCTACATTCAGTGCTAGATATCGTGCATGTACACATAACTCGCCTTCAAGAGCATCCTTGAAACATGCTCTTTGATGAGTCTCTTTGCAGGTCTAAGACAGAAATCTGAAATATGTCCCTCGTTTGGAGCACTGAAGGATGTACTTGTGGGTCAATGCTGTGGTGATCTGTGCAACTTCTTTCTGTACTGTAATGCCGCTACCACATGAATAATGTTAGCCTTGGAGTCCTTTTTTGAAGACTCCTTAAATTGCCTCTTTTTTAAGGAGGTGGGATTTCCAGGCTTGAACCAGTCAGTGTTCAGTGATTAGACTACTATAGTCCCTGTGATCCACATTTTATTCCAGTTATGGGCAACAGTGTGAGTCTCTTCTCAATTTAAAAATATATTTAGTAATTCAAAAAATGTGGGGTTTTTTGCACTTACAGATCAATACCAATTGAGCTGCTTCAAAGAATATGTTAAAATACACAAAAATACAAGCTTTTGAAGACTTTTGCAGTTTTATATGTGCAGCAAACTGACGTTTTTAAAATGGGAGTTAATGCATAGCCACATTGTTTCTTATAGTGGATGAGAAATTTGAGACATAGTAAACTAGACATTTTCATCAGAACTATGGAAGACTCATTGTAATCAGGGCTGTTGTGGCTAAACCAGGTTAGCCAGTCACCCCATGTACAGAGAAGCCTGGACTCTTTCTGAATGCTCTCAAGCTATACTTGCAAACTTTCAAAAGTCTGCATCTCCTGAGAGATACTATACTTAGCTGCCTGTGGTAAAATTGCAGAGAGTCATGAATTTCACTTAGTCTTCCCTGTGTTTTAGATTATCTCACCAAACGGAAGATGAGTCATCTTTCAACATAGGACCTGATTTGGTTCTCATTACAGTTAGGTGGATATTTTCCTTTATGTTTAGTGGAAGTGGAATGAGGCATGTAAGGCAAAAGGAGACTGTGGCATAGTTATCAGTTATGGTTTCTTGAGGGGAAAAGAGTTTTATATGCTGATAGAAGTTTTTCCATACACTGGTTTCAGTGCATAGATAAGCTGGTCAGTATTCAAGCTCCAACCCTAAGGAAAGTAATTTACGTTGCTCTGCATAGAGATGGGGGCATCAGTCCAAGGGCTGTAACGGGCATGGGGCTCTCCTGTAGCATGAGAAGGACATGCTGCACTCTGAGAAACAAAAAAGTGGTTTCACTTTGCTACTTATTTTTTTGAGTGAAAGAATGACTATACTTATAGTTAATAGGACAAGGATACAGGATCCTGTATTTATATCAATTTATGTTTCTTCTAACCATCTAACAAGCTTTGAATTCATGTTTTCCATCTACTCAAAGCCAAGAGGTGATGTACATAAGTATCAGCAACTCTCTGAAGATCATTTTATACGTACATTGAAAAGATAGCTCTCTTCAAAAGTTTGCGTTAGCGGCTGGAAATATCTTTGCTTTCTCTGAGTAAAGTTAAGAACCTTTCACTTTATCTGGCTGGCAATTTAGGAAAAGAATTATTTATGACTACTCCCCTATTTTCCCCAATGGAACTCAAAACCTTGAAGCATGAGAACAATAACACTGAGGGGGACTGCTAAGGTTTCCTGCAACATAAACCTGAAAGGTAGAAAACTTTGGTATTTGTACTAAGTACCTTAGCTATAGTTTGTTATCTGTATAAAATAATTTAGAAATATCTGTTTCATTTAATAGTTGCCCTGGGTATCAATTTTTCTGTCACTGTCTGCTCTAATATTTCTAGGTGATCTATCTATTTGCTTTATAAATATTTCCGTGTATATGTATCACTAATGTGTTTTACTTTACTCACCGGTTTAGAGCCTGGAATTTCTGTTGGAGGAATTAGAATCTTACCTGTATTGGAAAACATGGATTTTGTTTTTCACATGATATCTGGCACTCCTTTCCATTTAGGAAGCTGGTCCTACTTGTGCTCTGGGGTGTGAATGCAATGTCATGGTCTATGTACTGTCCCCATACCATAATAATATCAGAATACAGGTTGTCTTCAGTAACAGCCTCGTTAGATGCATGAATAATCTTTCTTGTCACTTCACGAACCTGGGAAGAGAACTAATTTACCTTGAGTGCCAAGGAGTATTTACTTCTCACAAAACGATAAAACACTAAAAAGTAGGGGGAACAGTGATAAAAGCTAGCTTTATTTTTCCTCTCAGAATACTTTACGTTGTAGAGTACTTTTAATGGTTTGCCTAATACAAAACCAAAAAAAAACCCAATAACAACCAAAAACCCAACCTCTGACAGACTCATATCTGTTCAGGAGCTGACATACTGGTGCCACAAAGATATTCAGATGTTTCAGGCTAGGTTTTCTATATATTTGCCAAATGAGCAGTGTATCTTTGATCTGTTCCTTTCCAGAGAATTTTGAAAACCACATGTTACTTTTAGACTGTCTAAAGCTTTCATTCTATTTATTCTGTTTGCTGCTGCTTTAACAAATGGATTCTGTTTGCTGGGCAACCTCAAATCACTGTGGACACACAGAGGCTTTGGGCTGCTCCATATATAAATAGAGCAGGTTATGCAGCCCAGGAGACAAGTTAAGTTGCAAATATATGGTAACTGAAAGCTCTGGTTCATTTTCCCAGGCAGGAAGAAGGCAAAACATATTTCTGGGACACTTCTGTGAAAGCAGCATAAAGATGCGTATGCTCTGAGGGGGAACACATGTGGACATTTATGCTACATGTCCAGCCTATACCAATAACCAAGTAAAACAATCAGAGCAAAATCAGCAGTCAATTTGTGATGATTAGGGTATCATTATTATTCACAAATTCCTCCCTCATGCTGCAAAACACTCCCTCACATGCAGCAGCTGCCTTGGAAGTCAAGAGATTGAAAGGGCAGCACATAAAACTGAGTCACAGAGTCTGTAACAAATACAGAGCTATATAGTGAATGTGTAAGCAAGGTGCAGTTAAACAGAATTCGTAAGGACAAGAGGCAGCATGGGACTTGTTAGGAACATCAGGCTTTATACTGAAATAGTCAAGAGCAGAGATACATAGAGCTGATCAGGAATACGAATCTTTATATCAGTATTCTAGTAGCTTTGTCGGCCACAAAGCACAAACTTCTTTTCTTGCAGTTAGTAAGATTTTCTTACCACTGTTAGATTGCACAGCTATGCTGTGTTCTAATATTGCTCTATAGTAATCCTCATGCTTATCTCCTACCTTCACATTATTTTCGTTTTGCTTTTTAAAGGGTATAGTCGGATAGCTAGAAGTACGAGAAAAGACAATTATGTAAATAAGGAAAAACATCCATGCACTAGTTTTATCCTATCTTACTTCAAAATAAAGCAGAGAACTTTGCTGATGGTTGGATATGGTCAGATTTGATGCACTCATGTAGTTTTGTTTTAGTGTGTTTTACTACACAAGTACGTACCCTAATAAATCTAGAAAAAGGCAGTTTGTACCATCTACTGGAAATTTACCTGTGTAAATGTCAGGTTTTCATCCTTAAGTGCTAAATTGTACAGCTTAGAGACGATGTTATTTAATTAATAACATGAGTTGCAGGTGACATTAACACTAAATTCTCTTGCTCATCCTTATTAAACATACAGTGGTTAAAATAACAAGACTTTGAGTCCACTAAAAGTCAGGTTTCAAAGCAATGATGACAAACCAGAAACAGTAAATCCAGCCCAAATCACTGCACACTGCACTGGGGAATTTTTCACCCAGTCCTCTACTCAAATATATTTTGTTCAAACTTCTCTCTAGAGCAGCTCTGCTATTTTTAAAGTATATGAGCTGCTAAAATCCATAAATATTGTAATGCCTACTTTGCTCAGTAACTTGAACTAGCTAAAAAATGAAGTTCTGATTTGACAGTAATACTTGCTCAGTTAAGGTACACTAACCTAGGAGAAATGGTATACATGCATACACACATACACATGCTAGCACATCTACGTGTTTTATACTTATTTAGTTAACACCCAACTATGGTTTCCCACTCCTTTTTCTCTGAATAAAGGCACCATTATTGAAACAAAGAATCATGAAATCACTGGAAAGTCTAGGCTGGAAGGAAACTCTGGAGACCACATGGTGCAGCTTTCTATTGAAAGCAGGGTTCAAGTTATTTGGAATCCCATCGTGCCAGATCTTGGGTATTTCCCATGACAGATATTCCAGCAGTTGTCTAGGTAGCCTATTCCAACATTCAATTGTTTTCTCAACAATTTTTTTTTTTTTTTGTATGAAGACAAAATTTCCCCTGGAGCAACTTGTGACCATTGCCCCTTGCCATGTCAGTGTGCATCCTTGTGAAGACCTCCCTCTTCTCTGTAACTGCCTGTTCAGCTGCAATTAGGTCCACCCTGCAGCTCCTTTTCTCTAGGCTAAGCAATCATCACTCCAGGTCTGCTGGCTACCCCATGTCTGGTGCAAGCCAGGCCAGGCACGTGGCTGGCTCATGCCCTGTCTGCTCTCCACCACCGTCCTTCTCAGCAGAGCTGACCCCCAATGCAGTCAGTGCCTTCCTGCACTGCCCCATGGGATTGCCCCAGCCCAGGTGCAGAGGACCTCTCACTATTTGGCTGACTGAACTTATGCTTTAGCAAAGCTAGTGGCTTCTTAACGGAACTCAACAGATTCCTTTGCTATTTGATTTACTAATGCAAATGGAGGTCTGTGGTGACAGGTATGGTTATAGCCCAGTGTAAGTGTTTCAGGTGATCTCACAGTGCACTTTCTAACCAAGGGTAGCTGGACTCCATTGTATCGGATGCTGGGATCCCATCCTCGAGGTTGGCTGAATCCATCTTCATAGACTGGTGGAAGCCACCTGGCCAAGGCTATGTTGGATGCTCCCCATCTAGGATGTTCCCTGGGAAAACGAAAAAACAAAACCCAAAAAACCAACAGCAACAGCAGCAAAACAAAAAAAATCCTGCACCTCTGAATATATCCAGAATATAAAATATTTATATATTTTATATTTATAATATATTTATATCCTGAATATAAAATAATCTCAAAATAAAATAATATAAAATAATCATCAGCCACAGAGGAATATTCCATTGCAGTAAGATGTTCATGTAACGATCTTTGAAAAATATCAAATATCGGTCTTCATGTACGCCAACATCAGTTTGACTCAAAAGGAGAATGAAGAAACGTTAAATTACTAATGAAATATTACGTTCTTTTTTATATTTATAGTGTAAGTTGGTTATGTTTTGACGTCTTTGAAATACTTGCCTGGATGGTGATTTCCTGATAGTGTCCTCGTTCCCCATAAAGTCAGAAATACTACTAAGTGCCTTTGCTGGCATTTTTTAACAGGTGTTTGTTTAGAGTAATAGCTAGGAAATCAAGATTTAGAAAAATATAAAGAAGCCCTAGAACAAAGTTGAAGAAAGCTTAAAAGAAAAAATGGATACTAGTCATGCAGAAGTAATCATTTAGCAAGACCCAAGGACTGAGGAAAGGGAAATGATGGCTGAAGTTGGTGAATTCAGTGGCCATGCTCTCTCTGGTTGCATCTGTACTAATTATATGGGTACAGATTTGGGAGGGCCTATGCACAAGCCCAAGCACCAGTATGCATTTAACTATGCTTTGAAGTTGCTAACACTAACCACAGTGTGGTTTTGGCTCATGCCATCTAGCATTTCTCTGAATGACACCTGTCTGGGCTCAGCTTGGCATCTTTGTATGCCAGGTTGCCATCCTGCAGGCAGCCTGCTCGGAAGAGGCAAGGGGAGTAAAAATGTTTAGACTGAAGTCTAAAAGTAAAAGGGTGGCAAGAGTTAGGTCATACTTGATTTGAGGGCCAGGAAATTATTCCTGGTGATTTCTATTTACTAATATAGTCAGTGAGTCTTGGGCTTGACCCAATTAATTTTCCTTCTTTCATGAATATTTTTTATGCATTTTTCGTAAAGGTATATTTTAGGGGTTCCTTAACATGACCTGTTCAATATATTTCATAATTGCTAAATATATATAGACACTAAAAAGAAGAAATAAAATTTTTGCAATATAATCAGTTGACCAAAATTGTAAAGCAAGCCACAAAGAACCAGAAATATTCCCAGACAGTTAATAGAGCTACACAGTGTTAAAACATACATTTATATGTCTACTGGGATGCTAAAGAGGGAGTAATTATTTTATTAATACTTCAATGATCTCCGACAAACTGAAGTGGCTCAATTTGCAAAGCTATATGGTATAGTAATACACTTAATTATCCACAATAATTCACACTTGAAGGTTGAAGTATGCTCTAATAAAGCATTCAAATTAGTTACAGTTGATTTGCCTTTATTGAAACTGCATAAAATACTGCACATAGTGTAGTGCTATTTCACTCAATTAAAAATAATGAAATGTTAATTTAACTGCTTAATCAGTGACTTCTCTCCTGATTGCTTTTATGTTTTAGCAGTTCACTGGAATGCTACTTTAGTAAAACCCTTCTCACATGCCTTTTTATTATTACATTAAACATAGTAATGTCTTGGAATCTTGCTTAAGTTAAAAACGTTTTTATCCATGACAGCTGAAATAATGAGATTTCGGTGCCACGCAGCTTTATAGAGTAGTCAGGTTTGATTACATTCTGTTTATGGGAAATGGGACTTCTCATTCACTCGTGAAATACTGGAATTGCACAGTTTGGATTTTGTTTTAGGTCCCTTAGCAGGAACCTGGAGTTTTCAGATGCAGTTCACTATCCAGTTTCATGTCTTTTGAATGTTATTTTAATGTCCTGCCTAGTTGCCAGTAGAAAGAATGAATGCCATATGGCAATTTAATAATTGGATTTTGTCATGTTTTACATTGCTTTGAGCTACCAAGGACATAACTTCTCGCAAACATGGAAAACTGAAAAATAAGCCTGCCATGAAACTGAACACTTAGCTTGTATTGAAGTGAAGCAGCTGTCCTAAAGGAAACATCTCAATTCCTGCTTATAGTCAATGGATTCAGTCAGGACTGTTCATTCTTTCCACTATGAGAACCATATTCATACCCCTAACTCTGACGGTATTAGAGCTTCAGACTGAGCATCAGGTCCTTACTTGATGACATCGTTAATGACACAGCAATGAAGTAGAAATGCTGCAGATAGAATTTCTCCTAGCTGCCCTAATATTAAGCATGCAAAATGTAATGTACTCATCTAAGCACCTGTCCACCAAGCCAGAGACACAGACAACTCCTGGGTGCACCTGTCCACCAAGCCAGAGACACAGACAACTCCTGGGTGCCATCCCATCCTATCTCTCACTATTAGGAACAGCCAAAACTGCAGCCTTGCAGTAGGCATATAACTACCTCCGCAAGCTAAGATTAGGTGAGGGTAATTGCACTATGAGATTCCATTCCTCTAGTACATGTAATTCCTTCACCTTTGAATCCCTCTCATTGCTCTAGACACTAAAATCTACACAGATCAATGCTAGTCAGTTGGGATAAAAAATAAGTAAAAAATAGTTGTTTGGACGTGCCTTCTCTCCTTTATTCTTCCTTTAAAAATGTTATAAATCTATTTTGCTTATCATCCAGATATATGCCTTCAGGCAGAAAGAAAAGCAAAGTCTGTTGGTATCTGTTACTAGCAAATGTGGACAATGACACTGCTGGGAATGTCTGATGTGATGTTGATATTCTCCACAGAAGGCCATGTTTACGCTATTCTGTTACATCTTTTTTCTAGCAAGTTCACAAAAATACAAAGCAAAGTCAGTGCGGTGCAATAAGCACTTTGTAATCTGTCTGATCTGTCCCAAAATTGTGAACTGATTAAGTAAAGCATCTGTAAAGAAATTCCATACTCATTTTTAAATAGTTTTTTCTCATAGGTGAACAACTAACACCACTGTGAATTTTACTTTTAAATTTCACCAATGGAATACAGCATTTACTGCTCTACAGCATAGTTGTGCATTCCTACTGGGTGACTAAAATTACAAATACAACCTAGGTCCTGATATATTTTCTGCCTGAAAGTGGCAACTGTAAAGCAAAGAAAAGTACAGACTCAGACTGGTACTTCGTTTAGTGTTTTCAGTCTTTGAAGCTAGCTTACATCGTAGAGTATGTTGTTTATGTTATAGTATAATGAGTTTTTTAAGCTGATGTATTTCAGTAAAGCTTGAGGTATTTCAAGGTGATCACAAGGTTTTAGACTAAGTTAAGATCTGACTTGTTGGTTTCAAAGTCTTTATTTATTTTTTTTTTCTACCTTGCACCTTTTACAGTTGTTTAGAGCAAAGAGTCCAAAATACCACCAAATATGAGTGATAGGTTTCAGCACTGATTTGGCACAAACATAAAACTGCAAAAAATAGAACATGGTGACTACAGACTAACCAGACTCAATGTAGCATATTTACCCTACCCAGCTTTAGAAATCAGGCTGAAATGTCTATACACTTCCTAGTATTACCAGTCGCTGAAGAGAAAAAGATGTTTTACCTTACCCACAGCAGAGTAAATTTCTCTCTGTCTCTGGAGAGAAAGACTACAGCAGCCATGCCCACAAATTAAGAGCTTCAGCCATGTGCCTATGTTCAGCTGCATGAATCTTGGCCTGTGTGTTCAAGCCCTGATGGAGCTGTCAGTGCAAATATTATACTAGCTGTTCATTCAGATTCCAAGCAACTCTGGAAGTGCCTGGGGGAAACTATGGATATCCACATAGCTAGATTTATAACATCGATGCATATCAGGTTGTGTCCTTTCAACGAAGAGCCTATCAGGCATGGTCCTTGCAAATGACTTGCGAGGTAGCAAAACAGATTCATCTCATAAAACCAGACTGACTGAATAATAAAACTGCAGAATTGTGCTGCTGTTCATCCACCACGTTGCAGAGTGCCTTAACCTGTGCAATGCTAATGGCCTTCCTAGCCTGTTGCCCTTCACTTACAACACTACAGTCTGCCTTTCAGTTTGTCACCTTACACGTATGTGTCTAAAGGCTGCTGAGTATAAATATATGTTACCCTTGTACTCAAAATGGCTCTCATTCTCAGTTTTACACCCTCATGGTATTGGAGGATTCTGAAAATACAATTACATCTGTTGTGTTTTGCAGGAAACAATTGCCACATATCCTGCTTGACCAACCTGATCTCTTTCTATGACCAGGTGACCCGCCTAGTGGATGAAGGTAAGGCTGTGGATGTCGTCTACCTGGACTTTAGTAAGGCCTTTGACACTGTTCCCCACAGCATCCTCCTGGAGAAACTAGCTGCCCATGGTTTGGGTGGGTGTACTCTTCACTGGATAAAGAACTGGCTAAATGGCCGGGAGCAGAGAGTGGTGGTGAATGGAGTTAAATCTAGCTGGCGGCCAGTCATGAGTGGTGTTCCCCAGGGCTCAGTTTTGGGGCCAGTCTTCTTTAATATCTTTATCAATGACCTGGATGAGGGGATCGCATGTTCCCTCAGTAGGTTTGCAAATGACACCAAGCTGGGTGGGAGTGTCGATCTGCTTAAGGGTAGGAAGGCTCTGCAGAGGGATCTGGACAGGCTGGATTGATGGGCTGAGGCCAACTGTATGAGGTTCAACAAGTCCAAGTGCTGAGTCCTGCACTTGGGTCACAACAACCCCATGCAATGCTACAGGCTTGGGGAGGAGTGGCTGGAAAGATGCCCACCAGAAAAAGACCTTGGGATGTTGGTTGACAGCCGGCTGAACATGAGACAGCAGTGTGCCCAGGTGGCCAAGAAGGCCAACGGCATCCTGGTTTGGATCAGGAACGGTGTGGCCAGCAGGAGTGGGGAGGTGATCGTGCCCCTGTACTTGGCACTGGTGAGGCTGCACCTGGAGTACTGTGTTCAGTTTTGGGCCCCTCACTACAAGAAGGACATTGAGGTGCTGGAGTATGTCCACAGAAGGGCAACGAGGCTGGTGAGGGGTCTAGAGAAGAAGTCTTAGGAGGAGTGACCGTAGGAGCTGGGGCTGTTTAGCCTGGAGAAGAGGAGGCTGAGGGGGGACCTTATTGCTCTCTACAACTACCTGAGGGGAGGCTGTAGTGAGGCGGGTGTTGGTCTCTTCTCCCAAGTAACTACTAATAGGACAAGAGGCAATGGCCTCAAGTTGCATCAGGGGAGTTTTAGATTAGATACCAGGAAAAATTTCTCTACTGAAAGAGTGGTCAGACAGAATAGGCTTCCCAGGGAAGTGGTGGAGTCTCCATCCCTGGAGGTGTTTAAAAAATGTGTGGATGTGGCATTTCAGGGTATGGTTTAGTAGGAATGGTGGTGTTGGGTGTATGGTTGGCCTTGATGATCTTAGAGGTCTTTTCCAACCTATGATTCTATGATTCTATGTTTCTATGATATATTAGGTAACAAGTAGATAATACTAAATAGTCATTTAGATAGCCAATAAGCATATATTTATATAAACAGATATATAAAAGTAAATATATCACTCAGAATTTTTAGATGCATGCTTGCTAAATTCTAAGGTTTTGGGAAAATACAAACATGAGAATCTACTTGATTTTCTTGTTGCCCCTTATGAAGTAATTATATTTTCCTGCTAACTATGATTTTACCCAATTAAATAAAAAATGAATGCTGGGTTGGAATTCACTCTGTTTAATTTGTACAGAAAAAGGCATCTACTGAATCATTCTCCCCCCTAAATTTAAAGTTCCTTACGTAATCTTTGAAGCCTTCATAGGGAGAGCCCGTCTGCAAAAATTAGTGTGCCAAAGTTTAGATGAAGAGATTCTTTCCCTGGGGACTTTCAGAGGCACCTCATTTAAACACACATTGATGCCAAAGTTAGCTGATTGAGGTCAGCCCCTTCACTTTTTCTAGGATAAAGTAAACATAGCTTCTCGAGTTTTAAGAATAAAAAAGAAGGATTTTTAGGGCCCAGTTCTCAACATACATACCTGTTATTGCAGGCACCAGTGATGAGTCGATATTTATTTGTGAAGCATGTGTTTGGACATTTTGGTGGCAACATATAAGGCAGACATCCAGAAATATTAGCAACCATAGTGAGCAGATCAGCTGATAAACTCTCTGAAAGGAAGAACCCAAACAAGCAATTTGCTCTATTGCTATATAGCTGCTACAGGAGAAAAGGCATTAATGTCAGCTACACCTACAGCATCGCCTCTCTTCTTCCTAGGAAAGCGCACTTAGTTAGAAGTGCTCCAGGAGACAGTTTCAGGGACTTAGAGGAGATAGAGGGTGAAAGGAAATAGCTGGTTTTATTATCTGATACCTAGAGAATGAAAAGGAATTAGTCCAGCCACAGCTGAGAACTGAGATTGACCTTCTTCTTTTTCTCCTTCTTTAAACTTCTCTCTGCTTCCTTCTTCCCCTGCATTGTAGTCACATTGCTTGGCTGATCCCTGTGCTTACAAGAAAGGTGTAAAAAATGCCATTCAAGAAGAGAAGTATATACCAAGGAGGAAAAATTTGGGACTGGAAAGATGCAGAAATTTAAAGACGCTACAGCTAAGTATATAATTATGTGTGGAGTGGAAGAGGCTCAAAATTATGAGCTGGAATTTGAAAGCTAGGTAAATTCAGGGAGCTGCATACCAGTAGAAAAAGTGTTCTTAATATCTTTGTAATACGATCACAGACAGGTCTCTGAGTGAGCATTCTGCTGACGAGGTACAAAGTCATGTTGTTGCATAAGCTCCAGAGAGCTGGCACACTGTCACCCACGCATTTATGTAAACACGTGTATGGTTGGAGGTTGGAGGTAGAAGTACCCATGAAGGAGGAGCAATATCCTTCCTGAACTCAGAGAACTCTCACCATTCATGCTGACTGTAACCATCACATGCTCAAAGAAAATAGTAGAGGCAGCATCTAACTCTTGCCCTTGTCTTCCCATACTGGTTCATGAGTGATGTCTTTCCCACCCCAGAGTCTCCAGGCATGATGACTTTCAGCAACACTTTCTTCCTAGAAGTCATCTTTTACACTGGTGCGTGTGCCGCAATGCCTGCCCGAGACTTGCTGCCCACTGGCTACTGTAGGTCACGTAGTTCCACCGCCTATCCATTCTGCCCATCCAGCTCTGCACTAAGCTGCTTTAGTCCGTTAATCAAGCTAAAAGAGTAAGCCAGAAAAACAAACAGCAAAGGTTCAAAAGCCAAATCAGCTCAAGCAATGTTCTGCTGAGCAGCTAGAACCTGTGCAAGGTAGGGGTGAGAAGAGAGACATGATTGGCTGTTAGACTGGCTGTGCAACCTCATCATTACTTACTAGCTACTTATGCCAAAGTTGTGGATACAGCTGTATTTCCATGTTAGTTCAGGTTCAAAATTATGCTCAAAGCCTAGTTTCTCAGTTATCCGTGTTGCCTAGGTATTGACTCGCATAGAATCACAGAATCACAGAATGTTCATGTTTTCTTTAAAGTCAATTTAGTTGTTCTTTACTTCACATAAAACTACTCTTTGTTATGGCACATAGACTGTATAGCATCTATTCATCTTCCATTAAAGTTCCTTCAATTTTGAAAGTTAACAACAGTTTTGTGCACTTGTTCTACAATTCAGAAATTTTATTTCTCTTGAAACTGCATCAGCAGAAAAATAATTGTATCTCTGGGTGTGAGTGACTGTGTATATATAAATATATGCACACACAGACACATAGATATATTTTTAGCTCTATAAATGTCCTGTTAGTTTAGCAAGCTGTATTTTTCCTCAAGGAAAAAATAAAAGATAACTGTAGACCTTTATGTTTGTCTACAGCACTCAAACGCTTCCGTATTTTGAAAAACATTGTCACAGGATACTAAGACAGAGAACACAAGTTATAATTCTCCAGTTCATGCTGCTCTAAGTGACAGAATTAAATTATGGGGGGAAAAAAGTCAATGTTTCTGAGTTTTTGAGTCTTCCAGACACCAGTCTTCTTGAAATTAATCTTGAATTAATAGCAAGAAGAATTTTACTTTACTTAGACAATTATACATCAAGGAACTTTCTAGACTCTTTCTTCCTCCATCTGACACAGAAAACAGTTAAAATACAAAACAAGTGGAAATAAATGTAGAAGAGCTATGCATTATAAATCAGTCTTGGAAATAAGAAATTATTTTCTCAGAATAGGGATATTAATAAGTCCTTCAATGTCCAGAGGAAGTGTATTTTTAAAAGCCAGTGCCATAGAGTGATAGAAATTGTATTACTTTATCTGTCGACTCTAGGCCTCAGAAGCACTAAACTTGCAGTGCTGGGGAAGATAGATATTTCATTGTGAACAAGAAGCTTGCAACGCTGCTGATGTGCAAGCTGATTTATAGGCAATACAAATACACAGTCATGAGTTCACAGGATGCCAATAGCAAAGTGCTGCTCTCCCCAACTGTAGAGACACAGCCCACATTTCAGCAGAGAAAAATGTAAAATAGTGACTATGTAAGGTGCTTTTAAGAACAAAAGAGAGGGCATCCTGGCCCCAGGGTGAGGACAAAATACATACTCCTGCCTAAAGCAAAATGAAAGTGGAGTTAAGCCAGCTTTAATCTAAGATACAACATTCAAGACATCAACAGGGGGTTTTGTCAATGTCAACATAGTATATTTACCAGTTGAATGCAATGAACGTTTGTGCTTCCGGCAAACTCTTTGTTTCAGCACTTGAACTGACATTTCCATTCGTTCAGCTGCTTGGGAAATATCTTGACTCTCTTGTTCAGGAAATTTTGCGAAAGCCAGCAGAGAAGCAGGAGTTGCTATTCCCCTTCCTTGGATATTCCTATAATTGAGATAAAATACAGAAGATTTTTTAACGTATAGTGTTTTAGAACTTATTCATGTATTTGTCTATGTTGGATATGTTCTGAGTTTAAGGCATATTTTGATTGAAGGCTATGCTGGGAAAGCAGAGAGGAAGACTACCTTGTGACCTGGTTCTCCCAGGAAAATTCTGGAAAGAGAGGGAAAGTGCCCTTCCCTGAGACACACACAACAGGGTTAAGCTTGTGAGAAGCCTTCAGGATGAGGTAGAAACTGCTGGGATGGACAGAGCCTGCTGCACAAAGTGGCTGGGAAGACCTTGTGTAGGATAATCACAATATAGGACTCCCACTATAGATGCACCTAAGTGAGTAGGCTTTTTTTTTACATAAAATTAAATATCAAAGACCATCTCAGTCATTACAGGTGGATTTATGAATGTCTTGGAACCTAGGAGTAAAACAAGTGGCCCACAGTCATCTAGATGCAGTCTGCAGTTCATGATAGAGACATGTCTCCTCTCAGAGACTGTCCAAGCACCTGCCTTGCACTGACTAGTGGAGTTGCAGCAATTAGTTTAGTGGGACTTCGTTAGGCAGTTATATGGCTATATATGTTTATTATACAGCCTGGCCTTACCTCTAAATTTAAGGAACTCAGGTTTTATAACTTCCGTAACATAAAATGTAACACTTAAACGTAAGAAAACATAAGAAAAATCCTTTTACTCTGAGAGTAGTCAAACACTGCAACAGGCTGCCCGTAAAGGTTGCAGACTCTCCATCTCTGGAGATTGTTAAAACCCAACTGGACATGCACTGAGCAACCTGATTCAGCTGACCCTGCTCTGAGCACAGCGCAGGCCTAGATGGTTTCCAGATCTCTCTCAACTCTTCTGTGATTCACTCCATGTTTTGTTTTTTACTCAGCACGAACTGTCTTACCACTGTCCTTCTATTGGCAGAGAAGCCTTGAGAAAAGTGCATCCTTTTCAGCTGGAAGCCCCAAGTCCTAAACTGACTCCTACAGCTTAGAAAAAAACCTCCAGCCTATTCCATTTCCAGACATCCATTTCCAGACATGGTCACAGGTTGCAGACATCCCCAAGGGCTTCTCTGCAGCACGGATTTATCTGGATACGCAATTTTCACAAAAATGTTGTGCTGTTATATTCACTTTGGTTTGTTTAAAGCATGAGATGTAAGTTTAAAATGGAAACAACTGTTTTGATTTGGGCAAACAGTTACATTTCTGTCTGCAAAATTAGAAACATGCATATATAAAAAGCATCGAGTAACAAAATACAACTCCAAGGGTTTTTCTAGATGCTAAATTTGTCCTTAATTGATCCAAAAGAGCCTGCTTATTTATTCTCAGTACAGAAACTATTCCTTTCCTTTCAAAAGCAGAGCTCAAGAACTTTTGCAGCTATAAAAAAGAGCTATCTTGTTCCTCAGCAGCATGTTTTTCAGGTTTTCCATAGACAACTAGCAATTTGGCAGGGAATCTGGCATATTAAAAGTCCTGAACTGCCAGCCAGAACACAGGTTTAATATTTTAATATCCACATGAGGATAATATCAGTCATGCATCATTTAAAAAGATTTATATGAACACGTAAACATGTCTGTACAAATGAGTTAAATAAGAACATTTGTAGAAATTAGCTAGGAGCTAAGAATCAAAAATAACCCACACCCCAAAAAGCCCCCCAAAACAGAATCACCATCACCCTTAACAGCAAGATAGGTTCCATTTTGAGATATTTTCTATCTTTTGTCTGATCTCATGGATACTGTAATACTATTACAGCAGTTATTAATTTGCCACATTTCCTGTTGATTCCACCCCCTGCTCCTATTCAATGTATGCACGCTAGTCCCCTCTAGTTCTTAGCCACACTCCTAAAGCTGAACACTGTGTAAGTTACAAACTGTCTCAGTATTTTGTAATGTAGAAATAGCCCCATAAAGCTAATGGAATGATCCGTGATAGTATCATTATTAGGAACATGAGATCAGATATAAAGTCTTTCATACGTGTTTAAGAATATAAGTCCTACTGTGGACCATAGTGTTTGAACAGAATGTTCTTTATGCTTGCCAAAATCTCAGTTATTGAGTCTCATTACAGATCATAATTAGAAACACATGTACACAAAAAACCCACCAAAATTTAAAATAAAATTCTCTGGAGCATAAGCTATGTTTTCTCTTTCGGTTTCAGATATTTTGAATCTGAGATTTCTTTCTGTCTTAAATTAATATATTTATAGACTACCTTGTTTACAGATCTCTAGCCTGAATTCATGCCTTAGATATTTGTCACCATTCAGGAGATCTCTCAAAACAGTGACATTGCGCAGAATATAAAGAGATGAAGTTACAAAATTATAAAGAATAGAATATCGTCTTTCCTGTAAAGTGTACGTACACGGCCAGTCTGCTTTCAGACCAGACTGGCACTAACTGATCAAGCTTAGTGAATTTCTGCAACTATAACTTCTTATATGGAATACTGAAAATTATTTTCCACTTCCCTGTGCATACAGGTGATCCCATGATGGTCCCTTCTGTAGCTGGTCCTTTTGAGTTGGCACAGATAGGGGCCAATAGAAAAAGCATCTTAAATTGTGGGGTTTACAGTTTAGATTCTTTAAATGCATGAAGAAAACTAGTCTAAATGTAGTATGAACTAAATAAAAGTATTTTTACCAGAATGAAGGTGGTGAGAAATACTTTTATTCTGCTATTATGGCTTGAATTCTTTTTAGTGTTATCATGTATAATTTTTAATCTGTTAAGAACACTGTGCCTTTAGCTAACACATATGTTAAAAAAATACTCAGAAATTTCAATCATTGCTTTCTTTATATAGGCTAAGAAAACCTCTTGCGTTTGTATTAGAATTGTACTTGACATGAATCTACTAGGGTAAGTTCAAACAGCAGTCTGAAAAAAATATGTCTTCTCTAAAACTGGCTCAACCCAAATATCTAGCACTGCCTCACCTACCAATATAATTCATATCTCTCTTATACATAACCAGTTCATCAGTCCTTTTGAGTTAATTACCAAGTTCTAACTGGAGAAATCGATGATCCTTTGCTGCTGTGTGCAACACAGGCCCAAGAGACTATCACTTTGAACATCTTGCCCATTCTGGAGTTCTCTTTAGTTTCTTTCACACCTTAAAAACTAGAAAAAGCAGAGACTCAGCGGAATACAAAAAAGAACATGTGGCTGTAATCGGTACCCCTCCCAGTATTGCTGAGATTCCCTAGACAAAGCTAGTACAAGTTTCATAATTTGTACTGGTTGTTATTACAACAAGATTTTCTGTAACTACAGTTTACTCTTGCAAGCCAGCTACTAGTTTCAAAATGTATTTTATAACACACCTGGTTGTAAATTAGCATTGTATTTGCACATACTGCTGAGTAAGTGTTGTAACCTCACAGGTGACACATGGCTCTGAGAGCCCTACCCAGATTGCCTAGGTTCCCATTGGCATGGCCACTGTAATACAAATAGTATATTTTAATGATGATGCCATTGTGTTCCATCTATGCTATGTTAATAATATTATGACTGTTTATATTACAATGACAAGCATGAATACCCACCCTTAAAGATTAACAAACCCAGAAGCTAGCTGGAATAGCAGGCAGATACTAGCAGTCACAAGAAGCACTTGGCAAGGGGAGACAATCATGAACAGCACAGCAGAATCTGAGGACCATGATGGGACTTACATGACCTTAAAGCCTGAGAAGTAATTTCTAACACAACTAAATCTCTAAAACACAAGCAACAATTCAAGAATTTGAGTGATGTTATTAAACAGTTGAGGTGAAGAAGTGTACTTGTCCATTTTAACCACTGTTCAAGGTCAAATTGAGGTCTCAGGAGAAATCCAGTTATTGTGACTCAGTTTGCAGTTCAGACACCTAGATCATGAATTCAGCAAACATCAGGCTGGACTATTGTACATGGAACAGCCAAGAGTTTTCCTATTCTAACCTGAGAAAGGAGCTGCTCTTTTGTCTCCAAACTGGCTTTTCAGTCTCAAAGACAGCACTGAGTTCATCTATATTGCACTGTAGTTTCCTTCAGTAACTTGTAAGTCAAAGTAAGATGAGTTTTCAACATACTGTGACCTCCATAACTTCCAGAAGCTCAAATATGTAGTCACATGCATTCCTTTCTTGTGTTTAGCTTATGTGCTGACCAAAGCTTTAATTCAAGTGTACAGTATTCTTAAACTTACTAATGAAAGAAGACTTAATAGCTTTAAAATTTCATGAAAATGCAAAAGTATTTAACGAAACACATTCACTCCTCAATATAATGGTCAGATTAGACAATAGTTCAGTCCTCTGTACTTCTCAAATGGCCAGGGCTAATATCTGAAGCAAATGTAGACTACCTTTACAAGCTTATATTAAAACAAGAAGTATCGTAATGATATTTATAATTCTTACTGTCCCATTTAATTGGGCCACAATGAATTGAATTATATAAAAGCGCACAATATAAATACAATTTTTGCTTCTGCTAATGATCATTTGTCAATTGAAAGACCAAATATTTTATACTAGTTAACATTAGAATAAATTTTTAACATTAGAATAAATTTTCTTTATGGGACTTAAACTCCTAATGCACTTGTCGAACACTTGTGGTTCTGATTCCACAAAACAGGAAAGCATGTGCCTCAGTGGTGATACTAATGGACATCTTTCTACCCTCCGCTGCATGCACAAGGCTTCGGCTGCGCACACGATTAGCCTCAAACTTAAACAAAAGATGTAACCAGTGGTCAGAGCACTGTTACTAGCAGTGTTCTGCCTATGAAAAAGTCAAAGGTTAACAACAGTGCCTATCAGATCAAGTACTTAATTTAACAGTTTTAAATCACTGATCAAATTTTCAACTGCTGCTGATAAAAGAGGAAAGAAAGAGGAAGGGGAAGAAAGGAAAGTGAAGAGAAGGGAGGGGAAGGCAGAGGAAGGGATGAGAGGGGAGCAGAAGAGAAAATGTGCTATTTGTTTGCCTTTCTGTAATATTTATGTACCGTGAAGAGAAGGGAGGGGAAGGCAGAGGAAGGGATGAGAGGGGAGCAGAAGAGAAAATGTGCTATTTGTTTGCCTTTCTGTAATATTTATGTACCAATATACCTATAATTATAATGGAGCACCTCATATACGAGGAAAGACTCAGAGAGCTGTTCTACCTAGAGAAGAGGAGGCTCAGGGGGGATCTAATCAATTTATATAAATACCTGAAGGGAGGGCACAAAAACGATGAAGCTAGGCTTTTTTCAGTGGTGCCCAGTGATAGAAACAGAGGCAACAGGCTCAAACTGAAACACAGAAGGTGCTGTCTGAACATAGGAAACACTTTTTTACTGGGAGGGTGATGGAACACTGGCACAGGTTTCCCAGAGAGGTTGTAGAGTCTCCCTCTTTGGAGATACTCAAAAGCTGTGTGGATGTGGTCATGGGCAACCAGCTCTAGGTGGCCTTGGTTGAGCAGGGGGGTTGGACCAGAGATCCAGAGGTCCCTTCCAACCTCAGCCATGCTGTGAATCTGCAATTCTTGTAAAGGCTTTTAAAGGGAACCCAATAATAGGACTTTTGAATAACAATGCTTTTTAGAGTCTATATATCCACATACACAATATTTTGATGGAAGCTTAACAGTCTAGTGATTCATCTGAGCTGAGCAAGTGGTCTAAGTTTTATTCCTTACAGAACTGAAACAATCATCTTTAAGCATTTATCTTTTAGCACCTTTTAGCAATTGTCATCATTAAGGTATTGGGCAAATACTGACCAAATAATTGCCACAATATTCTGTGACAGAGTTAAACATCACTATCTTCATTTGGTACATGAGGCAGCTGAGCCACTGAAAGGTTGAGACCTACGTTTTTAAATCTGAATGCCTCAGGATTGTCACCGAAGTACTAATACTACAAAATGAAAGTGACCTCAGCCTCCATGTACTGAGCAGCCACAGTTTTTGACAGGTTCTGTCCATACAAATGGTCATCTCTCCCAGAGCTCTGCAAATTGTGATTCATTTTCAAAACATAGAGATAAGTCCTTTAGGAAAGTCTAAGCAAAAGGGTAGTGATTGTACCCCATAAAACTTAGCTGATATGTTCCAAACATTGGAGAAAAATTAATTTCGTATAGCACAGAAATGCAGTCAGAGCTACACAGAAAATGGTTGAATTTTTTAGACTCATGCCTAGTCATCCTAAGGCGCTTTCGTAATTCCTGGAAAGGGATCAATCTTACAGTATAACTCAAGTACAGAGGAGCTTTCCCTAAGTTGTTCACTGCCCACAGTTCAAGATAAATGCTTTATTTCCTGTCCCTTATCCTTTCATTACATCTGTTTTAGATTGAAACGGAAACATGAAATTCACTTTAACAGTCCCATTTAAAGCAATAGGATTTTGAAACTGATGCCACAGGAGTTGTTCCCATATCACTCTGCACTGGAAAAAATATAATTAATGTTCAAAAATATGTAACATCCATAAGATCATTTTTGAGCCACCTGTTAATGGAATGTGGTGTGCTACTTAGATCAGAAAAACATTCCTAAGTATTTTCATATTTCTTATTTTTCTTACATTTTAAGAGAGGAACTCATGTGGTGATAATGAACAAACTGATGTTGGTTCAGAGGATCACAAACATAATCTATCACTTTATGATTCCTCAACAAAACAGACTGATCCCAAACTTCTCTGTTATGAAAGCTTTTTGCTGAATAGATCCTTAACTTTTTTTTACCTTTTCAGTGTATTATGTGCAGCATAATCCACCAGATTAGAGCCCTTCTGAATAGCCTCAGCAATGCAGTTACCTTCATTTTCTTCTCAACAGGGAAAAAATTAAAAGAAAGGAAGATTAATATGTTACCCAATAACATATTTATTCAAATATTTACATTTAGAAAATACATAGGTTTTTAATATTAAGGTATATGTAATTTTTCCCCATTGAAATGTTCTCTATATTTTAATGTTGCTAAAACTAATGTGGCTTCTGACCTTTCTGAAATATAAGGTAGGGGTAGTAAATCAATTCTTCCCTCATTTATACGGCTTGAAGGGTTAGACTCTCCTTCTGTTTCTTCCAGTATAAATCCTGCTGTGCACATGTTATATAGTACCAAATCTCACAGGTCCAGCTGATATGTGTTGTGTTCTGTGTATGTGATTTCGCTCCTTAGGCTTCATATGCATTTAGCACTAAACTGTCCTTGGATTGATAGGACAAATCTGCGTCTCCCTCACAGGCGGTATCAGCTGGCCTGAGCCACACGAAAAATTCAAATCCATATTCAGGCATAATCAACAAACTTTAAGACGTTCTGGCATTTGACCAATGCATGAAAGCCCTATTCTCATTTTTCCACCTATGTTTGATGGAAAGACACATGTGAACCTAGTAATACTTTAGCTCTGCTATGTTGCGTAATACTGTCATGGAATATAGATTATTTCTCTTTTGTGTAGATCTAGCTTTATGTTACATGAGTCAGTTACATTTGAAATCCAGTGGTTTAATTCCCATCTATATTTAGTGAGAACACCCATTTTTTCTTAGAAAAAGAATAATGAACATCTTGCTAATAATCATTTAGATACAATTGCTCATCATTTATGTACGCTTTAATTTTAGGTCACATAACTGTAGTCCGTGTTGTGCTATTCCTGTGATCTATTTTTGAATAGGATGCTCAGCTGAAGGGAAGATAATGTATGATGAGGACTAATCTTTCCTAGGCAAAATTCTCCTTCACCCAACTAAAGGTCTTCTCAGCCTATAAGTATCACAGTAGTTATACCTCTTTTTCACCTATATATGATAAGATATTCTATGATTCATTTAATATTATCATTCAGATTTTGGTTACATCTGAAAATAGTTTTCAGTCTATTTTAAAAAGCAAGACTGATCTTTATAGGCCATACAAGAGCTAATGATTTTAGAAGCTAATATTGCTTGATTTTTAACTACTGGTAGAGAGTTTACCTCTGAGAAATATATTACGATCACAGTATTGCTCATCATGGGATATTGATTCAGTCGCTGATCTAGAAGAGAACATCCAGCTGCTATACCTGAATTCCATTGTCTCTTTTCTTTTTCTACTGAGAAATACTATTTTGGTACCAATGCAGTGTTTTCAAAAATGTGGTTCTTGTGGTAATAAATATTATTTCATATTTTTCCCATCAGACCAAAGGACACTTAGTATAAAAAAATAATCATATACAGACCATCTATTCCATTTATTTACAGTCCATGTATAATAATTTTGTATTAACTAACATACAATATAACCCCATTTTAGACCTTGTCTTTCCAAACAATTAATATGGAAGCTCCAAGTAGAGAATCCACTATGGAAAATAAATCTCATTCCTTGTTTCACAGTGATGGTCCAAAAAACATTTCCCATCTGATATAATGGCTTGACAGTTGGTTCATGTTTTTTTTGTTTATTTTGTAGATAATTTTATTTTATTTGTGATTCTACACTAACTTCAAGTGAAGACTTTCCTAAGGACTTCCCTTTCTGAATCAGATCTACAGCTATATAATTAAGAGAATGTAAAGATTGAAATCCTATTTCTTCATCGTGTCTGTCCTACTTTAATGTAAAATCAGTCTCTGCAGAAGTCTCTTACAATTCATTCTAGTATCTGCTGTATTTCTAGTCTAGTATTTCTAACTGATTTATATTGAACAGATGCAAATAAAATAGCTCTGATGTTTAAAATGGCAAGATTATACTGTTTGAACATAGACATTACTGCATTCTGAGATGCTCTAACATCTCCGTGGTATCTGCAGGGTGCCAGCAGAGAACAGACCCACAGCAGACGTGCACCCTCGTGGGCCAGCAGCAGGGTGCCAGGTGGGACATCCTATGGCAACTGACTCTAGCCCAGGATCACTAACCGTAGTGACTAGCAGTCTGGGAAAGAAATCCAGCAATCATGCTTGTAAACATGTCAGCTGACATATGAATGTCACTAAGAAAGTAAAATCACTCTGAGTCAAAGAATGCATAATTGAGATATATTACACTCTTAAAGTTTTCCTTTGTGAATTTATGAAGATGCATTTTAAAAGAGAACACCCATAGAATAAATCTCACAGAAGTCAGATAGTGTATTTTGCACATAAAAAGAGATAAAGCTCAATTGCCATTGCTTAACTGTCTGCAGTGCCAGTGTATTTTCAGCTTAAAAGTAATCAGCGACAAAATAAAATAACATGCATTTTTTTTTCTGTTACTTACCAAAGAGGATATCTTTGCCTATCTGAAGGAAAGAAAAGAAAACAGCTGTGAAGGCTATAGCTGCTGAAATTCCCAAAATAATGAACACTTTCATCTACAAGAAAGAAGAGATAATTGTTGACAAAATACATACCTTCATCTTCTAATTATAAGCCATACTATCAATAATTTCCTGCATCTGGTAAATTCCACTTTTAAATAAGATTTGTAGCCACAGGTTTGACTATGTTTTCGAAGTTCAAAATATTCGTTTTTAGAAATAAATGTACTTTGCTTTCTCTCTTTTCCTTCCTTCCTTATTACTTTTTTTTCACTTGGAGAAACTTCTAGCACAAGGAGATACATCACTTGATTTTATAACATGATACGTTCTGACAATGTCAGCAACACTTAGCCTATATATTAGAAATTCAGCAATATTTTCCTATCCATTTCGAACATCTCTGTGCACTACTATGATTTGATTGTAAATTAGTCATTGCACATAAGACAGGGAAACTGACCAAACTAATAATAACATTGATCAGACCCCTCTATAGTCCTGTCCGTGTCTAACGGTGGTATCGAAGCAGCACAATGACTATGCTCACGTGGCAAATGTGAGCTACGTTCTCCATTTCAGTGCACTGGTTTTCTGGTAGTTATTACAGCAGTACAAATACATAAACAATCCAAGAGGTAACATTTTTCACACGAGTTCTGGTTATTGGCATTTGAGAGATTTAAAGTACGTATAGTTCCATATTCTATTGACATAAAAAAATTAATAATTAATAAATCAACTCTAAAAATTCAGGGAAGCAACATTGCCCATAGAAACTCAATGTGAAAACACTCCTTTTTACATTTCACAAGTTAATATTATGAATTTCTTCTGGAAAATGACAAGCAAAACTTTTACAGTCTGACCTTTTGTCTGCTGAGAAGATTATCTTCCACAGTTCTGCACTTTATCGATGGCAGTAACTGTTCTGAAATACAAAAACGAAGTGTTTTCCAGGGGCCCAGCTTATGCTGTCAGCTTTACGCACTGGTACTCACTCAAGCTTTAAAAATGCAAATTATTTCAAAATCTTTTTGGCCACAATATGTTCTCACAAAGCAGAAACTGACGTTAATGCTTGACTTGTTTTTTTTTTCCTGCTAGGAACCAAATGCTACCTGTGTGGTCAGCTCTGATATCAGAGTTGTTTTCATGGAAATGTGACAGACAAATGTTCAGACTAACAAAAAAACAATATTGCCATGTTATGCAGTAAATTCTGGGTCCATTTTTCACTAGTTCTTTTTGTTAATGTATTTAACAAAGAAGGCAACTTTGTGTCCTATTTTGTGCATTCTAGCATTGGCACTTTACAAAAATGACCATTTTAAACTCACATCATAACCCCTAGGTTGCCAACTGACTTCCTTTCAGCGCTTCTTATTTTATTTTGTTCTCTTGGATAATGTATTTCACACTTCTGAGCCTACCTATTTTTATTTAGTTACACTTTTCAACCTTATTGCTTCTTCTGAAGTCAGAATTTTGACCTGAAGAATCTTATTGACTGCTTTTTTTTCCATTTCCTATACAGGCAGAGAGATCAAAACCACAGCTGGAACCAGGATTGAGGATCCCTCATTTCACCTTTGCTGGTCTCGCCAGGGAGATCACAAGGTGGAGCCAAAGATCAGTGTTTACATCTCTGCCAGAGGTGATAGGTAAAGAAGGGGCTGAGTAGCAGGGAGCATCCTGGAGCTTGGGGCTGTGGTATATGGTGGTGAAAGAAAACCTACGAGCATGTGAACTGACTGGAGGAAAAAGTCAAGCTTGTTATTACAGCAAACGTTAGTTCAGGAATGTTATCCATAACTTGTTCACTGCAAAGGTGAGTGGACATAGGTGAAAATTAAGCAGAGAGTAAAGGAAAACAGACCTCTATTGGAAAAGTAGGTTTACGCTCCTTAGTTGGGGGCTTTAAGGTTGCAGTTAAGAAGTTAAACATGCAACACCACTTTAAGCCCTTTCCAAATTGTAAATCTTTTAAGGTTATCTCCTTACATCAGAAAACATAACAAAGATTCACTTCTTCCATGGCACAGGGAAGCACTGAGAAAAGAAGATCCATTCCAAACCCCTAATAGAATAAGGAGCTTTCACCAGTATCCTTTCATACACCTCGCAAGTATCACAGGTTTCATTTCTGAGAGTTGAAGGGCTTTCTGAAAGTGAAGAACAGGTCTGATTTTCTTTGCAGTTTCACAGTCAGAAACCAAAGCTTCCTCATTTAGTTCAAAAAGAGCTCATCTACATCAAAATTTGTTTAAATAAGGATCTCAACCTTTACTCATTGGTTGCAATTGAGTATTTGTCAACAGTGGGCTTTAAATGGTTACATGCAGTAATGATCTGTGATGAAAAATTTGAATGGCAGCATCTATTTAGTATTTTCCTGATTTTAATTTAAGAATATAAATGTTTAACTCCCCACTGAGCTTCAGACACAGTTTTAGTTCGAACATGTGGGAAGTCTTAATTACTCTGGACTGATACTACAGACAGATGCTGTTGTATTCCCATCCTTACTGGAGCTCATTCAGAATCCTGCTATTGAAATCTGCTGAAAGAGAATTAAGAGCACAAAGTTTAGTGGCTCAAGAGCAACCTTATGTTTTTGAATCCAGGATCCATATATTGCCTACATGTCAGTGCAGACAATTTGGATTAATCTCTTGCTGAACATATCCCCTTTGTTCTGGATTTTCTATTCGCTGCCTGTTTTAAGCCATTCTTTCTGCAGAAAGGGTGTCAGACCTTTCTGCCCAGCAGTGGAACTGCACGGAACAATGGCTGTCTAAACATGGAGTACAAGACAAGTATAAAACAGTCCTTACGCTAAACAGCACTCTTACGAAAAGTAGCAGTGAACCTTCACAGTTAACCACATTATTAAGTTTTAAATGAAGTGACTCATTCAGTTTGCTATATTCCCAAGATTTGAATCTGCACATGAAGAACAGTACTGTGTCGGTGTTCTTAACGGTTAAAGACTTATGAAGTAAATATTTGAGTTGTTGAAAAAAAAAGATCAATTCTGTTCAAGGAAATACCCCAAAGCAACAGAATTTCAGATTATTCACACATATGAATTTCTGCAGGCCTACTATGGTAGTCAGAAAAATTAGCCCATACTTAAAATACTATGCAATTGCAACTGATGTTTGATACAGGGAACAGACATACTTCTGTAACCTCAGAACAACTCTTACATTTGCACTGTAACTGCCTGCAGCCCTACCAGGCACTCTGAGGCATCATCAATTCTTACTAGCATTGGATTAGAATGAGACACCTCCAAGACAAATCTGTGCAGCTGCGGGAGCTATTTTTGATAGCAGATCACACTGTTTTGTAGTATTTAGTGGCAATCCTGGGCTCTAGCATGGTGTGAAGGACACTCTATTAATACCGGTCTAATCTATAATAGAAAAATTAGTCTCTCATCTCTTTTGGCTATTAAAGTTCCAAGAACACTCTTTTGCAAGTGGAGAGGCAAAAAGTGAATAGAACTGCACAATACTCCGAGAGAAGCAATTTTGCTGAAGTTCCAGCTTAACATCATACAAACAATGGCAGTTAGGCTCATTCTAGTTAGTTCAGCAAAAAGTCATCAAGTCAGAAAATACAAGAAAAATTTGAAAGAAAAGTAGTTTATTGGAAGAGATCTATTTAGCTGTGTCACTTTAATCACTTAGTTTTTTTCTGGAATCAATTCAATTTTATTAGAAACATTTTTTGCTATTATTTGCTTTAGTTGGGTAAAACATTACAGAGGTCTCTGAAATCAGAAATGGGATGAAGAGGGTGAATACGTAATGATCACTCACTGTCTATTCCAGTACAGAACTAGGGATCAAGCAGACGGCATCTTGTAAAATAAATTTAAAAAGGCAATTATTTAGACAACACATAGTTACACTATCTATCTATCTATCTATCTATCTATCTATCTATCTATCTATCTATCTATCTATCTATCTATCTATCTAATCTATCTTGTGTCAAGAAGTTGTGGTAAAAAATTTCATGTGAGTTCATAGAAATGTTTTGACAATTTTGTGGAATAAAAATATATTAAGGCCTATGAGATACAAGATTTGCATCAAGAACCACCTAAATCACAAATTGACTAAGGCTGGAATTTTTCTTGTCTTTTTTTTTACAGGCTTCTCTCAGCACTGACTGTTGCTTTTTGTCAAATACAACATACAAAGCTAAAAGGCTCTTAGCACTAATTTTTACAGTTTATGTGTAGACTTGAAGCTTGTCTTAACTGGTATATGTAACTGCCTTAAATTAAAGGATAAATAATAAAAGAAAAAATACACTTACGTGTAGTGGCTAAATAGTTCTGTAGTAACAGAATAGTTCAGATATTATTCCACTCTTTTTACAATAGATTAGGGGTGGGGTGGGGTGGTTTCTCTCTCTCTCTCTCTCTCTCTCTCTCTCTCTGGTTTTCCTCAGGTTCTCTGATTAAACTGTTGTCACATAATTAACAAATAGGTAAAGAGATCAGGAAGTAAACTGAAGCAGGTTGGTAAATAACCAAAAGGCTATCTGTAGTAGCTAACAGCATTCAGATTAGCAGTAAGTACCATAAGCAAAGAAAGAAGGGAAGAGCTTTGGATCTTTACTCCTGCAATAAGTAGGCTTGAAGAAAGAACAAGCACCTTACAGATCTGTAAGAGTGTGATGGTCTGTGACTGAATAAACTATCTATCCATCTGAATGACTTCGTGCCTGGTTTTCCAAATGCCATTCTTGCTCTCCAAAATAATGTCTGTGCTTTTGCAGATTAGTGATGATCTCACCCTGGAGAAGAAAAATTGTCCCAGGCTGCTGGAATGTATCTTATATTCTGCTCTTTCCTTAAGCTAATGGTTTGCCTTGAGTAAGATCAATAAGATTTGGTCATTACATAGTAATTTTACTGTAGAATGCTGAAATCATGTTCTCAGATAAATTGTTTTTCTCAGAAACTGGTGGAATGTAACATGTAAATAACTGCTATTACTGCAATTCAGTGAACATTAACTGCATAAATCTACAGACCATGACATTGTCTTGTTAAAATGTTGATTTAAACCTAAATTGACATTATATCTCGTGCAAGTAATATTTAAAACTCAAATTACAGGAACCATCCCTGAAAAGTTTTTCAAATGTGCTGTGGTTTCTTATACTTTGTAATGAATGCAGAACAAGGCTATGTAAAGGTAAATTTAGCTGCAGAGGAGAGTCCACTCAATTTTTTTTGTCTGAATTCATGCCAACCCTTTATAACACTGTTTGAAAACTCTGCTTTAACTAAAGAGCAAATTATGATTTATGTGGAATAGCTGAACAATTTTTAAGGTCTATAGGAGGTCTGAAATTCAGGGGCTTGAAGAACAAAAACTTTTCTTTTTGAAAATCAGAGAGAAAATTAATCTTTCATCTTGATACAGCAGTGATTGCAGACCAAACTCAAACTCTTTCAGACAGATCATTTTAATGGCAAGATTGATGGTGAGATTTCTGCCTTCTTACAATGCATGGCCTTCTTGCAGAGACCACAGCAGTATCATATAGTGAAGTTTATGTCTTGGATTTAAGGCTGGTAGGTAGATACATCATATGTCATGTAGCCATAAAGCTGATCAAATGCCAACAAAATAACAAGCATGATCCTCTGTAACTTAGCAGAAAACAGAAACTGATTTAGGAAAATAAAACCATTGACCACATACTACAATTACGACAGACCAGTTCTAGTATTCTGCCTGCTGTGAATGAGGCTGTCAGTGTGGTTAGTAACAAATCCACAACTGGATGTAAGATTGCAGAAGAAAAACTGGAAGGTGCCTGTACTGAGAGCAATTCATTGCCCTGCTCGAAATCTCCACAGATGGCAAATGTTCCTATCCTCCTTTTTTAGCGCTTTGCAAGAAGTGAAATATTCTGTGAATATTTCCATGGTGGGAACCATGGTGGGAACCATGACACATGGATCTCTCACATCAGAAGCTCCTTGGACAGCAGTAGAAACTGGACCAATGTCTTTCACCTTCTGCCTCTCAACACCAAGTTACAGTGAATATCCAAGCAGTGGCTGCATGTTTTCATTTTATACCCATAGTTCAAAAGAAAGAAAAGAGGTGGCATAGTCAAAGTGCTCAAGAAAAGGTCATGGACCCCTATAAAAGAAGAGGAAAGAGACTTTTCCTTGCAGTGAGCAGTGCAAATGCTATACCACAAAGTGTGTTTTATGGTAGTTGTGTGTTCTCAACAGTTCTTAATAGCTGGGTCAAGGGTCTCAGTATGACAGCATTGGTACATCCCATTTTGGAGAGCCTGCTTCTCTCTCCACACTGTCCAAAAAGCCTGGGTTTTTCTAGGCTGGATACCTTTCCCAAAATTAGTCATTACACCTGTCAAGGCTGTGATGTGGAAGCCCCTACGTGGGCACAAATGTTCTAATAACTTGGAGAGCAGCGCTTGAATTCCTCCTCACACTTAAATGATTTCTACTTGTCATCTTTAGTGAATTGCTTGGTAGGTTGCATTTTCCCAACTGTGGCACTGATTTTCCAAATTTATTATTTAATTTTTAATTATTTTTTTTATTAATTCAAAGATAAAGGTGATAGTAGACATTAACACAGTAAGAAATCATTCCAGAGGTGGAATTGTCAGTTTGGAGAAAGAGGTAATAACGGGAAACAAACAGCCAGTGAAAAATTAGACCTCTATTCAGTAAATCAAGGAAGAGAAGAATCTCTCAAGACAGCCACCAGCTCATTAGATGGATTGTTCACTAGACACATCCTACATTATAAACACATTTTGTTAATTGACAAACACATTTTAAATCTAATGAGATACTCTTGAACTGTTTTCAGCCAAGTTCATATTCACTCAGGCAAATGAGTATGCTTCTGAATTAATTTCCAAATTTCCACTTGTCTGTCACAAATCAGGAAAGTAAATGATGTGAAGAAGTTAAATGAAACATTCTTCATGAGCGTCGATATTAAGAGGTCACACAGCACTACTCTCTGGGACATTTAGTGTTCAAGTGAGCCTTATGACTGATTAATAAAAACATCTTGGCTATTTGACGTCATGCCAAGGTTCCACAAATCTTGAGCTGTTATTTGTAATGCCCTGATGAGTTTGAAGCATTCTGTAGCTAGATAAAGTATGTTTTAGAAAATTCTCTGACTGAACAAACAAGAGTTGTTATAGCTTTCTTATTTATATGTTGAAACATACAGATGAAAAAGGCACATGAGAATTATCAAGCATGCAGCATTAAACAGTCACTAATAACAATAAACCCATCATATTTAAATGAATATTATGAAGAATCAATACTTTGTAAACAAGACAGCAGAGGTTACCAAACAACTGAAGGAACGGAGAAGAGTATGTGTGTGAATGTGTGTGTTTGTGTGTATATATATACATGTAAAACTATATATAAGAAATTACATAGACATAACAAAATAACTCATTTTTCACTGAAGTCTTCATATCTGAATTGAAGCAAAATTAATAATAGATACCATGGTAGACTGACAAATCCACAAAGTTATTTTAATGCAGTCAAATGTAGGGGATGCTCTGGAAATAAATTGTGCAGATAATACACACATGATAAGAGAATCTTGAAAAACTATGACTCAGGAGGGAAAACAGAAAGATCTAGAGGAATCTTCACTGATTCTCAAGAGATGTTTCAGGTTAATGCTCTGGCAAGAGAAAATAATACGTGCTCTTGAGATGCAAAAGGAGAACTAAAAAAAAAATTGGTCTGGTGTTAATGTATGGAATTGATAACACTACTACAAGTTCATCATGTCCACTTCTGAGGTCTGGAGACTGTGAGCAAACTTTAACAATGTGAGGCTTAAAGCAGTGAAGGTGCTCGGTTTGATGAGAAAATGCTGAGGACTGACATCTGATGCCGTTGAGCATCTACACTTGGAAAAAAAACCTATAGGGAGCAAATTTTCCATTCTGCAGAAAAGGGTATAATAAGATAGAGTACCTGTGAGCTGTACTGGAGTTAAACCACCTTGAACATGAAATGAAACATAACTTGCAAGTAGAATCATAGAAACATAGAATCATAGAATCATTAAGATTGGAAAAGGCCTCTAGGATCATCAAGCCCAGCCATCCACCCAATACCACCATTCCTACTAAACCATACCCTGAAATGCCACATCCACAAATTTTTTAAACACCTCCAGGGACGGTGACTCCACTGCTTCCCTGGACAGCTTATTCCAATGTCTGACCACTCTTTCAGTGAAGAAATTTTTCCTAATATCCAATCTAAACCTCCCCTGATGCAACTTGAGGCCATTGCCTCTCGTCCTATCGATAGTTACCTGGGAGAAGAGACCAACACCTGCCTCACTACAATCTCCTTTCAGGTAGTTGTAGAGAGCAATAAGGTCCCCCTTCAGCCTCCTCTTTTCCAGACTAATCAGCCCCAGGTCCCTCAGCCGCATCTCATAAGACTTGTTGTCTGGACCCCTCACCAGCCTTGTTGCCCTTCTCTGGACATACTCCAGCACCTCAATGTCCTTCTTGTAGTAAGGGGCCCAAAACTGAACACAGTACTCCAGGTGCAGCCTCACCAGTGCCAAGTACAGGGGCACGATCACCTCCCCACTCCTGCTGGCCACACCATTCCTGATCCAAACCAGGATGCCGTTGGCCTTCTTGGCCACCTGGGCACACTGCTGTCTCATGTTCAGCCGGCTGTCGACCAGCACCCCAAGGTCCTTTTCTGGTGGGCAGCTTTCCAGCCACTCCTCCCCAAGCCTGTAGCATTGCATGGGGTTGTTGTGACCCAAGTGCAGGACCCAGCACTTGGCCTTGTTGAATCTCACACAGTTGGCCTCGGCCCATTGATCCAGTCTGTCCAGATCCCTCTGCAGAGCCTTCCTACCCTCAAGCAGATCAGCACTCCCACCCTTGGTGTCATCAGCAAACTTACTGAGGGAGCACTCAATCCCCTCATCCATATCATTGATAAAGATGTTAAACAAGACTGGACACAACACTGAGCCTTGGGGAACAATTTAAAATTGAAAGAGGTTACTAGGGTGTGCAGTGAGGAAGAAAGACAAAAAGGAAAGCTCTCTGCACAGGACCCTGGCCACCTGGGCATGCCTTAGTTCAGAGCTCTCACATAAAATTTCCTTTGGTACCAGTGACTGGTACTGTAGCACCAGCTCTGTGCAAGAAGGAGCAAAAATCCAAGAACTGACAGAAAGAGCACCATCTTCTCATCACTGCCCCCATCTTCTCATCACTCCTCCCACAGACTGGTAGCTAACACCCACTGGCTGCCCTTCCCATCCTCCCCAGCCCGCTCTCCCTCCAGCTTCCTGGCACCACTCTGCTGTGTGCAGTGAGGAGCTCTGCCTGGGCAGCCCCCCATTGATGACCACCCGCTGGCTGATTTTTTAATCACCGGCCTAGTGTAGAATATATGATGGTGTGCAGGCAGTTAACTATGGATAGTCTGGGTTGAAGTCTTGCCTGGCAGAACATCTCATGTGTATGTTGCTGTAAACTACCTGGACTTTTTTGAATTTTGCTCTGGGTACCACAGTTAGAAAATAGTCTGTTTTTTTCCTAACGAAGTACACCTTATTTCTTCAGTTACTCAGTTGATCCCTGATGCGTGAGGTAGCCCTTTCTCCACTGACAGAAAAAAAAATCTGCCGACTCGTCAGAACAATGGTATTTGACAGCAGAATTGTTTGCCTTCTGAGACAATCACAGTTCCCATCAGAAATAATGAAATTTGTGTTAATGAGAAATAAACACTCAGGAGAAATGTCCTTTGGTGGGAAGTTTTTTGGTAGCACACTGGAAACATGCCCCCAAAAAGAGCTCTAATCTTATTTCATTGCACTGCTAAGGCACTCCAAATACATGTCTATGTTACTGTAACAGAACTGCTCGAAGTCTGTACCATGAGTTGTACTGTATAGTTTTGCAGCATTTTGATACCCAGCTCTTCTTTCTAGTTTTCAGCAATGCCATCAAGGATCAAAGACCTTCTTCTCATTCAGAAGGCATACACAGACTTTCTGTGGTACAACATACTAATGCCATATGGTGAAGCTTGTATATGAACACTGGAGTGTCTGGAATGGAAAGCTGCTTCTCTAGAGTAAGTTAAATGCACACGAAATGCTACAGCTTTCATTCGTACTCTTGGAAATCTACCCTCCAGATGAGTATAGTTAAACTGCCTGTAACAAACAGTGCTTGGCCCGTGCTACTTCTTCAGCCATGCCTAGGGGCTTGTTCAGCAGACTGTTGGCTGGCCTGGGGCAAAACCACGTGAGAGATATTTTTCCCGATTTTACCTTAGGGATAATCATAATTCAGATCCCAAACATTTTCTGATATAGTTTAATTCACTAATGTTGAAGTAATGAAAGCGTCTTCACCAGAGAAACAGCTTGGTTAAAAAAGAGTGCTCTCTAATCAGTTTTACAAGGTGATTGAGTGTGGCCAGCATGGAAGATGGAAGCATCTCAGACTCTTCACCGTGTGATGGAATAGATCCAATAACATGCCCAGGCTCTCCTCATGGCCACTCTGTTGGACAAAAAACTTCCCAGAGCTCTAACAGGAGGACAAGATTAATCAATTTGGTGTGGGTATTTATCCGTAAGTAAGGGCACGCTATACGACAAGACCAGTAGAAGCTTTGGGATGTGACAAATATAATGTAATACCTTTGAAGTACCATGAATAAGAAATGCCTCCTCTACCTGCAGAAATTATTAAGCAGCGTCTGAAGTTGTGTGTATAACTCATACGGATGTGTTTATAATCTTCATATATCATTTAAACAAATAATATTATGATACTAGGAAGCTTTTCTTAATATAGATAAATCCAGGAATGATGTCCATACTCTCTTCCCCCTGAGGCACAGAGAAGTTTAGATCTGCTACTTTTTTTCAGTTGCTCCCTAACTGCGATAGCATCAAAGTACCTGAATTTGCATTAATAAGAAGTTGTCACATTTGTGTGCCAGTTTGACAGCATAGCTGTCCAGCAGTGTAACACAGGGCCCAAACAGCCCGGGACTGGGGGAGGCAATGCTCATTCTCACAGGTTGTTTCTTCTCAGGTCTCTCTGTAACAGATGAACACAGCGGGCTACTGGGCCCTGTTGTCAACTATTTGGGCACAGGGGAGAGCTATTCACACACAGGCAAAAGCAGTGGGGAGGAAAGGAAGATGCTGATGAGTGCAGATCTTGTATTTCTTACAGATTTGGCCATCAGAGGAGTGTGCCCTGACTGCTCTGAATTAGCTGTCACTTCTTGAGGTCTCATCTGAGACACACAGCTTCATTTGCCAAGGCAGTGAATATATCTGCCTTACCAAAAAGGTGACTTGTATGCAGGGTTGCATAAGATGTTAAATACTCCACTGCCATAGCAACATTAGCTCAATATGAGCAAAGTTCTTGAGGTGTACGAAGCATGTCTTAGGTAATGTACTTCCCCTGTCAGAGAGAGACATTAGCACAGGCTGGGAAAGGCAGATGCAAGCAGGTTAGAATGAGGTAGAAGGTGGCAGAAAGAGCAGGTGTATCCTTTAAAGGGGGAAAAAACAAAAAGTGGCAACAGCAATGGGCAGAAAAAGGCATAACTTTCCTGGAATTCTGCCTGTGCCGGTTGCAGTAATTATATGGCAGCACGAAGGTGCCAGCTTCTGTGCAACAGCCAGGCTGTGGTGTACATAATTATCACGCAGATGGCTAGAGCCCCATGGGGACCATAGTTTGTGATGACTTTTGCACTCCACTGCTTGTGCCATAACATTATTTTTAAAATCGTGCATGTGCCAGGCCTGGGTAATAGTTGAACAGATGCTTCATCCTGGTTTCAGGACAGCATATGCAGGAAAGTTTCTCCGAGAATCAGAAAGGAGACATTCATGAAGCTATGGATATTCCAGTATGTACGACCTCGTTGAGGTATACATATACTCCTTTAGCCCTGAGAATGCCAGGGACATATAAGTTCAATGTGGGAGTTCAAGGAGGAGGAAGGTACAGAAGACAGTGGGCTCATGTCTTCCCTTGAGAGCCAAATACTTTATGGCTCACCTTATGCAGTGAACTGATGGGTTTGCTCAATTTTTGGACTGGAGAATTTGGATCTGAGATCTGGAGGCCAGATGCTGTTTTAGAAGATGATGAAAGGTTGAACAAGCATGGGCACAATGTGCCTTAGTTACATGGGCCCATATTCTTATAGAAACGTGAAGAGTCCTTCATTAACAGTGTTATTAGTAACATCCACGTCTAACAGTAATTTTTTCATATTTCAGAATATCTTGTATTGATCAGCTACAATAGCTCTCAAGAAAAAACAGCTTGCTCGGAAAGTGAAATAAGTAAGAATGAATTGGCAAAGGACAGTTAGTCACGAAGCTTTTGGTATGCTTAGATACAATACTTGTGTAAAAATAAAGTTGCAGCCTCTCATTTAAATCTACTTCATGTGTCAGTGTTAACATGACCTGTGTGTGTAACCCATCACGGTCAGGCAACTCAGCTGTCTCTGCACCCTTCACAGACTGCTCTGACTCTGCTTTTCCTCACTAGCTTCTGTTTAAACTCCCAATTACTTTCTCCTGTTTTCTTTTTGGCTATATTCTACCTTGAGCTCATCTGTCACCCGAAGTTTCACTTTTTCTGCATGTTCCCCACTTCAGCCAAAGTGTTGAGGTATAACTGTCTCACCCTTTCCTTACAGTGCGTACACCTAATCTTTAAAGACAGTTGGATATGAGCACAAATTACAGCAAAACAGCTCTCAAAATAGACAAGATTTAAATATTCTGGACAAGACACTCAAATACCTTGCTCTTTTTCTAGCAATTTTCAGTAATTTTGTGGTTGTAGCAAACTCTATCAACTCATCGGCATCACCAGGAAATGTCTTATCTTGCAGCCCTGCTTTAAGCCAGCTCTATTCAGCGTTTTCCATCCTCCTTCCTGCCCTCCCCACCCCAGTGCACACCTCCATATCCTCAGTGTTAGCGTCTGACAGGGAACACCGCTCTGATTCTTGGTCAAAGCTACAGACATTTGCCACTTTTCCAGGACATTCTCCCTCCATCGCTTCCCTAACTCTTCTTTACCTGTCTCGCAAGGTCCCTCTTGCTGACCCCACATTTCTATTTAAAATTTTCCAACCCTTTCCCTTGCCCCGATCCTCTTTTTGCTCCCCCTTTCTTCACCCCTCCTTCTCTGTTTTCCCTGATACTCTTTGTCCTTACCCTACCTCTTGTGTCCTGGCTCTCTTTTGTCATGTAATCATTTTCTCACTTCCACCACAGTTTTGGATCTAACACGGAGTGTCTTACATGCTTTAAAAACCATGAACAGGTAATACTTCATGCTAGTTAGACAAATACCCTTTAGGTAAAATATTTTGATTTTGTAATGCTCCCTACCAAACTGTCAGACTGGTGTAGATCTGCAGAAAGGACCTGGGGCTCCTGCTGGGTTGCGAACTGCCTGCTCCGAGAGCACAAGAAAAGGTTGTTCTGAAAATCTGTGCTTCTTGCAGCTTCTTAGGTAAGAAGGGGTGAGCTCCTAGACCAGCTACCCCTGTGCGGGGTAGGCAATAAATGTTTCCTGTAGTGGGAGTTTCACAGCTGGCAGAAATACTGAACGAGTAGTCTTCAGCTCTTCTTGCTCTACTTTTGACACCATCAAGTAAAGTTCCCCCTTCGGATGCACAAAAGCTGCACCTGAATGATTAAACAAGGCTGCATATGAACAACAAAGCCCAGTTCTCAGAAGAAAGAAAAGGAAGACAACCTCTGCTCTTTGGGTATTTAAAAATTAACCTACCCATTTCTCTGTCAGATGCAATGCTATCAGTCCTGAGTTCATGGGTTGCAGCGAAAACTGAGTATGACCTAGTTTAATAGAAATAAAGTGTGAAGAACAGCTCCATTTTTTGGAAAAAGTCAGGAAGTTTACAACTAACAGCAACCAGCATTAAAAATCATATCAAAAAATAAATGTTATTACTTTAAAATTAGACACTATCTAAACATTTTCTCTGCAGTTGAAAAATTTACATTTTTTTCCCAATCAGCAGGAATTTTCTTCTCTTTTGAGCTATGTACTGCAGAAAATAATTCAGCTCTGTCATTGCAAGCATGAAGTAGAACAAACCATCTGAAATAGTTAATATAATTTAGTGCAAAGCAATTACATCTATTGCCATGAGAAGCACAATTTACTACCACAGGGAAGTGAAAAAGTCCAATATGTCACAGTAAAATGCAATTTAAGCTGCACATAAATGAGACCTTCCTCACATCCCTGCATTATTCTCTTTGGAAATGGGACCAGAGCTCCCCAGACGAGTGCCCTGCTTGCCAGGTTACGGACCCTTACACCTTAATCTGTGCTTACTCTCCCTTCTCAGCAAATCTGCTTCCTCCCCTTCACAGCAGCGCAACCTCAGCAGGAGGCCTGAAAGTGCAGCCATGCACAGCAGCCTCTTGAGATGAAGAAGGCAGCTACGACATTGCACCCACGGGGTCTGGCACATGCCAAGGCAAAGAGGAGTAGCTGCTTAAAGAGCATGCAGCCCCCCTGGCTATCTGCCCTGCCCCTCCTGTCCTTCTCGCATTGCTGCTGCTCGAAGGCTGGCGTGCTAAACCAGACCTCTCTGGGGACCGCTGGAGTTAAAATGCCAGACAGCGACCTACGATGCGGGTGCATATTCTCCTCTGCTGCCTCTTCTCAGGGGGCAGCCCTGAGCAGAGAAAGGGCACGGGGAGCAAATGATACTGTCTCAAAACCTAGCCCATCTGGCAGCCCACTTGTTACAAGCACATTTGCCCCCCTGGGTCCAGTGCTGTAATCAATAGGCAGCTAACTAACAGGGTCACTCTGCCTCTCGCCACATGGAAGTACACATTTTAATAGAAATGCCAGCTGCCATGTCATCCTGCGAGGAGTCTGGTCTGACCGCACTCTAAAAATGCACTCCAGCTTCAAGCCTTTCCTTGGACCAAGCTACCTTCCTCCCGATTGCCCTCTGCCTACATGGAGATAACATCAGCACACATGGAAATTTGGGGTTTTGAGGACGTTTAAAGATTTACTGTCCTCAGATTTGGTGACAGACAGAAGACTTCTTCTGTGACTGCTTTTTCAATCTCTACTTTCAGTTTAGTTGTCCAAGTCTCACTTCGGATACACATTTGTGATACCAGGATACCCCTCGATTCAAAGTCTAAGAGATGGGGTGACTGAAACATGTTAACTGCTTGCAAGTTGTCTTTGATTACACTGTACTGGCATTACCTAAGAAAGCAAGCTCAGCTCCATTACTAGCACATAATATTTTTCTTTTAGGTTTAAATTCAGGATATATTTTTAATCCAGAATATATTCTCTTCTTCTTGAAATACTGTTCTTTCCTTTAGGAAGAAATTCTTTCTATAATTAAGAGTACCTACAGGTGGATGATTCAACTATTAACAGTATGAGCATCATCTATATGGGGAAAAAACGTGTTTTTTTTCTCAAAGGCTAGATATACTAGAAAACTTAAAAAAAATTGTTTATAAAACTTTTCTGAAGTCCCTTATCCCAAACATCTGCACAGTAGAGTTGACAGTAATCCTATTGCGTCACATTTTTCCACTTTTAGCAAAGCAAGGAACAAGTATACATGAAATCTCAAACTGCAGATCTGAATTATGCCCAGCTTTGAAAGCTGCAGACATTTTGCTGTTTAGCACTTTCCAGTTCTGTATTTCAGCACTGATCTCTCACTGAAACAACTGTGTTTTGTGGTCATCATGTCTCCCAGTAAATCTCAATTGGCTGTATTTAAACCATGCGAAGTGGGGGTGCAGTTGGTTGAACTTGGCATTATACAAGCATGCACAGGGTTAATGGGAGGCCAAGATGTTGACAAGAGCGGTTGATACAAGAGCATCTAATCAGTAACTACTGTCCCTGGGAACAAAGTGTATCTTAGAGAAATATGTGAGCTAATTAAGATGTTTTTGAACAATTTTGGAACTAACAGCAGAAGAATGATAAAGAGTGCCCTTAAACGAACTATCCTCATTATAATTCCAAAAATCACTTCCCTTGGGCTGGCGACCCCAGCCTAAGCAGAGATCCTTACCTACTGACCATGAGTAGTAAATTTAAAAGTACTGTATCTTTAAACCAAAGTAAGAAGAGAACTAACCAGTCATAGTTAGGAGGCTATGGCTAATAGGTGGAACTAATATTTTAAACTGGTAAATATGCAATCTGACTGTAACCAGGTGTGCTAGCATTGTGGAGTTACCACCCAGCATCCATCTCCGTGCAGACATGAAATAAACTGGTATCTCGGCTCTGTGTGTGTACCAGGTAACAAACTCCTTTTGTAACACAACAAGAGTGCTTCTAATTCCTTAATCCAGATTATAGACAAAGGCCAGACCCTGACTCTGTCTTCTCCTGTCTAAGACTGAAAGCACTTTTTATGTACCCCTCTCTTCATACCTTGATTTCCATGGCCAAAACTAGTTCTCATGGCTGGAGGAAGCTGCTGTGGCCAGGTGCGCTCACTGGTTGATCACGAGAAGGACCGCGGGCTGCATCACAGATCACACACAGGCTATGTCACAGCAACTAGATCAAGCCAATGGCAAATTTTAAATGAAAGGTGAAATGTGACTAAAACCTTTATGAATCCAATTACAAAGCTTTCATTTTAAAAGGTAAGAAACCCACCAAAATGAGCAAGAAATTATTTATTCAAAAACATCTATACAAAATAACACTCTTGGAGATAAACACTTTTACATTTTTAAAGTGCATCTCTTCATTGCTACAATATTTGATTTACTAATTTACACTGTACATTCATAATTTATAAAAAAAAAATAATTGGTGAATATTTTTCCAGTTGGATGTTAATAACAGTGACAGGGAGCACATATTCCATTATAGAAATCACTTTTGAAGTGCGTACATATACAAACTATTCATATTCAGATGTAAAGACAACACTTTGACAATAGCAAGAGTATCACTAGAAAGTGGAATTACAGTATACTGTATGATAATAGGTTCTCTTGTTATAAAAGGTTATTTAAAAGTGCAAAATATATACAATCTGCCTCTATATTACTTCTTAGTTTAATGTTTACTACTTATTAAATCCCTTTCTGACTTCCTGAACTGAACAGATAAAATTACAGTAATTTTACACCATGTAAATCTACAATCATGCACAGGTTGCAAGGCTGCATTTCCAATAAAAAAAAAGAACAAAAGCAAAGCTACACACACAAAAAATACTGTGTTTCAGATGCATTTTTGAATTTGCCAACTGAAATACAAAAAATGTGTATTTCACACGAACGAACACCTTTAAGATGTAAAATATTACGAGTATGAAAAAATATTGTTATTTTTTCTTTGTTTATTAATTATGGGATTACCTGTAAGTAGTTTCCTATACTAAGAAGATCACATTTACGGCATCATTTTGTTACACAATATTTTGGCCCTCAATACAACCTTGAACTAAAAGGGAAAGAAACCTGCAACATGCAAAAAGTCATAGAAAATCAACAACCACTGAACTGTCACACAGCAAGATGAAAAACATTCAAACAGTCTCTGTGTGTCTGCATAGAATTTTGGTATCTGTTTAGGTTTGGCTCTATTATGAACTGCTGAACTAATGCACTTTTAGGACACAGCTAGTGGACTGTCAGGAAACTTTTAATAAGTTTTAGTTATTGTCTGCAAAAAGGTATACTAATTCAAATGTTTGTCTTCTTAAAAATGAACTTCTGAGTTGATGTTGTGTAAAGCTTTAGAACTGAAAATCTTGTGCTAATTACCTGGTATAGCTCACTTGGATTTTCTTCCGTGCCAGAGACTTCAGTATACTTGATCTTTCAAAATTTGTGTCAATACTGAAGAAAAGATGATCTTTTCCTTTCAACAAAGAAAGATTTACAGGGTGGAAATAAGGACAAATCAGAGAGGCAATTAGAGAGGAAAACCTGAGTGTTAACGTCACCACTGAAGATTTAATCCTAGAAGCCCTGAGTTCTTATGCAATTCCACCGACGCCCACTGACTTTCAAAGGCATGTCTGGACGTGGTTTAAAACATTTCCTATAAAGTGTCCACTGGATAGTCACAGACCTTTTTCTTCATTGCATGAGAAAAAGAAGACATTAAAAAGAATGTTGGAAGTATACACTTTTTCCAGTGAACAACAGTACACAGCCATCAGCCTTGTGCTGTACTGTGGGTTTCTGATCAGAATGTGAACAAACTCCAGATATCATTGTTGGTGATACTGATACACAGAAAAAAAGCACTACTTTCATTACAAACCTCCACACTTCACTTCTGTAACGTTTTTTTGCAAGTTTTCACCAAGAAGTGGCAATTGCCTTTTACTTTGTAAACAAGATCATATGATGGAGGGGAGGAGAAGCAATGGCTGGGTATTTCAAATTGATCATTTTGGGATGCAAATTCCCAGAGCTATAATGTGTGGCTCTGTTACTAATGGTATTTGCCACCTACAGCGGACAAATTTACTGTGATATTTGAGATAGAAATTCCTGGAAATGTTGATGTATAAGTACATGTGGGAATGCTATTAATACAAATTTCAAGGACACATAACTACTGCTCTCAAATACAGAGAAGTCAGGTAGCTTTCCCTTGTTTTTACTTCCTACTTTCACAAAGAATAATGTCTTGTCTCCATTTTTTTCACAGCTAAGTCAAACCTGAGCACATTCTGAGAACTTTAAATCCCCTTAAATTTAAATCTTAAGTGATTTATGGAATGTTATCTTTACCAACCAAGGCCATTAGCCATGTTTCTGTTGAAACAGGACCAGTATTAGACTAATATACTATGAAATATGCAAAAATACTTGAATTAAAATTAAAACCGCCAATCTTATTGCATAACATTTCAGTAATTTTCTTGGATTTTCCAGGGAAATAGAGATCTTAGCATCATAAATTGTTATTCCTTCTTTTCTAATAATCATGGCTTATATAAAAAACTATGTTTTTAAATGTAATGGAATAAAGATAATGCAATAAGCATAAATAATTAATCATTTATGTACAACAGATGGTGTCATGTCAAAGTAAAATTCTGAAATAACTGACATTTTGTATTGTCAATACAGTGAGCTATAAGAAAGTTCTAAAAGGGGCTAAACTCCTATTTCCCTCTGTCTTTCAGAGATTTAAGAACTCAAAAATATGGGTTGGAAATAAGTAATTTTGAATAAATTGATTAACAGAACATAATATTTGGTTTCCAGAGGGAATAAACAGAGGCACTAGAACAGATATGAAAAAAAACCAACAACCCAAGGATGCTGCTATAGCTGAAAAAATACAGTAAATTGCAGAAATATGATTAGTGAACAGGCACCTGCTGCGAGACAAGTGAACTCAAAGGAATGAGATGAGAAAACTTTCAGTGACCAGCAGTGATCTGACTTCTTGGAGAACGGAATTTCATCCTCTGAGAGAATGTTAATAATGTCCCCCAAAAGGGATGGATGACATTATAATCTCGGGAACTGGGTAGTGAGATATACATTTACATGCTTCAAGAAGAGATACAGGAAGTACTTGCATTTGCAAAATCACTCACTAGCACAAAAAAGAAAAAAAACCCCATGAAACAAGATTTCACTTTCTCTGATAGGACCACTGTTCTTTGATAGTTAAGTGGCAATTCTGCTCATGCTGTGTAAGGAATTGTTGCATAATTCTCTTTTCCTGCTCTTCACATTTTTGTAATCATGTACACTGCCCACTTTTGTCTGCATAATGACTTCTCAGGACACACTCAGCATATTCCCAAGCACCTGGCTCCATGCTGTTCCAATGGAGCTCACTAGTTCGCATTTTTTTTTTCTTTTCACATCCAAATTTTTCAGTTGACTGCTTTCACAGTTTAATTTTCTTTCCCACCATTGAGTTCATATTTAAAATTACTTCCAAGTATCAGCAGTCTAACTGACTGTTTCTGGAGTAGATTATGCAGTCCTGCTCTCGATTACAAACATTGCACACAGCTATGGCATAAAGAAAAGTGATTCAACAGAAATAAGCTACCCATGTCTAACAGGAGGTTAGAAGTACTTATACATGCTTTTGCAAAGCTTTGAGGTCTACAGACAAGAGCCTTGTGAATACCGTTGTCTCATTTACAAGATGGTTCTACCTAAATTTTGTCTTTATGACTGTAATCATGTTGTATCACAAATATTGTTTTCTCATCAAAAAATGAATTACGTAATTATTTTTGAAACTAAGCAAGTCTTTCCAGTACACTTGTCTCTTACTATAAACTTCATATTAGCCCATTTTTGCTTGTTCATGATGATTAAGAGACAACTGCACAAATTTTAGGCAGTGAATTAACCCAAGATGTTTCATTCTGTAAGTCTTCTGCATGAGTAGGCACAGTTTTCAAAGTGGAGAAAACAGTGGTTGGTGCTGCGACCATCATGGTGATGAACAAGCTGAGGAAGCACAGCTAAAATCATGGAATAATATGAAATCAAGATGATGGTTAGGGAACACAAAGAGGAGAATCGGACACCTCTCATTTTCAGTACTTGCTGACAGTGAATTAGTTTCTTCCCTGATCTGCAGTATGGGAATTTTCAACGAGAAGAGGGTATTTCTCTGTGCCTGGCTGGTCACCCTGAAAGCTCTGCTGTTATTAAAATGGAAGAACGTGGAAACATCTCTATAATCCAGGGCCTGTTCTCTTAAATGAAGCATGGTAGCAGGAAAACTGACAGCGCAAGAACTGACCAAGTGCTGGATCCCAGAGCCTCAAGTCTCTGCTGTCTGGACTTCGGCAGATTGACTGCTGGTTGGGAGGAACTGCTAGATGCAGAACAGTTCTGCTGGGATGCAAGGAAGTCTACTTTGTTAATTCATCCTAGTAAGCACAATTCCAAATTTGGTTTATAATTCATGTTAGGGTATCAGAAAAAGTTTTTCGCGGAGGCAGATCAGTTGAACCATGGAAAAAGCCAACAACAAAAGTCAAGCGCAGACAATCAAAAAAAGTACAAGAAAAAAATAAAATTAATATATGCTTCCCTATCAAGATTCCTCCTTCTTTTCCTTCTAACAGTTGAGAATCATACCTTTGTTTCAGAGATTCAAATACAGTTCCTGGTCTCCCTTCCTTTCTCATCTTGCACTACCTCTCCAGCAATACTATAATGTGTTACTGAATAATTCAAAGTTTTACTGAATACCTTCAGGAATTAGATGCTATAGAAAAATATATCTGAGAAAGGGTCTCTCATGCAGAAGGTCTGTGCTTTACTTTACAGGTTCTTCTATTATTAACAATATTTCTGCCCCTTGGCAATCTTGCTTGTGCTATACAAAGCCACTGAATTAGTCATTGTGCCTTTTCCACTTTAAATGATCTGTTAATCAAATCATTTTCTGTCCAGCTCAAGCTCAGCCTTCCACTACTTACATTTGTGCAGGGACAATTGAATTTGCCCTTTAAAACTATTACAGTGAAATCAGGTTTCCTGTTCCTCACCGAATTTCACTAGAATGGTATTTACTGAAGTGATTCATTTTATGCCCGAGAACAAGGGACCTGGCAGCCTGCTGAGTGCGTCTCACTGCTGGGTCATGAAACAACTCCACGTGTGCAGCTGAGGCCGCGCTTGCTTGCTAGCACCTTGCTGATGTAAACTGCTCGTAATCCCGATGACTAATGGAGGCTTGGGGGGTGTAGAAAAGATTTAGGGATGCTGTGCTGCCTTTTAGCAAGGGTTTTTTTTCCCCTTAAAGACAGCTTTTGAGAATATTTGTCCCATTTTGTTGAATTTTTAATTCAGGGAAGGAAAGCATTTTTCTTCTGGGTCTAAACATAAAACTTCCTCATTCTCCAACAAAAATCTGAGACAAAATGCATGTAAGAAATGGTGAATCTTTGCTTTCTGACACAGCATAGGGAATGTGCAGGATGTTGGCCCTCCAGGAGTAAGAGTGGTGATGGCTCTGGATAACGCCACATAGGAGTTAGGCATGCATTTAAAGAAAGAAACATTAAGCAATGACACTATTGAGCAGGCAGATATGCTGAATGACCTCTCACATTTGAAAATGCTACAGTATTCCAATTTAAAGTCTGACCTTCCTACTCTGCATAAGTTATGTTGCCATGAGTACAAAATAAATGGCTTAGTTTGATAAGATTAGAAATTATTAGAATTTAAAAAAATAAAGACGGCTTTTAACAAACTTTTCAAGTGCATCAAGTGTGCTTATTTTCTTATTCTTCTACTCATAACGTAACCACTTCTGCTTGCTCTTGTCATACGAAGAATATTTTGCAGAAATTTTTCTATATTCTTAATTTTGTTTCAAGCCAACCACTGAAGCACGCTTCTAGTGGGGCTAATCTATTTGACCTGAAAAGTCAAAGAACAGATTCACAGATAAACAATCATAGGTAACCAAGCTATTACAGCTTAATGACTTCCACTCATCAGCTGAGGCGCAGCAATCATCTGCAGGCATTCTCCCAGCCGACTGCAGATATTAAATGAAACATCCTCAGTAAACAACTGCAAAGGTCTAGGAATTCAAAGTGAGTGCCTGTGGTGAGTAGATGGTTGCATATTTAGCAGTTTTAATTATGAAGTCCATTAGGGGGGATCTAAATAGTCTCATACATGTAATACTAGAAGAGCTCGATCTTTTTCCCATTGCAAGATCTGTTCATGGCAAGAGAGGAGCTGAGTCTCCCAAGTTGCCTCTGAATGAACCCCTAAGGAGGTTTAACAGCCTAGAGTCCGGTCTCCAATGTTGTCACTAAGTACAATTCACAGAGGAACCACAATTTCATTCATAAATTATCCTGGTTCCTAGCTACGTATCCTTTTTGTGGGTGTTTTCAATACATCATCTTCTTGCTCTTTGTTAGCTGGAGGTTGCTTTCTGTTGGGAAATCCTACAGGCAGTCTGCAAACAGATTGCAAATAGCATGCAGTGAATGGAGTTGAGTTTTAGTGTCAGGTGCCAGAGGTCAGCTTTTAGAAATCTTGTATATGGTGCTCTAAAATCATGGGGACAAGAGATCTGTCTACACAAGAGATTTTTTGAAGAGTTGAATCAGTCTGGGAAAATCCCTCCTAAGTATTTGATACTGGTCCCTGGCTGTTTTAGGTTATGCAAATCGTAGCCAGCCACAAAATGGCTGTTGTTATGTCCATATGGTTTGGATAACATCTTAATATAACAAAGCCATGTCTGATACTGAGATACTCACTGTTCCTTATGCTATAAAAATGTTCCTAGTTTTTGCAATATTTAATGAAATGCCCATTCCCTCGGTTTAAATTTCATCTGGAGTTCAAACTAATTGAAGTACATCTGCACACAGTTCTGGCAATTTCCAAAGTCTGTGATGTTGAAGAATAGTGAATGCTGATCTGCCTTATGTAAATACTTGTGGGTTTTTTTCATACAGTTTGAACTCCTAACATTTGATTTTGGAGAGGACGTTTTCATGCTACAGAGACATAATTTATCCAATTTATGTTCTAGAAATTGCTGGGTGTGCTTTGAATGTCAAATTAAAAAAATGAAAAAGAATATTAGAATGGAACATACCACTAAAAATTCCAAATCTTAACTTTCTTTTTCTTTTTTTTGGTCAAAGAAAAAAAAAAGAAGAGAAAAAAAATAAAATCATTGAAGCAAATTGTTGGAGAACAACTACAGAGATTTTTTTTCAGGCAGTTGAATTTTTTCAGACCAAGAGATAAGAACATAACTATAAAAGAACAAAGGTTAATTGATTTTTTTTAAAGAGCTGTGACAAATGAAGACAACATACAATCTTTCAGAAAAATGACCTTGAAAAAAATGTGAAGTGGTATGACAAATCAAAGGGTAGTGCATATCACAGATAAAGATACACCAACAAAATTGAAGCAATTGATTAGCAAGCATTAGGCAAAGATGGGACCCGCTATTAGACACAGTTTTACATACAGCTACTTTCAGCCAAAAAATACTTTTGCAAACACTGTTGAAAAAGTTGTGCAGCTGTGGACTGTAGAGAAAATACTATGCTTATTAAAAAGAATATTGAAAATAATTTTTAAAAAATAGCACCGACACCTTGCCTACTCGCCTGTATTGTTATGAAATGAAATATCAGTCCTGTCAAAGTAGGAGAACGTTTTCTTTGAAGGCAAGGGAGCTAAGCAATTTTGAGTACAAAGAACCACTTGATGATGGTTGGCAAAGCTATTTAGATAGAGAACGCAAAAAAAACCACCCAGGAAACCTACATGCCTCTTAGCTAGACTAAGTAAAATCGTAAGAGAGCATGCCATATAAATGGATTTACTACTGATGAAAAGGCATCTACTGTTGAGGGATGTATACTAATTAGTAAGGGAAAAGACGTACCACACTGCTGTGCCTACTAGAGCGTACCAGAGAAGAAAGAAGTATGGTTCAAGTTTTTCCAAGAGGAAAATCAGTAAAAGCTCTTCATGATTAAAGCAGAGAAAACCTGTTTACATCGTTTTCAAATGAGCATTGAAAAACTGGTTTTTTTGGGGGTGATTTCCTGATTGCAATTGCAGATTTTGCTCCACAGAATATAAAGTAGTGTGTGAGAAACTTACTAAGAGATTAAAAAGAAATGAAAAAAATATTGAGGGAATAGAAATGGTTAATGTGGCCACAAAAGGCATTAAAAGTACTTGGCTTTACAGAATTAGGATGACAAAGACTGTAACAAAACAAAAGAACATTTAAGAGTATTTTTTAGATCTTAGTAAAACTCTAAAAAATAAAGTACAAAACAAAGCAACAAGCAAATAAACTCAGGGAGCTTAATAGCAGGACTGGGAAGCAGCTAACTCCGTATAAATTAAAATGACTCTGAGCCCAGAATTTGGCACTGTCACAACAGCATTCTCACCAACTGTATGGAGTGAGTTAATCAAAACTCCTCAGCGCCTTGATTCAACGGAAGGTGAAGAGCAAATTGAATACAAGTTTGGTTATGAATCTAATGCCTTTCATCCTGCTACGAATATCCTGGTGATGGGGAGACATAAATCTGTAATAATGCTAAAAATGCTGATAAAACCACCATTGACTGCCACAAAGAACTGAAGCCCAGAAAAGTCTTTGACATTCAGCCCTGCAGCTGTTTTGATATTACTAAGTTCCCCACTTTTCTTTGACTGCATACTTTTCCCCATTAGTGTTTGATGAAAGCACTAGTATATCTCAAACGCAAGATGCAATATGTCCTAGTAAGTGCTGGGGCTTTTGTGGAAGCGATTGTGCTTTTAGTAGCAGGCAGATGGGGAAAAACTACTTTTACTCTGAAAATTCGTCATAGTAATGAATATCATTAGAGTACAAGACACATGCAAATCATAGCGCTTCTTCAAGTCTTGATGTGAAACAGTTAAGGAACAAGTTTTTTTCTAGTTTTGTCCAACAATAAAATAATCTGACTAAACACACTGGTTCAGTAAAGGATTTCTATGTTAAAACACAGGCAAAATTTTATCCCTAAACCCGATTAAACATTCATATTAACTAAGCTGGGAATATTTGTCCAGCTTCTGCAAAAAAAGAAAACAGTGAGCTGATTATGTACTCTGCTTATGGATGTTGTAGGGCAGTAATTTAGCTCAGTTTTGAATGTTAATTGAACAAAGTGCTTAAAGACACAGCAGAATGTCTCTAATTTCTTTTTTTTTTTATGAGTAGCTTGACGTTCTAAGAGTCAGTATCCCCTGAGACACAGAACTCGTCTATGAATTCACAGAATTTCTATTGTGCCATTTTAGAAATACTTTCTACTAAGCACTAGGTAGTAACTGCTAGCTGGAAAAATAGGCTAAGGCTTTTTCTTCCCCCCTCTACCTGTTATAAGGGGCTGATTTACACTCTATTCATTTCAGGATTGTTTTATTTTATTCTCATAATCCCCCAAGATTGCTCATGATTGCTACTTTTTATTGCATTGATATATAAATCTGACACTAATGCTATCTATAGCAAATTGAGCTGTCAAAAACCTATACTATAGCATAGGAAAATCTAGGCTAGTCGATGGAGAAAGATGACTGCCTTTCAGAGCGTGGTTCAGTCCACTGGTTTCAGGTATCTGTTGCTGGAGGGAGTACAGCACTCCGTGGAAATGCTGGTCTCTTTCCACCAATTACAGAGGTGAGACCAGCTCATTAACTGGTCAGACTGGACACCTAATTTCTACATTAATTCATTAACAAGCATCGAGTATGATGTTTCCATCCCAGCTGAGAATTTAGAGACATGTAAAAACCTGGTAGTTAGCCTAGAAATATAACAGAAATAATGTTCCAAGAATAATTTGTAACCAGGAGAGAAAAATAAAGTTGTTCTTGCATTTAACTTCCTTTCCCTGCTTGGTTGTCTGGCAGTCCTACAGTTCTATGCAGCTGAGATCCTTCTGCCACTCACAGCTCCCGAGGTAGCACAGACTTGCCCAATAGATCATGTTTTTGCACTGAAAAAACAGTCTGCGATACATATAGACTAGAGGTTTGAATACCTGCGTAACTGCAACTCTTACAGGGCACCATGGTAGCCTTCCCAAATAAAAACATTCAGCTTTCAGTCCACACAGTTTGATTCCTGACAGAAAAGCCAGAAGCTTTTTCAGTAGGAATGAATCCTTTTACTGACAATGTAGGCAGCTGTGCACCAAGGGAATATTAGAAAAGAATAGAGTTTTTCTTCCCCCTGTGGATTATTTAAAATTGTGTATCTTTTTGTCATTTTTCAGGTTAAGTCCTGTTTAAGTCACTGGGACTTAAACCAGCAGTGGATTTTGGCTCAAGTCCATGGAACTTAATAACTTCAAATCTAATGAAAAGATTTTACTTGTAGAGTTTTTCTGGTTGAAACAGATTAAAATACATCTTCAATTTCATCTTGCATGCTACACAAATCCCTTTGTACTTCCTAATAAATTTACTACAAGGTCTTTTACTTCACGTAAGATAATCTCTTCTCTACATGCCTCAACACAAAAGTACTTAAACATTTTTGAAGCATAGGCTAAGAAACAAAATAGATTATTACATGATATATTTTACATTATTTTCCTTGATATATTTTCCTATTCAGCAGCCGTAACTCAATGAATAGCAATTTCAAGTAACAGAACTGCACTGCAAGAAGAATTTCTTGACAAAATTCTACGAGTGATAGGTACTTGTAGCCTGCATGCCTAAGTAAGGGAGATTTTTAAGATTGCACAGTCTGTCTGTCTGCCCATCCCTCCCCTGCTTCCATTTTTTGCAGTATTTTGGTCCATTTCCCATATATTGCAAAGAGGGACGGAAATCACCACTGACTTCTCTTCATCTCTCATGAGAGCATGGAGAACATGAAAGAAAGGGTTTCCTTTCTAATGTTCACCCTCTCTGCCCTCAAAAGCTTACTGGAGGACATGGGCAAACTACAAATGAAAAATCAACCGCAGCAGTGAACCAAAAGCAGAAAAATTGCATTGCCATTGAACACATGCCACTTTAAACACCGTGATAGAAAAGATATTCAGGTGGATGGGGAGGCGTTATTAAATACTGACAGTATTTTAGTAGAAGCATTTATGGAAATGTACTTAAAAAGAAATTCAAGAATTTTCAAATACTGCTTACGCCACGACAAAGGTCAAACTACACATTAAAGGTTTTGTGGAAAAGGCATGCCTTGTCTGAAGTTACTTATGAATTAATGTAGTTCAGATATGAGACAGGATTTTAGATTTATGGTTCCAAAGTTTGTCAGAGCTTAGCCCTCCGCCCCCCTAAAAAATCTTGTTTAAGCTTCAGGCCTGCTGACACAAAGGTGGAAATCACTTTGAAATACTTTTTCTAAGACTCTAGTGTGAAAAGAATTAAGTCAGATTTCCAGAGCTTGAGCTTCAGATCAGCATAGCCTCAATATTATAATTCTATGCTTTATGACTATAGGCAAAAATAAAATTAAATAATATAGGTCAGATACAGAGGGTGAGGTCCTGCCCCCACTGAAGTCAGTGAGACTCTGGCAACATCTAAATTTATAACTAAAATTGTCAGGGCCTGTTTTCTATCCCTGAGGCCATCTGGCAGGGTCTGGCCACATCCCCTCTATTCAACTCCCTGGTGTATTAAACAGGGCAGCACAACCAGGCCACGTACTGGGAACAGACCTGAGCTGACTCTAGCTTATGACTGCGCACAGGAGTTTTTCTGCAGATTTTAACCACTGTAGAGCAAAGAACGACAGAAACTCTTTTGACAAATCAACAGTACACTTCAATTCTAGTACCCAAGCCCTGCCGGGCCAGTCCTTAATCTACATGTCACTGATGGCCACTGCTCTGATTTACATCAATGGCACTACCCATTTGCTCAAAATCATGTTTGCAAATGAGATTATTTTTAGCCTTTTAACCAAATTTAAATTAAAGACATAATCTGGACGTACAGAAATTATCCTGGTTTTTTCTGTGTTTCTAGTCAGGAGTGGCTATCTTGATTTTGTGATGATGCCCAATTTTCTGACTCTGTGTTTTTATGCTTCTTTCCTCAGCCTGCTGTCCGTGGCTCTGCTGTAGCAAATGCCTCTCTCCCCCTACCCCTTGTTCAATTCTGGTACCACTTTTTCCTCCTAGAAAAAATAAAGGCAAATTATACACAAATTAATAATGAGGTACTAAGACTACAGCTTAATATATCACAAGTATGTAACAATGCATATTAAATTTTGTTTTCTGTTTTGATTAGTAATTAAATATTTGACATTCCAGCTGTCCAGTCATAAAGCAAGCATCTGTCCTCTGCCTCAACGTGAGATTCCTGAGGAGCGATTGTGGAAGTTACCCACCCACCAGCAGATCTATTTACCATTTGTGAATCCTATTATTTTGAGGTCTTTAGTGACATGGAAAGCAGTGCAAATACTCAACACCTTTGACTGGGAAAAATATGTGCATGCTGTATGACACACACTCTGAAGCAATGGTAAAATGATGCTTTACTAATGATAAAATAATGCTTCACTGACAATAACAAAATGTAACAAATGAACATAGGCAATAAAAGAAATTGGAAATGCAACATTTTCACATATGAGGTATATGTTACCGTGTTGAGGGTGCTATGGAAGTCCTGTACAACCTATCTAACAGCTGCATAACTAGCAGTCTGTTAGCTTTTCCCAGGCTCTGGCAACTTCCTCAGAAGACTGGCCTTTAGACCCTGCCTTGAGATTGCTGCAGAATGTGAAAGGAAGGAAAAAGCAAGTGAGCTAACAAGGATCTTCAGGCTTTTGATTAAAAATACGTTTGGAGAATTATTTCTAAAATACAACTCTAAAATCCAGAGGGTGAATTTCTACAGAATTTTTCTCTAATCTTCCTTGAGATTGATTTGGACATATCAGAAGAAAATTACTGTCTTGCAAAAATGGTAGAGAATATAGCTCTCCAAAAGACCAAAACAATTCAGAAATTCCATGAAACAAATAACAGAAATACTTCATATCAGTATGAGTAACTTCTTATAAAAATTCAGAAGGCAGCTAATGAAAATGTGCAACATCCAGCTGCTCACACACTAAAAAAAATATATATAATAATGCTCATTTTCAGTTGTAGAACTTTTTGGTAGAAATGAAAGATTATTTAAGAAACTTAGCTTAATTTCTTTTAAGTTTTTATTTACAGTATTTGGGGAGATACACTGTGTTTTAAGTCTAGAAATCTGACTGTAGTATCAGTTCAGTACTATCTGGTACAGTTTTCTGCTCTCCCATATTATCGTTGAACTTTGTATATGAGAATACAGCAGAAAAACAAAATTGAAGGAATTCCATCATTCTTCATCATACATACACTCTGTCATTTATAATTGTTCATGCTACTAACCGAGAACTGATTGTAAGAAAGCTGTTCTAATTTTAATGTTGTAATTTCTGAATGTTGAAATCTCAGTAAGTACAAAGAGCTGAAAATGAAATGGAAAACTGAAAATTAAGTGAAACATTGTGAATAAAAGCATGGTTGAGAAAGACAATTTTTTGATTGGTATTTCTGGAAAAAATGTAATATAAAATTGAGATGATATTTTTTAAAAAATATCATAATGGCTACAAATATTTATTTACAATTAATAAAAATATTTCTTACCTTTGCTAAATATTGTTTTAACAGGAGTTAGCACTCCTACTATGCCTCCTGGCAAACAACACTAGAACCATAAACAACACTGGAGTTGCAAACACAGTCCCTACTGTTAAAATGAATTTCTCTATGGATAATACTTCCCAACAGGTAATCCCTACGGTAGGATCACATCACCTACTTCAGGCACTTTATTTGTGCCTAAGCTTTAGGTGGACACATAGGCATCCATTTAAATGAAGTGCCTGAGGGCCCACGGCAGTCTGCCAGACAACTAACTGCCTTAAGACCTCAGAAGGGAAACTTCTCTGACTAAATTTAAGCACTGAAATCACACTCCTCACCTGAGAGCTTTTAAAGGCACCTACCTCTTTTCCTTAGGATACAGTAACTTCAGGCTTTTACTTTAGCAGCACCCTTCACTAGACTCCTAAAATTTAGGGATGACTTTGATGAATTTGCTCCATATCCATTGTACTTTTCAGGATATTATTCTTGCTTGATTTTTTGATTGCTTTATTTTCTTGGGAAAAAAGAATATTGCCTGATGCTGCCTCCAAACTGCACTTAAGAACAACTGAGACCTCTATCACAGAAACCTGAAATATTTGGTATTACTTACAGGGGATATGCCCTAAGATTAAAATGTCTTCCTTTTATATAATATTTCAATAGCAGGAACTATTATCTGTGCATATAAGAAGATGATTTCAGAAGGAAGGTTAGGAATATGTTAAAAGTAGAACCATATTATTTCCTTAGCAAGGACAAAGCCCACACTGGTTGTGTATAAGTCAAGGTCAGAGCTGTAGGAAAAAAAGGTACCTAGCCCAGAAAAATCTTTATGTTGTGTTATGTTCACCCTATACTGTGAGCATTGTCCTCCAAACAAAACAGTTATCAAAGAAGCTGTTCTTAGCCATACAGAGCATCACATCAAAGGGCAGCATCAAGGCAAACTATGAATGAAAAAATGAATGATTCATGGAAGCTTTATTAATAGATAAGAAAACCCTATGGCAAGTTTTTTAAAACTGAGTGCCTATAGTTAGGCTTCTTAGCAGAATCTAAAGCTCTTCAGTCGATGTACCATGATATTCAAATACATACTTAATATTACCCTGTGCGTACACTGGGGCTACTTAATATGCTTAGAGTCAAGTGTGTGCTTAAGTCTTTGCCTCAGGCTGAAATACAGTACTTGGTGTTTTGCCAGAGCTAAACTCACAGGCCTCGAAAGAACTGGACTGTGTAACAATAATTTTTCAAACATATAGAAGCAAGATGAACATTCAGTTCCTATGGCAGTTGTCTTCAATGATTAGTTCTTTTCTACAGTGAAGGCTGTGGAAATTGTCTGTGTGCCCAGCACTTTGCAAAACAGATTTAGAGGCCAAATTTTGGACATGCACTTTTCAAATGTTATTCCACGTTTCTGTCTAATAAGGAGGAGCATGTATGACCATTAGAGCAGAAATCAAAATGACACCACAAATATTATTGAAAGAATATTCACTTAGAATTTTAGATTAATGCTGAAGATGACAAACTGATTCAGTTTGAGTTCATATTTGTTAACTCATAGATTCAAAATGTTTAACGGATTGTGAGAACTCTTAACAGATAACACAACTATAGACTTATAAAATCACAAAACTGCAATATTGTGCATGAAATTACTACTTTCTTTAAGAAAATAATTTATTTTCCATTGTCACAACATATAATCTGGTATCAGTTACTGTACATATATTTTCTTGCAATACTCTGACTGTCTATGAATACTGGATCCACAGATGCCACTTTTGCTGCTATAAAGGAGTGAATACAGTGTAAAACTGCCGTCAGATCCTGAAATTCGAGTTCCTGAAAGAGGAAGGAAGAGAAAAAAAAAAAAGAAGAAAAAACGTGAATTCATATTCAGGTTTATAAACATTTTACACAAACACAGAACAGACTAGTGCGCAAAACACAATCGACTTTAAATGAAAATTTGAATCTTTATAGGGAACTGTGAAGTAAAATGTTAAGAATAAGAGATGCATATCCACACCTCGTTCACTGGCAGTGATTTATTGTTACATTTTACTCAGCTTGAACAATGAAAGCATTCAACTTGCAAGACCATTCAAATATCACAACATATTTTAAAGTATTCGATAAGTTAAGGACGTCTGAGGATGATGCGGTGTCAGGTCACAGCCAGGGAGGGTGAGGAGGACACACACTTTGGCAGCCGCTGAAGGAGAGTCAGATAAGCAAGCTGGGAGGCCAGAGGCAGGGTGGAGGCTAAGGTAAAGTCACACCACAGCCTGCCTATAGAAAAATATGGCTGGGTATGACGTTCATATGCCCTAATTCACAAGGAAAAGCAAAGTTACTCCCAACCAGTTCTCAGATTCTCTTGACTTTTTATAACATATTTCATCTTCTGTGCACAAGTTAAATTTCTGTTTCCCAGTCTCCTCAGACAGAAATGGAGTGATATTCTGACACAATGACAACAAATATAATACAAGGAACATGTTCTGTTTGCATGATACTACTATTTGTAAAATCTGAAACTGGTAAATACATCGTGGGGACAGTTGGGACAGTTTCTGGTTTGGGGAGAAGACATTCGTTTTCAACAACGTGCTGGCTACACAGGAGTTTATCGAGGCACGCCCTGTACGCTTGCCGTTAAGCCAAAAGCAAAGCACTAGAATTCTGCTTTTCCTATGATAGTATTTTATGGTATCTTCTCAACAAAATTGCCTCAAATGGAATACTTGGAATTCAAGGCTACTGTTCCAGAAAAGTTCACCATCACACCATTTTGCTGTAAAGGCTGTGTATTTATTTAACAGGCAGTAGTAGTTTTACTACTAATGAATGTCATAGATTGCTCACTAGTATTTGTGGGGCATGCTTTTGTGACTCTACATTGGGGATAACTGGGAAATTTTTGGTAGTGTGGGGAGATACAGGGGGTCTCTGTGAGGAGAGGAGTGGCGGGGCTGCCCCGGGCCGGACACAGCCGGTTCCAGCGGGGCACGGCTGAGCCCCGCAGCTGCGGTGGGTGGGCCTCAGGGGAAAATATTTAAGAAAGGGCAGTAAATTCAAAAAAAAGGCAACAAGGCAACCGATGGAGAAGTCACACTGGAGCAAAGAAAATGAGTAAGAAGCAAAAAACTGCAAAGGAAAAGAGAAACTGGCAGAAAGAAACCATTACACCCTGAAAATACATACTTCATGATGACGAAATTCTACTGATTTTCTAAAGAAATTGTGCACAGTTTCTTTATAACCTCAGGCACATATAGTTTATTGTCTTGGGGATTTTATTTCCCAGTAACCAAATTTATTATGCCCAGAAAAATGTAATTTTCTGTTACCGTCTACTCTCTCCAGCGTAAGGTGACAATAAGCAATATTACTGGACAATAAGAGTAATAGAATGATATTCAACAGGCTCCCAAGATATGCTCTTCCCATGGTGTAATCAGCCTTACAAATGCCTTTACCCCCTATGAAACATCTGCAAAAATTACAGGGAAAGACCTTTTCAGACACAGTAGCTTTGAAACAGAGAAAGTCTGACAGTGCTTGCTCAGTGCACACAGAAGCCTAAGAGAATGATGCTTTCAGCCCCTAGGTCCTGCAAAGTATATGTAAGTAGAGATTTTTAGATGCAGACAATAATTTGTCTTGGTTGGGTCATTTGTCAGACAAACAAATTTCAACTCCTTCTAGAACCTGGAAACACATGAATGTCTCAATTAAACAGCTTTGAGAATGTGTTAACATAGATGAAATGACTCTCCCCTCCCTTCAAAAATTATTCTCTGAAATTACTGACTGGTTTGCCTACAACTTTCCAAGAAAAAATATCTGAATTCAGAAACAATGCATTGCCATTTTTGATGCCAGTTGAAGTAATAAGCAATTTAAACCAGATTATTATAATTTGGTATTTAATACAAATTACAAGCTGACACTTCCAAGATTATAAAAGAACAGCAAACATAAAACACTCCTCACTAAAAAATAGGGACATAAACCAATACAACTGATAAGCAGAATGTGCTATTATCATTCATACCTAGTTAAATAAGGAGAAAATAAGGTAGCATTGAGGGAAGAGGCAAAACTCTCTCATACTTCTGCTTTTGCACACTTACTAGTCAACAAATTAAGAAATAATTATCCTAAAAAAAGAAAAATCTCTTGAGAACGTATATCAACCTAAGCACTTAGGTAACTGTTAATAACTGGCATTTGGTTGCTGAAGTAATCATTTTGGCCTCATACTCAAAATTAGATCTTGTTGTGAAAGAAAAATGAAGCGTGAATGTTGGTTAAAATCCTTTGAGGATTTCAAGCCCATGTAATCTTTATTCTGATTTTTTGGGGCATAAAAAACTTGCTTTTTCTATTTTGATTGATAGTTATGGAGAAAGTATGGGAATAAGTTTCTTAAAATATATTTTCTTGACAATAGATGTCAACTGTAAATATTAATATAAAATTAATATAAACACTTCCAGAAAAAAAAAATAGTGCCATTATTTAACTCTCATTGTTTAAGTTTTATAAAACTAAAATGAAGTACACGCTCATGATTATTAATGAAATCCAATGCGATATGGAATAATACAGGCCTCAGTATACCAGTTCTTGGCTTAGGTAAAAGGTTTACATCTCCTGAATTACCATGTCTAAATACAATAAATTCTAGAATATAAAACCACTCACACTAATCTTAGATTTGCTCCAAAATCAACTGAAATCATCCAGTAATTTCATGTCAGATTCTGACATTCAACACATCGACTAAATGCAGTCAAACAAACTGAGAACAGAGCCCTTCACAAAGCTTTCCATTTCTCTACTCTGGCTTTATGCACTTCTAATCTATAAATGTTTATCAAGCTATGCAGTCAGAGGTATCACAGAATCACAGAATCACAGAATCACAGAATGGTAGGGGTTGGAAGGGACCTCTGTGGGTCATCTAGTCCAACCCCCCTGCCGAAGCAGGGTCACCTACAGCAGGCTGCACAGGACATCATCCAGGCAGGTCTTGAATGTCTCCAGAGAAGGAGACTCCACAAACTCCCTGGGCAGCCTGTTCCAGTGCTCCGTCACCCTCAGAGGGAAGAAGTTCTTCCTCCTGTTCAGACGGAACTTCCTGTGCTTTGGTTTGTGCCCATTGACCCTTGTCCTGTCGCTGGGCACCACTGAAAAGAGTTTGGCCCCATCCTCCTGACACCCACCCTTGAGATATTTATAAGCATTTATAAGGTCCCCTCTCAGCCTTCTCCAGACAAAACAAGCCCAGGTCCCTCAGCCTTTCCTCATAGGACAGAGGCTCCAGTCCCCTCATCATCCTCGTAGCCCTCCGCTGGACTCTGTCCAGCAGCTCCTCATCTTTCTTGAACTGGGGAGCCCAGAACTGGACAGAGTACTCCAGATGAGGCCTCACTAGGGCAGAGTAGAGGGGAAGGAGAACCTCCCTCGACCTACTGGCCTAACCTAACATGGATTGTAGGCAGGATTTCAGACTGCTCTAACATTATGCAAAGAGTTTTGGGATAAGAAAGGAGCGAAACCAGGAATGTCTCATCACTGGAGTCAGCCCTTCCCAAAGCCCCTACTGCAGAGTCCTCTTTGTTTCTATCAGAGTTCACAGTATGGATCAAACTGCAGTAATCCCTCTTGTGCGTCTGAAAGAAGTTGCCTAATTTCTTGTGAATAACCTTTTGAATACTAATAATATGCTTTTACTTCTGTAGAAGATAATCTACATACAGTTGAAAAAGTAACAGTATTGCTAGACCTATATTTTATGTCAATACAACACTATTTTCTCCAGTTAATACTGCAGGTGCCTCGGTCAGGGGAATTATATTCAAGAGTGGTGCTAGTTTTGAAAGTTGTTATAGAGCTGGGTAGCCAAATAAGTCGAATGTAAGCACCTCTCCTGCAGTTTATCAGCTGGTTCGCTTCTCTCGTGTTCTCTCATGTCTTCATTTTTTTATTTTAGGTTACCCATGGTGGTGAGTGATCATGTGGGACCATAAAAGAGGAGCAGAGCTCTGGAGGTGTCCTCTTGCAGGGCTCGATTAGATGTGGTCAGCTATGATGGTATTGGAGAGGTACGGTTCACCTGAGGCCTCATGCACTAGAAGCTTCCAGAAATGCAGTTTATCACAGTAGTACTGACCCAGGAGACCACAAATGGGGGTAACGCTGTGGTGCTTTGTGTTCAAAGGGTGTTTGATGTCTGTGCTGGCTGTCTTCACAATCCTGAAGCTGGCTAGCCAGGCGCAGATGTTGAGGAATAGTCATGTATCTCCAAAGCAGGAGTTGGGGTTCAGATTTGTGCACGCTCAGGACAGAGTTTGCTCAGATGAAGTGGTGTTCTGGCAGTGGATATAGCTTGCATGCAGATTGCAACAGAATTGCAACAGGGAAAGAGGAAGAGGACTTGGGGTTAGTTTGGAAATATGGATTTGGTAAAAGATAGGATGGCCTTCTGGCTTGGGAAAATATAGATGTTGCATAGTCAGAGGACAAGGGCACAATACGTCTCTTGGCAAGAGACTATCTTGAATATGGTTTAAAGGGTAGAAGTTTGGACTCTTCAGGTTTAGAACACAGTATTAATTTTTTCCTAGAAAATAACACCAAAGACTCTTCTTTCAAACCAATGCATTGCTCTGATAATTTTTTTTTTAAGTAACATTTCTCTCCATACCCAGCCAGGCAGATAACTGAGTAACTGATCATTTTATTTGCTCTATAGCATCTACACTGCCCTTATGCTTGCCTGCCTGATCTGTGATTGCTGATTTTTTCTTTAATTAAGATTGTCAGTTTATTTTTGGTGTATTGAGAAGAATCTGTGCATGTCTAATATTTCAATAATCAAAGCTATTTCAGCTTATTATATGTATCCCAATAAGCGGATTAAGTACAACAAAGGCACTTGAAGGAAGGCAGCAAGAGCAGAACATAAAAGATTGGATTAAAGCAGTGGGAGGACAAGACTGCAAAACTGCCTGCTGGTACTGAGAATATAAAAATGTGCACACTGCACTGACCTCGATCACTGTATGTGTGTAGCCAAGTAAGAGAAATATATGTTCTTGTTTCATCCACACACCTGTGAGGGTTGGATTTATTACATATCATAAAGAGCTTGACAGGCCTGTTGCATCATTACCACGCACACAATTTTATTGATTACTTCTGAGAGCAGCTGAATCACTGTTTGAACAAGACATGAGCCTGTATCACATCAAAGGCAGATAAAGGAGACACAGACGGACAGTGTTATTGTGCCCTGTGCATTTCATGACTTCTTTAAGGACATTCATAAGCCTCAGTGTTTATTAGTTGTTGACAAGAGCACAACTATTACTATTGTATTCTTCAGCATATTATTTCAATCAGATTGAAACAATAACCATTTCTTTTGTGAAAAAAGAACAGATAAGGATATCTAGGTTTTAGCTCAAGTCCACATGGAAGTCACAACTGGAAAGGAAATTCTAAGTTCAGTTCTATATATCAGCTAGTATACCAGGGTTTGGCTGCCATATCATAGTTGAGAAGAACAAATGTATTAGTATTTCACAGCTTTTTTTAAGACTGTTCTAAACATGCAAAGATAAATTATCAGCTACGGTATCAAAGCTTCTTCAGCTATAAACTTTTATTTGGCCTCCTCTTTGTGACTGTCATTTGCACAAAGAGCAGCAGGGTAAGCTAAAATGGTGCTCGTACCCTGCAAGCATAGGAACCAGATCTATGATGCCAACATTGAGTGCCAGATGAATTGCAACTCCATATATCAATTGTTCGTAGGTCTTTTAACAGTGTTCTACAGGGATCTGGAAGTCAGATGGCTTTTCGCTTTCAGCTTGAGCGATTCCAAGTGCCACTGTCTACTGCTAAATTTGAAACACTTTTAAATGTTGCACTGGCAGATGCAAACTTCTCTAATACACAAGAAACTCTTCTGAAAAGTTTTTCTGGGGATGCTTGTCTAAAAGCAGCCAACTAAATTCACCCATTCCAGCAAATATTAAAATAAATTTCCAACAGCAATCAGACTGTCCAATGCTGTCATACAGGCAAAATCTTAACTCTTATCTATTATTATCTTGCAAATGTTTTTCAAGCTCTCAAGATGTTCCGTAGTAAACTGCCAGACTTTTACAACAAAAGACCCATGTTAATAAAAGTACAGAAGGGCTTGAGTGCTAGATTATGTTTTTTTGATGCTAGAGATTAATGTTGCTGAAAAGAGAGAGCTTTGCTTGGACTCTCCTTAATTTGCCTTATCTCTCAACAGTACTAATATGGAGTAAGTATCTGCTCAGATGAACACAGTAAATCTAAAGAAAGAAATATGGTTGCTGACCTGTCCTTGATCACTCTCCTGACATTCTCCTGTTTTAAAGAGAATAGGATTTACTGCAAAACCACTGCAGTCTAACTGCAAAATCAGATCACATTGTACCAGTGTACCACTCTGAATTCCAGAAGAGTTAATGCTTGAAGTCAGTGAAGAAAACATACTGAATGCACTCAGATAAATACGCAGAGCTCTTCAGTCAGATGTGTAACAGACAATAAGTGTATGAGACGAGCAACTTTTAGCTGAAGCTTCAGTATGGCTCCCAATAGTCTAGCAACACTGTGATTCCTTTTCTTTCTTTAATGAAATGTTTGAGAACAAGCTAGTAATAGAGCAAATGTAGTGAAGAAAGACAAATAAACTCTCTTTCCATTCCTAGGGTGAACAAATTGCTAAAATATATTCCATCTTTTCTTTTTCACAGAGCATAAAAGAAACAAAAAACCAAGATGAGCAGAAAAGGGAAATGCTCAATTAAAAAATGCTTGGAAAAAACCCTCTTAACTTCCAGGCAGCTACAGTTTAGCTAAGAGAGTTAAAGCATCAATGCAATCCTGGAAGTATTAATTTTTATTTTTGTACTAAAGCAACCTTGAAAATTCAGGGAACATATAATGTAGGCTAAGAATATCTACCATTATTAAGATTACTGTAATTTTTCAGTACTGGATCCTGTATTCAGGTACAAAAGCTATACACAACTTTGCCAAATATTAAATGTTTTGACTGATATTTAACCACACCAGTTTTCCGCAATGGATTACTTTTCAAAAGAAAATTTTAGCCAAATGATTTACTCACTCTTGAGACTCTGAAATTTTGCAGGAAGATTAGTTTTGCGTCAGGGGGTTGCTTTTTACTATTCCTGTGAAATCTGTTCACATTGCTACATTGTAAAATTTAGGTGGAAAATTTATATTATATAAAGATATAATTTTCACTGAGCATGCTCCAGCTTCAGACTTCCACCAGGCAGGAAATTAGAGTTGTGAACCTGAATTAGGCAAATTTGGGTATGTTATAGTCTTCCAGTTAGCAAGCAAATGATGGAATCTACTTTTAGAATTTCTTTTTCGATCACTCTCAACCATTTTTTATGTCAACTTAACTTAGGTACTATTTACCAAAATTGTTTATAAGAACATCATGTGGGACTATGTTTAAGCCTTAATAAAGTCAAGAGAGATCACATGTATTGTTTCCCTCCAGAACAGTTAACTTGTCATAAAACGGAAATGAGAAAATTTTGCTATAGTCTCTTCTCAAAAATCCACTTTGACAGTTTTCTATTACTTTATTATTCTGTCTATGATTAAAAATTATTTATTTAATAACCTTGGTGTTTATTTAATAATCTTGTTATTTTTCTACTATCAAAGTTAGGACGACTGGTCTGTAAGTCTCTATGTTTTCCCTTGATACCCTTTTTAAAAAAAACCAAAAAAAACCCCAAAAAGCTGCTGTGTTTTCTCTCCCTGTAGTCTTACCCATCTACCTGGACTTCTCAAACATAACTTCCACTAGCTCCTAAATACTGCAAGAACTAACATAAAAATATTTCAGCCACCTTCCTTCCATATTCTGGTTTATGTTTATAATCCTTGATCTTACTTGTAATGTGGGATGTAATTTCATTTCTTTGATCACTGGAGCAAACAAAACAAGCACGTAACCTATCCTTCTCATTTGCTATTTGCTCAGTCTCCACAGTAAACTGTGAATTAATACTTGCTTTCATGCCTTCAGCTCTCTCGTACTACTAAAGTATTCAGAGATATTTTTTTCTTCTTGTTTTCATGTCTTTTTTTAAGTTGTAACTGTTAAGAATAGACGAAAGCAAGTATCTTTTTGCACATGAACTTTTGCGTAAGAGGCACATGTGTTGTCAATATACTCCATTTGGCTGCAGAGCACACAGGCTTACGAGCCCCTCACCAAAAGGACATGAACAAGCATCTCCAGCTCAAAGAATTCCAAACTGCTGATCCAAGGAAGAGTTGACCACAGGCCATAAACTCCACATTAATGCCACAGTCCAGGAATACTTCATAATCAACCACTCTCCTCCCCCTTTCAAAACAGTCACAGAGCTACTCCTTCATACAGATCCATTTACATGCTATGTTGCAATTTCAGAATTTAAGTCTCTCTTCTATAAAAGTAAGTCTGACTTCCTACAGAAATGATGAAACCACGTATGTGTGCACGTGGGCAATTTTTGCCCTGTTTGTCGAAGAGGTGAACACCTCAAAGGAGCTGAATTTCTAGAAGGGTGGCACAAGCGGTTGGCAGGGATTGGGAAGGTCCTGTTGCCACCCTGAAGGGAAGCAAAGGCAGGGAGAGCATCGTCCTTTCCTGCCTTGACCAGCAGCTGGGGAGGGGGTCCTCGGCCACCCATCACGCATGGGTTATCTAACCAGGTATTACACACATACCTACAAATCAGCTATGACAACTTTTTCCCCATTGTCAGGCTGGATAAAAATGTTTTGGGACTCAGCAGCAATATGAATACATTGCAATGACTTTTGGTGTATTTCAAGGAGCTGAAGTGGAGTTATTACTGGAAGTATTAAAGGCAGGGTAAGTTCAAGGAAGTACTGAAGTGGCAAAGTATGAGGGGAAGTTGTAAGGAATATGAAGGACCTGAAGGAGAAACAACTGACAGGAATCTAGGCCTTATTAACTCCTTTCAAAAGACATCTTTTTAAATGGAAAAATGTATTGCTCTTCACCTAAAACTGAAGTGCACAGGAAGACGCGCGTGGCTTAATATTCATAGAAGGAGAAGAACCTTCATCTCTAGCTAGTAAACAAGTGCAAAAATAGAATTCCCAAATGTGATTTTTTTTCCCCAAGAATTCATAGGCATATAAAATTAGACATAATCCGGAAAATTCTTTTGCAACCCTAACTCTACTGTTTATTGCCAAGTGAACATAAGTCCTCTGTATCAAGCTTTATTTCACATGTAGTGGCTCTTTTACTCAGGAAAAAAGAAACTTCTATTATTTGATGACATTTTCTGTTTCTCATTATTGGCTGCTTTTCACCATACAGCATCATCTGGCTCAATGAAATCCCTTTCAGTACAATAAGCTGAGGAAGATACTGCACTATACTGTGGGTATTAGTGTTGATTACTTGCAGACTAGTCTGTAATTCTGAAATCTAAGAAATAATACCTTTTAGGTGGTGGGCATATACCTGAATATATATACCACTTATCAGAAGTGGAGAGGCTGCACAGCTGTATCCCAGTTCCATTTAACGTGAAATCATAGCGGGTACACTGCACAGTGCAGAGGCAGTGGTAAAAGGTATGGTCACTGAAATCCTGAGAAATTTTCAGGTACTTAGTATCAGCCTTTCCTCCAGCGTTTAATGAGCTTTTCGTGGGCTCTTCCAACAGTCAAAACACATATGTACATTTAAGTACATACATACTTCTAATTCTGTATGAACCAATCACGTACCATCTTCCAAAGACACCTCACAAATATTCATGAAAACTTTGTCAATTATGAGGTGTTTTCATTAGAGCTATGCAAAAGAATAATTTCGAATTTTTTAACAAATCAGTCTCCTGGACAAAATTTGCTGTACAATTATCATTAGGACTCACTTCTATCATTATTTTACAGATAATCAGATTTCCATAAAGATGGTAAAAATTAGAAATTTTTTATTTAAAGAGTAAAATACAGGTAAAACCATTAAAACTAATTGAAGTGAGAACAGAAATAAATAAATAAAAAAAAATCAGATTGTTTACCACAACATAAAGAGGAATGATCTGGTATTAAAGCAATGGAATTCCATTGAAAGCAAAGGAATGGGGGTCCTTGGCCAATGACACACATGGATTATCTAATGATGTAATCACAGATTCAGAGAGTCAGATTATGGTTTTTACACCAGTACAATCTTTCTGTGTGAGCTGGAACAAGTTATGTGCATTCTCTGCAACAGATGATCATGTATAAAAAGATGATAGCCGTCCTTTTCTGTCTCCAAGGAATACTGTGAGAAATTAAGTGGAAAATACCTTCTAATATAGTCAAATTATTATAGTATCATAACTTTTATAGCAGATGTTACCATATCTATTACAGTAGAGCCAACAGAAAACTCAGGTTAAGTTTGCTGATGAAATATTAACTAATTTACTAAAGAGATGTACCAAGTCAGACATACTGTATTTGTTCTACCTTTATGATAAACAAGCAAGGTTAGAGATTTTCTTCTTACAACTTTTTTTTTAAACATTAGAAGGGTAGGAATATATAGTCTTTGTGTATGGTCGCTATAGAAAAACATCACTTTATAAGTGACTTTAACTTGTACAACCCCAGGTTAAGAGTATTTGAGAATTTTCATTGATCTTCAGATATTTTTCTGTTGTTTTCACTAGCTTTTGTCCACCAAATCCCAGTTGAACCTCACTCTTACCTTCCTCTTTGTCATACCGCATCAAAGTTTTCCTCATTCTTTTTAGAACTGCATGACTGAAAAATTATCTTTTTATTTTTTCAGCATCAAGCTTGGGATCTTGGGGCAGAATCTGAGTCCAGATTAAGGCATTACAGCCAAACCTCCAGATGATGATTCAAACTACAGTCCTGAATTAGAAAATGCTGAAGTTCAGCTGGGAATCTGAATTCAAAGTTTCACAGTTTTATTTCACGATTGCTAGAGGAACAAGAAGCGACACCAGTAAAATCTCATCTATAGCAGCGACTGGATGTCTCCACAGCTTAATTTCAGATCCTGCAAAGCACTGAGTAGAACAAATAGGTTTCAGCAATTGCTTGGCCTCTTGCAAGAATATTCCCTTTTTTATTTAAGCTAATAAATGGTATACAATCATTTATTTTATTGATAAATCTTAAACACATAATTTGCTTAAAATTTTAAGTCTACTATATACCAGCTTAAAAATGTGTTTAGCACTTCAATAGTTTTTCCTTTATCCTTTTCAAAATCAGTTTTTAGATATTATATCTATTATAGGTTGACTAAACAATTTCACAGAAATCATCTCGCTGAAACAGGAAAACACCATCATAACACAACTCAATAGCAGGTCTACACAAATAGTGTAATAAATCTCTAGATACTACATCACTTCCATTTCTTGCGGAGTTTCTAGAGAATAGGAAAAAAAAGATAAACTGTGATGTGGAGTTCACCATAGGCATGTAAGCCCAGTACAGGCTTGGGGTGGACCTGCTGGAGAGCAGCTCTGTGGAGAGGGACCTGGGTGTCCTGGTGGACGACAGGTTAACCATGAGCCAGCAGTGTGCCCTGGCTGCCAAGAAAGCCAATGGGATCCTGGGGTGCATCAAGAAGAGTGTGGTCAGCAGGACGAGGGAGGCTCTCCTTCCCCTCTACACTGCCCTGGTGAGACCTCATCTGGAGTACTGTGACCAGTTCTGGGCTCCCCAGTTCAAGAAAGATGAAGAGCTACTGGAGAGAGTCCAGCGGAGGGCTACAAGGATGGTGAGGGGACTGGAGCATCTCCCCTACGAGGAGAGGTTGAGGGAACTGGGCTTGTTCAGCCTGAAGAAGAGAAGGCTGCGAGGGGACCTTATAAATGCCTACAAATATCTGAAGGGTGGGTGTCAGGAGGATGGGGCCAAGCTCTTTTCAGTGGTGCCCAGTGACAGGACAAGGGGCAATGGGCACAAACCAAAGCACAGGAAGTTCCGTCTGAACAGGAGGAAGAACTTCTTCCCTCTGAGGGTGACGGAGCACTGGAACAGGCTGCCCAGGGAGGTTGTGGAGTCTCCTTCTCTGGAGATATTCAAGACCCGCCTGGACAAGATCCTGTGCAGCCTACTGTAGGTGACCCTGCTTCGGCAGGGGGGTTGGACTAGATGACCCACAGAGGTCCCTTCCAACCCCTACTATTCTGTGATTCTGTGATTCTGTGATTCTATGTAGTAAATGGAATTTTTGATGCCTTGATAGTAATTCCATTTCATTGTTTCCTAGACTGAGAAAGAGGATGTTGCTTACCTTTGTCTCAATTTGTTTGGTGTCTAGATTCTGAAAAAGCAGCTTTACTTTTGTTTTCCCATCATCTGAAGATCCTTTGAGCTGAGAGAACTTAAACCTCCACAGGACATTCTGAAGAGAAAGACATTTGATTAAGGACTCTGTTACACACTCTTATCTAGAACTATAGATTGATGATCAATGTTTATGTATTAAGATAAAGTATTAGGGTGGTAAACACAGTGCATTATAACAGACTGGTTGCAGAGCAAATAAAATTAACAGCTCTGTATCATATATGAAAGCAAAAGATACAATATTAATATTCAATTATTAAACAGTTATTTAGAAATTCTCTGAAATGTAAATGTTTCATTTAAAAGCTTAATTCTAGAGAGATCCATAAGAATATTTGTATCAGTTTTGCTACGAACCCAATTTCATACCATATCTCGATCTTTCATATTTTAACTGGCTCATCTGCATAACACAGATAATAATGTCTTACATGTTGGATGTTGGAAAGCTGAATTTACTGAAATACGTAACGTGGTTTAAAATCCTCAGATAAAATAAATGATAGAACTGAAAAAATATTATTATTGAATGTAGTCTCACAAACTACAAAAAATATGCTCTACATTACACAGTTCTTTGTAAAATATATAAGAATTCTAAGCTTCTTGGTCTCCTACAGTTATATGTGTAGCATCTTACTACTGTTGGCAAATGCTAGATTGACAGGTATGTTTCAATAGTTATGGACATAGTTTTTAAAACCAAATATTGGGAAATTATTTTTGAAACCAGTGTAAATTTTTGTATTTATTTGAATGTTTTCTATCAATCACCTGAAAAAAACCCAAAAAACCAGAAGGTAACAACTTGTACCCAGACTTCCTACTGATGTTTCCTTAATGCCTATATTCTTAATGAAAATCCTATGCACATGTTGGAATGTGATTCAGTCCCTGGACACTGCTGAGGAAGCATGATCTAAATACTTTGAAGGCTATTTCATAAGCTCACACAGAAAAAAATTTGCCATGTTCCATTTTCCAATATGCCTCATCGCAAAATATTTTTTTCATGTAGACCAGTGCTACCAGTGGTCTTCAGAATCCCACTCACAGACTGAAAAGGAATGCCCTGTAAATAAAAAAGTGTTTACAGAACTCACAAAACCCCTGATTCCATCTCCTGGTTCCCTGCAGACATGAACACCATTGACTTAGACAAACATAACAGATGAAACAAAACCCAACTATGCTACAGCATTGTGATGGTGTCTAAACTTTACATTCATGAACAGATTTGAACTGGGTCAGAGGACCTAATTAGATCACCTAAAAAGTATTCAAAGCTTAATGAATTTGTATCTAAATAGAATATATGAATGTTCTCCATATAATATAATTGCTACAGTGGAAATGAAACAAGAATTTAGGAACAATTTAGCAATAATAAGCATTGCTGGAGTCATAATCTCTCTCAACAGTTGACACCAAGTGGAAAAGAAAAGAATTAGATGGCTCTGGAAGGTGGAAGAAAATGAACACTTTGGGATCCCTTTAACTTGGATGAGTGGCTGGAGCACAGCATAGGGAAGATGAACCAACCAAGCCAACTAGTTAAAAAAGATCTCTGTGATCAGATATAAAGCAGCTGTACACCACAGGAGTAAGTCTGTGATGGGCCCAAAACAGTAAAAGTTGAATGAGTTAAGCCCATGACGACCCTGGAACAGAACATGTATGAAATGCAGTAATTCTTTCAAATAAGTTTAAGAATTCCTCGAAATGGTTCTTGAGAAGAGCTTTCTAAGACACTTCAATTACTAAGAAAAAGTTCTTGCCCTTTTTATTTTGTCTTTTGTAATAAGAAGGGCCTTTTTATATTATTGTACAGACTGTAATAAAGAACATTTTTTAATGAGTACATGAGCTGCTTGCCCAAAATCTGAGATCCTAGGCTGAGAGTCATAGGGCGGACGGGGGACTGGCCTTCATTTTAATATGCCTGTATGAACACCTGCTGTGGTGTAAGACCATTCTTTGCATCAGTAGGTGTCTTTAATTTGAAATTCATTATCTCTAAGAAAAAATAAGGTTTTCAGCAAAATAGCCGTGTCCCTAATGAACTGTTAACTGCTTGACCCATTCAACAATTATTCAGTGTTGGTAGGAAATATTCTGAAAAATCTGTGAGTGTTGGGCAACACAGTCAACTCCAGCTGCCAATTATGGGAAGGAAGATGAACTGTGGAAGCCACTCATTACTGCCTTACTCAGGCTTGAGGATGCAGAGGACTCACACAGATGAACAATAAATGTCTTGAGCTCTCCAGAATTTTTACAGTTTAACAAGAGAAACAATCTATCTGATGTTATTATTTCTCCTTAGGTGAGCACCAAACGTTGATCTAAATCCTTGTCATCATCAACACTGAAGGGAGGCCCTATGGCTCAAAGTCCTATCCTTTCTATAGGTAATATCTTGGTTCTGCTGAATGCAGTAGGAACAAGATTTTAACTATGGCTCATTTTTTGATCATGTACAAAGCAGTATCAATAGAGAAGTTTGTAAGTTTAAAGGTGGGAGTACACCCAATCAATCTTCACATTTAAAAGAAACATTTTGTGTAGTCTAAACCAATGAGAATACTTTCAAGAGTTAATTTGTGGCTATGGGCAAAATGTGCACAATTGTGCAAAAAGCACAAATTCAGAATGCAGTATCACCTGAGGCAGAGAAAGGTATGCAAATGTATTTCCTGAAATTTTATGCCACCTCAGGATAGAATACTTAATGCAATTAGTCTAAATTTTGAAATAACAACAATCTTGGTCATTATTTCTCTCCACAAAGATTTGTGCATTTTGGTCTGACCCCTCAAAATACCCTCACACGAAAACTAGATCCTGTGTCAATATTTCAAAATGCAGTATGTTTTCTCTTAACTCAGAACGACTGACTGAATTTCTTAAATATATATTGAAAAAATCCTTTCAGTTTGGAGCTGAAGACCTTATTTCAGAGGACAAACCTTCTACTGTACAGCTCTATTAAGGCAGAAAAATTTTTTCTACGTGTGTTTACTTCTACTGGGAAACAAATGTATAAATCAATTTAGAATAATTTAAATTAAAGTATCACTGTAAAACAGTAGGATTGTAGAGAGGGCTAGGAAGTTGGCATGTATCATAAACCATCCCCTGTAGGCACCCTGTTTTGCAAGATAAGTGAATTAAATCTTATAGATTATGACTTTGAAATGCATTTGTCCTTGTCCTGTTTATTTTAGACATAGCCTAAATTTCTTATGATGGAAGAATAATTAATCCCATTTTATATCCATAGCTTCAAAATAAATAGAATCAGGTGACACTTTTCATGACTGGTGATCTTTTAAAAATCTTGACATTTCTTCATTACTAAGAAACAAGTTCTCTGCTAAAAATAAACTTCCTTCGCTTTTATTGTTTGAAAAGGAAATTACTTTTTTTTCTGTCTTTCTCCAAAATTTATCTTTACATGCTAAGGCACAAGTATAACTGTTCCTTTCTAGTCACAAACTGACTACATTTCAGTACTGCTCTATAAATAAAAGTACAGTACATTTGGGCAAGAAATACTCAGCATCAACATAAAAAATTACTGTTACTGATCAACATTAAAAATTATGGTTAATGATAACGTCAATAATAGTACAACAAAGCAGAGTTATGTTTTCTTCTCTTTTTCCCCTTACCTTTGTTTTACTGTCAAAACAGGTAAATCCCAGAGCAAAGTCGACTGTGAAACACAGGGCATCCCCTTGCCAACTGCACATATACGTTTTAGACTGGAAAAAAAATGCATGATTTTTGAGAGAACAAACATCATTGTTATTTACCATATAAAAATAATATTTTATGCATTTTTTTTGTGTGGGAAAACTCTCAGCTAGCAACACTGGTACTGCTTTATATTAAAAACTTCTGAAGGTAGGTCAGTATCCGATCTGTCAGCCAGACATTAACTGGAGGTCTTCTATAGTTCAAGTCACTCTTCCAGAAAATACATACCATATTCTTGGAAACCACCCTTTACAAAATTCAACATAGAACAAAACAGGCCAAATCCGACTGTTTCAAACCTTTTGGAAAACTGCTTAGACCTGACCTATTAATTACTTCTGACATCATTTCCTGTCAATGTGCAGGTAAAAGTACCTGTTCAGTGACTGCAATCTAATTATGAAAAAACTACCTGTCTACTTGACTTCTCCATCTGATTTGAACTTTATAGACAGTCTTTTTTATTTCGAAACATTTTTTTAATTTGTAAACTTAGGTGACATGCCAGTGCAGCACTGTTCGTTAATGTAATTAAATAATAAGATTTAATAACTATCACCCTTCTGTTAGCACTGATACTTGCCAGACAGTGCTATACATACACCCATTCTTTGATCACTTTTCAGGTTTGAAAGAAAAATTCTGTTTTATTAACAAAACACAGAACTTCTGTTTAAATTTCTGAGTAGAGTTTTACAGTAAAAATTCAAATAACATTCTTCTTTACATGTGTTTTTAAGGCTAGCTTACTTGGGTGTATGACAGATTCTGAAGGCACACAAAAACGCTGGTGCTGATGTAATATGAAACAGCTTGCTGACATTCACCATTCACAGTTAATGGCAAAAAGGCCGTCGCCTTCAGCATCAGCAGAGATCAGAGATCAGATGCAGTCTCCAGCCTTTCCTCGCCTCACCTTACCAGTGCTTTTTAAAATGATAACCTTGTGCTTTATGAAATGTTTGATTTTTTTTTTCTTTCTTCCAAGGGAGCATTACTTTGCTTTCATTGATATTTAATAAACTGCAATGTTGCCTCATGCTTAGAGGCAACATTGTTTACATGTAATTTTTTGTATCTGGACAGTTTCTTTAAAATCCAAAAAATTATTTTAACACAAGGATGGAAATTGAAAGCATTAATAAACTTGCTTAAGCTAAAAATTGTCCTTTTAATTGTTTTTTGAAGATTTTTAGTATAAACTTCTATATTTAGTAATTGCAAAGATTTCCTCATTCCACTAGTAATATTTAGAGTTGTACCAAAATAATAATTTCTGAATTACAGATACGACATTTTATAAAGGATTTTGAAAGGGCTGGGAATTAAATTATTAGTACAGATTAGTATTATAATCAGCTCAACAATGACAGATGTGTAGATTATTTATGAAGAAATTATTTTGCTCATTGGTGTTCAAAGATCATATTATTTGGCATTTGAAAAGATTTAAGTGATTGATATTCAATTAGAATGACATTTAAATATCCCTACATTTTATTCAGTAATTATTAGGTGGCATTAAGCACCAGTTATAACTTCTTCTCCATTATTTTCCAATTAAAATGGTTATACTAGCTGAGCTCTGACTCAGCAAGGCAATTTTTAAAACATATTAAATTGGATTCCCCCAATGGGTAAGCATCTAATTGCTCAGCCCCAAATGATGAATACTAAAATGAACTATGCACAAATAATTAGCCTGGAGTATTTTACAAATATTAGACATTTGCAAATAGTAGAACTGATCTGGAAATTATTTGCAGACGAATACTAGAGACATACAGAATATGGTGTGTTTTCACTGTGATAAACATTACAAATAGATACATATGGTTTATACTTACAAAATACATTAATAACTTTTTCTTTACGACCGAATTAGTTTGGGTTTTGCTGTATAAATTTAAAAGCTTGCCTACGGCATTTCCTTAATGATTTTGAACAGGTTCTCAGACAGCTCTGTGATAAGGACCCCCATCTCCACTCATTAACACTAGTACAGAGCACTAATTTGTGCCTTTGGAATAAGCTTCCTGTACACTTGCAATTGTGTGATCACCCCTGGTTATCTACAATAGTTCACATGTAAGTTTAACATAAGAAATCTGGGCTTAGCTGTCTTTCATTGAATTTGCAGAAAATAAAATAGCACTGCATATTAGCCAGCTTGAGAACTCACAGTTTAAGCAACAGAGAGGAAAAGAATAGGTTATTTTAAAAATCTTCCTTAATGATTAGAAAAGAGATTTTTCTGGGCTTAAGTCTAATAGCAGCTTATCACAAAACACTTGGGGATTGTAAGCAGAGGTAGATGAGAATCTGCAAGGTTATCATCAACCTTAAGATATGTATTAAAATGTTTTCCAGTCATACAGCTATACACTAATAGCCACATTAATTTACATAGCTCATACACGTATGAAAATCAAAAACATTAGCAAATGTAGTCTTGTGACCATGGTTGGCTTGCACTGCGCCAGACAAGATATAAAAGTTTCTTCCGTTCTAACCTTGGTGGTTCTGAACATTATGGGGATGTAGACTGGGAGTTTAAGCCTGATGGGATTCTTCAAAGTATTAAAAATTCAACTGTTAAAAGGAAGGCCTCATTCTGCAACAGCTCAGAAAATTGTAGTATACATCCTAGATCAATTATTTAATGTTTTCCAAGCAATGATGAGATGATGTGTAGAATAGTTATTTGTAATAAAAGACAATTACAAAACTCGTATCTGTGTATTTGTTTAGGTGTTAGTATCTCCATGCCTATACCTTTAACCCATGAAAAGATCATGAAGTTGGTAATTTCACTGTCCATATGGGTGCAGAACAGTGTTTCTGACTCATTCATAGGAGGAATTTCTTAGACCTCCTGTCCCTATTCAGAAGCATGGCACTGGTTTATCTTTGGCAGTGGTATCTGTCCTCCCAGATCTTCAGAGGGCTTAAGAGTTACGGTGACTATACATATATACTCACTATCCTTCCCATAGACAGCGAGATTTCCCAGAAAAAATTCAGCTTTGATCAATCACCCTTGTTCAGCAGACTGCCTAAGGATCCTGGAGCTCCTGTCCTCCCGATGGCAGGTTCCATTGGATCTATTCTGCAGAACCAATGGATGTCTCAGCTGCTCCTTTGGGCAGACTCATGGCGGCCAGCATGACACTACCATGGTAGCACTGCACTGTAAATGTAGGCAGTATCACATAATACTAATATCATTAGGCACTAATTAGCATTATCTCACCTACTGGCAATACCAGTCTTGAGAAGTCCTGAGCACATGTACTCTCTGGCTATCTTGTCCATGCCTCCTCACTGGGTCCTCTTCACCAGAGAAGCTCATGTGACAGTGAGCAAGCCTCTTTGCTCCAAAAGCAGGAGAGGAAGGTTAAAAGCAGGCCACAGCTTTTCCTTCTTGATAATGAAATCTCTGCCTCTGCTCAGCAAATTGCTGACAGAAAGCTGAACTCTTGTCTGTGCATGAACTGCAGGGGACCGAGATTCCTCGAGGAGGGTAAGAAGGCTGGGTAGGGCAGAGGGTCAGGAAAAAGAGAGTTCTGGAAGCTAAATGGTGGGAGAACAGGGCTTGCATCTAGGAGCAGGAGGTGTCGGTGAGAGTGTGTATAAGCACCTTTCTGCTGCAGCCTTCAGAATGAAATTAAGTCCCTACATTTACCCTAGAGCAAGATTTCAGCCGTCTCATCAGCTGGTCAGTAGTCCGTCTTTCACTCCCATCTACAAAACTCTCGACACTTCCATCCCAGCGTGATCCTACAGTTAAATAACATTATGAGGCTTGAGGAACTGTTGTTATCTACATCAATTAACATCTTCCTTGACTACGCACACATCCTGGGACTCGCAGAAGGTAATTAGTATTGAAGGCTTGGGTCAATTACCTCTTCATGGAAAAAACAGAGACACTTCTTTCATTCTTATCTTCCATCAGTTTTTATAACAGGGAGAGGACAAGTGACATGTTGCTTCAGCACTCTAAAATAAAGACCAATGCAGGATTCTGTCTAACAATGAAAAAAGACTTTACAAATATGCTCAATGACAGGCAAATTAATTTCAAAACTGGCTTTTACGATCATCAGTTACGATGACACCCTCAGAAGCGGGGAATGTGTTTGTGAACAAATCTGCTAACTTAACAAGAAGGGCTTTAAACTCGGTTCATGGGTGTTGGGTACCCAAGTAAAGAGGTGAGTAAATGCTAAAACTGGAGAATGAATGTATGGGAAAAGACTACAAGAGGGACTTTCTTACTTCCACTTAGAGAGGAGGGCATAAATATATCTCAAATTTCTGTACAGTGAGAGACAGAGCCTGGGCAACAAACAGGAAGGGGGGCCATTTCATGTGTAGTCACTGGCCTATGACACGGTTGGAAGCACAAAGTTTGGTGGGTAATAGGCACCGCTGCAGCCCAGACACAGGTGCTTAGGAAGAAGATGCAAAGAAGAAGAAGATGACCTCTCCTCTTGAGTTGTCTTCTATGTGCAGGGGTCCTTGGCCACACAGAAGCCGTGGCATGAAGCCAGAGGGAAGTGAGCATGCATGCCCAATCAGAGGCCTTCTCATTTCAGCACAGACATGTGGGTCTCCTGGGTAGGCTGAAGGCATCAGGAAGCTTGGTTTCTTAGGGGACTGCATAGTCCAAATGCTTCTGAATAAATCTGGACATGCCATAGATTTTTGTGGTTACCGGAACACGAGCTTATTGAAATGCTTTAGCTGGGGGGCCTAAATTTGTGAGTTCTGTCATAGGTGTCTAATGTAGTACCTACGGATTTTTTTCAAGACGTACCATCTTTTAATGGTACTCTGATGCACGATTGTATTCAGCCCAAGAAACAGGGTTCAGATCTTGTTCAGATCTTCCAGTAAAATTCTTTAAAGTGATGACTATTAATAATGTCTGTCAGTTGAGATGTTACATTCTGAGACCATCAACAAAGATCCACCGTAAAAAAACAGCATTTTATACCATATAATTTAAAAAAATTCAGCTGTTGTATAGCTACATTGTGGTTAATTATTGCCTTGCATGAAGAAAAACTTCACTTTTGCTTTAACTACAGCATTCATGTCCAATACATTAATTATTTCTGGACTCAGCTATGTTCTTCTGAGCAGGGATACTACTCGGTTTGATCAACCAAAATACAGAAATAACTACTATACTCCTGTTATAGAATTCAACACATACTTTCTAAAAATAAATGATAAAAATAACCAGACAGCAAAGCATTTGGGCAAGAACCATATCCATATGTACACGGTATACACATTGCACACTGTATTCTTATTACTCACTTCTTCACTTTAACTTAAAATATGTGCTATGCCTCTGCATGGAAATAATATGTCATCAATCCACTACATGCTAAAATCTTAATAAAACTTTGACCTTGCCTAGAACAGTGGAGTATTTCCACTAAAATTAAATTACCATTATTATATTAACCTAATGAATATATTTTTGGAATATTGTTTCCCAGAGACAAGTCATCTGTTTTACACATAAAATAACACAATTCATGTGAACATAGTTTTAGTTGTTCAGTAAAAACAGTACCTACTTCATATATTATAAAAGAGCCATCACCACCTGGTTCTGGTCTTTTTCTGGTCTTTTTCCCGTTTTATAGTTAATTACCAATGAATATAGATACAAGCCAATAACAACAGTGTATGCATTTAGCATGTTTAATTTAGTGATGGCCCCAAAATCCATTAAAGTTAACGGCAAAGCTCTTTTGAGCTCTTCAAGATTTGTCTGTTGCTATTTAATGTAAGAAAAAATAATAAATAAAGCTTAGCCATATGCAGATCAATATTAAGTGACCAAAAATCTCAAACAAAAGTAGAAATACCTCAAACTGAGCAGTTTTCCATATTAAAGGAGTTTATATTTTAACAGTCCATGGTCTCATAAAGACTTAAGAAAGTGAATTGTATACAGATGAGGAGGAGAGTGGAATTCTAACAAGCTAAATGTATATGAAGTGAGTTGTTTGTCATTCTCTATTAAACTGCAGATTAAAATAATAATTTAATCTAATTGTAAGAGTTTTCCCCAGAAATCAATTAGTGGTCAACATTTAAATCATATTAACAGAAGACTCCAGGGTTGCCAATTTGAACTGACAAAATTTTAATTTAATCCAAATATCACCGATATGTGTTTCTTCTTATTTCTAAGACCGAATCCCACCTCATATTACATTTAATATTTTTTTAAATCTTTCTGTCAGTGTGGGAATCTGTAAAAAATGGCAGGAAGTTTGTAGCACTTGTCAGAGGAACTTAAATGCCTAAACAGAGAAGGACCTAAGTGATGTGCTCTTTTGTTATGCATTAGAAATAAAATAATGCACAACACTTAAAATACAGTGAGGGCAAGGAAAAAAAAATTATACCAACAACAGACAGTTTGGAACACAGATTCTTGCAGTAAGACCTTATACAGCAGCTTTTTACAAGCTATTAAATCATACAGGTGTGACAGGAGTAAGGTTTCTTAATGCATCCAACGTATTGACCAAAACAGAAAGTTTGGTAAAAGTTTAATATGGGACCATCTAGGTCATGATGAGTTTTTTTGAAAATTTCACTTCTAGCATAAAAAAAAATGCAAGTAGGATGTGGAAATGATAAGAGCAGTCACAGTTGTTATGGTTGTACTGGAACCATATCTCAGCCCACATACAGAGCGTACTAGGAGGCATACAAAATTAAATGCCTTAATTTTGAAGACAGCCTGCAAAATCTTCTTCAACAGTCATTTTGTGTAGTACCACTTGTGCTGAACAGAAGTGCTTTTCAAACTCTTTGAAATTCCAAAATAGTTGAATTAAAAATGTACATACTTGGCTTTCTCATACTTTAAAATTCTGTTATTTTAGGATGAAATATTTTATATTACATATCATTTTTTTAAAAGTAAAATTTCAGAAGACCTTTATAAAGTGCTTTGAAAGCATTCTCACTCTGAATCTACATTACATATGAGAAAATGAAATGACAATGAAATCTGACATTCATCAAAAGCATAAGGGTTTTCAGAAATTTCATCCAGAACAGAATTCCAAAGCTCAGGCGTATTCTGGTGTATGTAACTGCAAAAGGATCAGTGAAATAATTTCTGTGAGAGTGAATGGATGAGTACCATCTTCACACAAAAAATGTGGCAGATCCACTCATTTGGCCATATGTTTAAGGAATTCATCATGCCACAATTAAAAGGTTACAGAACTGTTATAATTATGGATAGATACAATTAAAACCACCTTATTGAAACAAACCACATCTCATTAAAAATCTTGTATGTTCCTTCAAGATCTGCAGTTGCTGCAATCGAAGCAATTGCATCTAATGCCCCCAAATTACTCTTTTTTTTCATACTTGACTGGGCATTAGCATAACAAAGTACATTCTCTTGTAAAAGATGCTGCTGTAATCTGATGATTGCAAGAAGACATGATAACTTTTTTTTTTAAACATTGAAGCACATCTTTGGTTCAGCATATGTGTATGCAAGAGACACACTGGCACCAAAAGTAAGATTTTTCAAAGGACTCAAATAATGTCTCATTATACTTTCACCAAACTTCAAAGCAAGCTTCTATTGATTTCAGTAGAAGCAGTGCTAGCTCAGTGCTTAGTGCTTTAGAAAATGACGCATATGCTTAATATGTTCATGTTTTAAATGCTGGCTTTCTCAGGATGCTGCTATGCTTGAAACTTTTGCCTTTAGGTCATCCATTACTCTAAGCCACGCTCATAAGTAAAACTTCTGCCACACAACAGCTGTTCTAACTGAAATAAATATCTATCTGATCTAATCTAATCATAATTTGCAATGCTCGTGATATTAGAGCAGCTAACCGAAAAAAGGGTTCTCTCAGTAGAGCTCTCCTTGAATAGACTGCCTTTTCAGAAAAGTTCAGAATAATTGAGATTATTAAGCATTAAACCACGATCACAGCGACACTAGGGCTACATGCGCACATGGCCTGAAGCAGATGTTCCCCTGCAGGGAATTGTGTTCCTACAGGAAGACTGACAGGTCAACTGACTTCTCCTAAACCACCGTAGGTTCAGCTATTATCTGGCAAGATGAGCAGATAATGCAGTTATGGATGCCTACCCATGGCCATAGCATTCTCACTGTAATATGAACCTACGGCTAATGTAAATCTGACAGAAGAAAGAAGATTTGCCACCTCCTCTGATGAACAGGCAGACTGTGGCTTAAACTGGTTGTAGCAAAAGGTAGTGAGAGAATGGAAGTAGGAGGACAAAACCAAAGGCCAGCAATTTAGCAGTGCTCATCCTCTAGCAGTGACATTTCAAAACGCATTTTTCTGCCTTGGCTTCTGTCAGGAACAGATTATGCTTCCTCATCTATGTGCCTGAGCAACAGCTTCGTGGTTTTCCATAAGGAAAAGTAGTGACTTTGATATCGGGCAGAAATCTTCAGGGCATAGTAATGCTTAGGTTGTAATAATATCGGGCAGAAATGCTCAGGGCGTAGTGACACTGTTTAATTTTAGGCCTGAATACTTAGTATAAACAATGCCTGCCTTACTAATGACTGTGCCCTTGAAGAGGAGCTAACAGACTGATAAAAGGGGAACATCCTGCCCAGAAGGCGCCGAAAACTGGACAAATGCTGAAGAATCATGAAGTTAACAAAAATCCAGGGTAACTAGGAAAAACATAAAGGCGGCAGAGGGAGATTGCAACCACCGACTCAATTCAGAACCAGATAGACTGCACCCCCCCAGAGTGTGAGCATGCGTAGTGAAATAAGGAAGGAGTACACTTCTAAGATAAGCGTGTAAAGCGATGAACCAGTCAGAATGTAATGAGCAGTTTCTCTGTTTTTGTGAGAGTATGCAGTCCTTGTGTCTCTGCTAAGCGGGGTGCTGGCTTTGTGGAATTATCACCTAGCACCCATATCTGCGCAAATATGCGACAAAAACAATACCTCTGCTCTGTGTGTATATTGGTGTATCGCACACTGGGTAAACGACCCACTTTTGGGACAACAACTTGAATGTTGAACAGTTTCCTGCCTGTAGATTGTCCCACGTATATTTGCACATAGCTGAGGCAGATTCTCAGTAGCAATCATAGCAATCAGGCTGGCACCACTCATCTCAGTAGAACTCTACCGGTTTACTTCAGCAAAGGCACTGACTTGTTTTTGATACAGTTTCTTATTACATAATAAAGATTTTTTTTCCTGGTGATCTATAAATTCTGGAATTTTGCAGTTCAAAAAAGGATTTTAAGTAGAAATCTCACCAAGGGGCTTTACTGAGTACAAAATTCAGCTCTGAATCAATGATGTTTGGTGTGCTGGTTTTGGCTGGGGCAGAGTTAATTTTCTTCTTGGTAGCTATTATGGGGCTATGCTTTGGATTTGTGCTGAAAACAGCATTGATAACACAGTGGTGTTTTAGCTATTGCTGAGCAGTGCTTGCACAGAGTCAAGGCCTTTCCTGCTCCTCTCACCACCCCACCAGCGAGCAGGCTGGGGGTGCACGAGGAGCTGGGAGGGGACACAGCTGGGAGAGCTGACCCCAACTGACCCAAGGGATATCCCATGCCATATGACATCCTGCTCAGTGTGTAAAGCTGGGGAAAGAAGGAGGAAAGGGGGGGGACGTTCAGAGTGACGGTGTTTGTCTTCCCAAGTATCATGTGATGGAGCCCTGCTTTCCTGGAGATGGCTGAACCGCTGCCTGCAATGCGAAGCAGGGAATGAATTCCTTGTTTTGCTTCTGCTTGCACGCACGACTTTTGCTTTACCTGTTAAACTGTCTTTATCTCAACCTACAAGTTTTCTCACTTTTACCCTTTTGATTCCCTCCCTCATCCCACCAGGGGTAAACGAGCAAGTGGCTGTCTGGTGCTTAGTTGCCAGCTGGGGTTAAACCATGACACTTGGACTGGGATTTCTTTTTTCTACCTGATTCTTATAAAGGAATCACAGGCAGAAAATAAAAGGGAACATCAACTTTTGAAAACATATAATAAAATATAAAAATTCTAAGGTAATATTACTCTATAAATTTAAAATTCCATGAGAGTAACTTCTTGACAGCTTAGTCGCTTCATCCTTATTTAAGTATGTAGGATCATCTGGAAAATAATAACAAAACTAGATTCACAACACATGGTTGTTATCTAAATATTTGGATTTATAAATAAATATATATATATTAATATATATTAAAAAGTCTTTGCATTTATGCTTTCAATATGAATAATTTGTAATTTTAAGAATATACTGCTAATTTTAGAAATATTGGTGTAGCTTCATGTAAATCAACATTCTGTATTAATCATGTTTAAAATACATCATACGTAAACAAGATTTAATTCAACAGCCTTGCAAATTGGTACATTCTCTTGTTTTTTAAAAAACTATAATAGGTGCATTTCTTGATTCTCACCTGGTATCTGAATTGTTGAATTATTAATCAGTTAATCATTTTTACAAATGTATTTACATTTAATCCGTAGAGTTCTCAGCATCTTTTTTGGGCTGAAGAATGGTGGGGTTTTTGCATCAGTGTGAAAAGGAATTAGAATCTCATAGAATTTCTAAAGATGACCAGTTAAATTGGTATTGTAATAACCTTTCTGTACATAATCAAAACAATCTAAAACTTAATTGTGTAATTAAACTGAGTGCTTCTGATAACAAAACGATAAGTATCTTTTAATGACCCTATAAATCTAACCTAAGTGCTATTTAACATCTCACCTGAATTTAAGGAGGATATTCACTTTGCTTATTTGTTTGTTTCAGAAATTAGTTCTGATATTAGCATATGGTGGCGTTTCCATTTTTAACAGGATTCCTATATGTAATTCTGTTTCATATAGGCTTCATCATCATCATCATGGAATATACAATTAAGATAGCATTTCCAACTTTATTTAACATTTTTGCATTTTAAATATATTATTTGGAACTCTTAAGGATTACACTGTGATCAACCAAGCCTGCTTTACATATCTTCTCACTTTACCGTCAGGAATTCATAGATTCGTTAAGTTAGAAATGACATAAGCTAGTTCTTATTCAGACTGCCTAATTTCTGTTAGATTTGTTTATTTAAGTGGACTTCTTTTGCTCAGTCTTAGACAGTGATTTATACTCCCATTTCTCAAGCACCACTGAGTTCCCAAAGATGCCTAGAAACGAGTGTGTTTTGTTTTGATCACAGAATTACTAAGACACCCAAAGTCTTCCGAACATCTCAGAAATCAAGTAGTCGGAAGAGTTAGATTGGTCTAGACAGGAAGATGAGTGGAAAGATTCCTAACTTCTGCTCAGGTCCAGTGGTGACACAGTCTTTAAGATCTATTCTGATTACAATTAACTTGACTTTTAGCAAGATCAATTCAAAATGCCACTGGAGAATGACTAGAAAACACCTTTTGTGTAACATTCCAGGAAGGAGACCCAGAAACTAAACTTTTTTTAGGCTGCCTGGATCCGAACATCACAAACACTTTTCTTCTGTTTTCTCTAAATCCAAAAATCTTCAACTGGACTTGTGCCTTTCATGCTAAAAAACATTTTCAGGTGGGGCTAACTGCACACTTCCTTGCAGCTTGGCCACCATACAGTGGGACTGCAAGGACTACAGATTACTGACCGGCACACATCACTGTTCACACTCTCAGTGGCTTGTTGAACACTCAACTTCAAGCTTATACAAAGGCATGTTGGTAAAATATGCATTGATGTTCAGTGGCAAAAAAAAAATTGTTTAGATGCCATTTGAACTTTCATGTAAAGGAATTTCTCTAGCTGGCTCGTAATTTTGAAATCCTGATGAGTTTATTGTTACCTCCAGCAGACTGAGAATAAAAGCGCAAATAAATAAATTAATTTTGTCTCTTTCTGGAGCTGCTTGAAATATGGGAGCTATTTATCCACCTAATTTGGTGAAAACATAGGTGTTTAAAATAGTGCAGTTTTGCACAGTTCTTTCTTTTTGATCTCTCTTCATTATAAGTGATTACACACATCATAGAAACAAGTAGGTGATCTGAAATACAAGCATTGCTTTTCATGTTATAAACTGATTATTGCTTATGACAGGTTAGGAAGTAGTATATATGCATACAGCCACTATTGCTATTCTCTACAATACAGTTAACTGAACGCTCTTATAGAGAAATGATAAGAAAATACTGCTTTTCTGAAGAGGTTATTGAAATCACTTCTGCATGTTTTCAATTAGTTCTAGTGAACCCTTTCAGAGAATTTTTAACAAAAATAAACATGTAAAATTAAGTAGAAGTCTACAGACAAACAGCCAGCAGTTGTAGGAATGAGGAGATTGCATAGATTATTTCCTGAGCTGCAGAGGACGGATAAGAGGGAAGTATTACATGGACAAGACTTCTAAAGAAAACTTTAAAACCATAAATCTTCACTAGAAAAACAAGAGGTGAAAACCAAAACATGTCAATGGATTCTGAAAGGATTTGTACAATAAACAATGTATATTTCATGGAAAGCAACTTCATCTTTCTCAGACAAGAATATTATGAATGGGTTAGAAAATAATTAAAATTGCTCAACTAATAAAATCTATTACAAGATATTAACAAGGAAAGTAAAAAATATGAATAGAGGATATAAAAAAGTAACCAGGACCAGACACTTAATCAGAGATGGTCCATCAAGCAAAATGGGAAAGAGATACAAAGCTGAGGAAAGGATACTATGTAAACCACTTCTTCAAAATAATTACGTGATTTTTTTGGTGGGTTTTTTTTTATTTGTTTGTTTTAATTATCAGTAATGTGGTTGTAGTCTCTTCAGGCATTTTACATAGATCATCCCAAAGAACTTGCAGTGTATGTTCATATGTATGTATATATGTCTGCACATATACAGAAATGCTAGAGACTGGAACAAGAAGATGGTGAGGTAAGGATACTGTAAGATAGGTTACTCTCTTGCCTCTCATCTTCCATAAGTGTGGAAAACTGCTCATGCTCATGAACGAAAACAGAGATTGGCCAGACCAACCAACATTGAAAAGGAACTCATTTAAAAAACAGAAAAGAAATTGATTAATTGCATTTTTTTTAACTATTTATTGTTTCTTTTTTAAGGAATTTTAATCATGGTGGTTTAGCAGCACAATATTTGGGGAAAGAAAATCGAAATGGGAATCCTGCAGAAACAAAGCTCCAGGTTTGTGTGCACAATTATTCCTAATAATTATTTTTGCATTTATCCAAGAACAGACATAATCAGCAAGCAATTCTGAGCCACAATGAGCCAGTCTGGCTTACATGTTCAGCATCAAGAATCTCACTATAGAGAATGGTTTGTTCTTAACTCTTAGGAAAACAAGCAAATTTTGACAATGCATACAAAAAGACACAACATCCACAGAAACAGATACATGTTAACTGAAATATAAACAAGGAAAACATGGGATAACTGCATCATACACTTATGTCCACTATAAACTGTTTTTGGATTTCCAATAATGTTCACATCACATGGACTTAAGTGAAATATTATTACAACAGTCATGAAAAATTAGGGGTGTTCATTATTTTTAATGTCTATTCCTCACAGGAGGAATTTGTATCTTTTCAAGAACATGAATTTTACTGCTAACATTTCTCTTAGCACAATACATTCATATCCCTGTCCTCAACAAATATGTATTATATTTTTATTTCCAGGGTTTATTTGTCTGTCAAGATCAGTCATTGAGTTACAGAACAAAATGGAAAGAAGTTCGCAAGAAGTACCTACCTTGAAACACAGAACATAACCACGATGCAGCAAAACTTCCTGATTATTCTGTCATGATTGAGTGGAGTCCAACTTCTGACCTATTTTAATTTTTGCAGTAACCGATATCAAACAAATTTTTTTGTCCAAGCAAAGTAAATGGTTTCATGAAACTAGGTTATGCAGCTGTATGAGGATCCGCAAGAGCTTGCAGCATCTGCAGCACAGCTGGAAGCACGAAGGGAAAACGTCCTCTCCTGTTTAAAAGTTGCTAGATAAATGAGGAGAGTACGTACCCACATCTACTCACTATACACCAACTGCAGGTATTTTAGTGATACTGCAGTCGGTGATTTTCCCCCTCCACGTTTTTTTCAGTCTCCTGAGAACTCTTCCATCTTGTGAAGCAGATTCCACTTCTGTCTTCTGCCATCCATGTAACAAGTACAAAGTTTTAAGACGCCAAAACAGTTAGCCCAACTTTTCTATAGCTGACAGTAAAATGCATTACTGTCACTCTTTCCTCTGTCCATCACCAAATACTATTGCAATATCCTTCTCTGTTCTTCTGTGGAAGAAGACTGAAGACCCCAAAGATCCAAATCATCCTATCAAGATGCTTCTGCATTAATTTAACAATCATATTCAAGGCTCAAATGAGTCAAGATAATTCCCTTTGGAAGGAACGAATTGAGGAAAGGGAAGAATACTGAGAAAGTAACTTATAAAAGACAACATTGAAAACACATGGAATAAAATCCCATAGTCCTGACAAGACTACCCCGAAGCGTAAAAGAATTAGTAAGAGATATGGAAAAAGGGCTAGACTTTTATTTTTGAAGACCGTCTACACTGTAAAAAACTTTAAAAAAAAAAGAAAAATTACTTCATCTGAGCATCATTAATTGGTCTTGCACTGTTTAGGATGTTCCAGGTGAGACAGAGAGGCTTGCTGTTATTTGTGGAAGATGACTGAACTTGTAGTTATGATTGAGAGGACTGCACTGTCCATCTTCCTCCATTGCAATGCTAACTTTCATTACCAACCTCATGGAAATATTTCTAACAGCACTTCTTCTACCCTTCCACTGCCTTCCTGCCCTCCGCCTACCGCATTTTTACTACCCCCACCTGTCCAAATTATGCCATCAGCGACTACAATATTTTTTATACAAATAAAACAGAGATATTTGTAGCACATGGATTTAACATATGTTTGCTTGCTATAATTGTTTGTAAACAGATTCATTATATCAGGATCACTGAATTTCACAGTTTCTCGGTAGACTCCCTTTTGTAAGCATTTGCAGCTTGAAATATGGCTTTAAGATAGCTGAAAGGGGAACAATATTGTGAGGGGGATTTCTTCCTGTTTGTTGCATTCTTTCCGTCATTTAACACTGCTGCCATTTTCAGAACAAATGTATAAAAAAAATCACACAACTTGTGCAGTATAAAATTCAAAAGCACCTTTGAACGTACCATTGTACCCTAATGTTTCTTTTCATAAACTGTGTAAGGGCAGAATCTTCTCAGAAATACAATTCTTATAGAAACACCAAACATAAAGAACGTGTACAGGATAAGGTTAACAACAATTCTGTCAAAGACAAGATCCTAGTACGACCCTCAACAATAACAGAACCAAGCCGCATTTAAGTAAGAATGGCTGAAATGACAGTGCAATCCAACACCTGCCATGAATCTAGCCCAATCATTTATGAATAAAATCGAATTTAAAACTGCAGTTATGGTCCTTCTCCAAAAGAAAGAATTTCTATGGACAATCTAACCTACTGGTGACAACGTTCAATTTTCTGGATACTGAAACGTTACTTCTTTTTCTATGGTTTGAAATAATCTATATAATGTTACTTTGCACGTCATTCATGTTGCTTTTGATATCCTTCTGAAAAGACATTTGAAGCAGCATTTATGTTTCAAAAGAAGAATGAAAATAGTGGAGTCAAAAGTTTTTTCACTGCTGGAGAGTGACCACAGTGCTTTGCATCCTACTGACATAGTGGTTTACAACAAACCTGAATGTATGCAACTGAGTGAGAGAAAATTAAGATATGGGAACACACATATGGAGACTTAAGCACTGTAATCAGGATTTTAGCTGAATGCCTCTCCTGGAGGTTTCAGACAGGTTGAACCACAGTTGGAAGAAATATTAATGTCTTTTGTGTGATATCAGCCTAGATGATTGTTGGATTCCAATAACAAAAGACCATTGCACAAGCAAAGAATTGTGCCTTAATTTTAAGATGGTTAGGTTGTAAAAGAACAACAAGTTTTGAGATTTAACAATAAATACTTCAGAAAATGAATCGGTTACAGAACCAGCTAATCTTCACCCTTGTTATACTTAACTATATATTATCTGCTTTTTATATAGATAATAAATAGGAACACTGAATGGTTGGTCAAACAGTTGCACTCATGTGAGAAAATATTTTATGCATACTTGATACGAATTATTATTCCTTCTTGATGCCCAGCAATTTTTCAGGAACAATACATTGTTTTCTGAAGAACTGCATTCCTTCTCAGAAGTGCAGAAGCAACAACATCATCATTACAGAATTTTTTTTGTTACCTCAGTGGTCTGGAGAGACAATTGGAAGGGTTCTAAGCAAGCACCTGCAAACCTCACTAGAATCCCAGAGTTTCTGAAATTTAGAAGAGCCGATTCAACACCCCTGCTAGAACTCCTGCTCCTTTCAAGCTGTGCTAATGCAGTATTGTGATCCAGTGCTCTCACTATGGTAAACATCTTCAGAAGGTCCCTGCAAATCCGAACATACAGGATCACGCTTGCATTTGTGCTAAACCTTGTAAATATGTTTTTAACTGGAGAAGTCCTAAATCCTTAATCCATATATTCCCATACCACTGGTCCAGTTCATTTAGGAGTATGGATCTAGATATGCAGCAAATAACTTGTCTATATAACAGTACAGAGAAGCTTTAAGTTGCAATGTAAATCAAAAATCAATTTATCTTCACACCAAAAAACATCTCCTTTCAAAGAAAGTATCTGCTTTTGGATAAGCACAATCATTCTTTGGATTCAACTCACTGATTCTAACAGGACCTTAGTCACCACAATGCTAATAGACACTGATATTTAGACAACTATACCAGGAATCTTGATCTTAAATTTAAAACCACCTAACGGGAAGTGCATCCTCAGATCTGAGCAAATAATCGAATTGAGAGAATCCTACTAGCCAGTAGAAAGTGATAATATGCTGTTTAATTTTCAGAATTTAAGATAATCACAGACTTCCCTCTCATTTTTATGCTGTCTTCAAACTCTTCCAGTGTTAACAAGGATGATCCCAACTTACAATTAACAATGTAGGAGCAAAATATTTCTTCTTTGAAAACAGAAACATTATGTAAAATGTAACATATTTGCCTTATGTGCGTGGAAAATAAGCTTTCTGGAAGAAAATGTTCATGGTGGACTAAAGAATCTCCACAGAGATTGTTTTCCAGTGGTAAACTGTATTAATTTCCAGTTTGTTATAACGAAGGTCAACTTCCAATTTTAAAAGTGTCGTAACATGCTCACAGACTGTTATTACATAGACATTGACATACAAATATTGATGTGATGATGAAGAATTCAGAAGCCTTTGGTGTATTAAAGTGTACTCAGATACTTAGTCATGGAGAACATCAATCTGATGCAATTATTAAACATACAAATTATCTACAAACTTGTTATACTTATTTTACTGAGGAAATGGCTCCAGGATTTAAATTATTCATTACTTACCCCTGTCCTTTGAACTTCCAAGAAAATTGCTCTTTGAAATGATTTCTCCCACACTGCCAACTCGTTGCCCAGCTCTACATTGAAATAATGACTCTTGCCATGTCCAACCATAACACTGAAACAATATGGCCTCTGGTCTTCAAGATCAAAGTCCTGATGAATACCTAAATACAAGTTTGCTTGTAGCCAGCAATCATCAGCAAGCCAGAGCTGAAAGACATGTTTCAGTATGTGATTCTTCATCTAGCAAAAACAAACAGTTAAAGCAACATTGTCTTCTGTAAGTGGTGGGTACTCAGACATGTTATGTCATTATTTTAATAATTACCTTGAACAAATGTTCTGAGAATTAAGTAATAATTTCAAAGGCAATTTCTCTCCTTTCTTCATATTCATTTCATCCTGCATCATGTAATCTGACCTACTTCTGCAGTTCCAAAATACTGTCAAAGTTACCTAAGCAATACATACGTAATTTAAAAGGAGTTCATAGCAATATATTGTTTACAGTGAAAAGGAACAAAATCCCTGAATTGTCTGAATACAATTCAAGAGCTGTGTACCAGCTTTACAGGAGAACATAACTATTCTGTTCTAAATGGGTTCCAATACGCTAAACACCAAGGAATGCAGTAACTTATGAAGTACCCAAGGGCTAATTCTGGAAATGACAACGTGAGCTTTCATATGTCCCCTGACAGCTGCCAATGCTGCTCTGCAACTACAGCGGGAGTGAAGTGAGATCCTGCCATCACCTTCAAGATGAATTGAAGCTTCACATTAGTCTTTCATAATAAAAAAAATCCCTGTAACAGAATGTTTTGTAAATGAAATAAATTCTTACAGGAAACTTCCCTAATCTTTCATGATTTTGTTGATTAGCATACATATAGAGAAAAATAAAATAAGCTACTGCTTATAGATCTGAGTATTTTCACTTACTGAATTTCCAAGTTAGGCATTTTTTTTTAATTTCTATTTATCAGATAGGGCCCTTTCTTATCTCCATTCTTCTCTGATGGCATGTGGTAGAAAAGATTGAAAGAACAAAAAAAGTAATTTTCAAAGAGAATGTTATTTCTTATTTTCTAAAGTCATCTTCAAACAGAATTTTATTTCTCTAGGAGAAAGGAAGAATAGGAATAGGAAGAATTTTCTTTCTTTCTTTAACTCTAGGTTAGGTTTAAGAGACTTGACTCTAGTCAAGCAGATCTGAGATAAAAGCAGTCATGTTTGAGTGGACTTAGGTGGCTGTGCAAAGACCAGAATGCAGCTTTGCAGTGGTACCCAAGTCCTAGAATCTTGTAGTCAGGATAAGCTTTATAAAGATTTAGAAACTATTTTTCCAGAATCTCTAATAGTCCATCATAGCCTACTGAGGTTATAGTTAAAACTCCATGCACATGAAAACAAACAAATAACTAGAATTTGAGCATCCAAATGCAATGTAAGGTATTTCGATACATGTAAAATAAATGCTTAAATGCTCACGGTCTTGTGTCCATCCTGTTCTAGAGGCACAAACAACCGCCCTTGAAGGACAGAAGTGAAAATCCACTTCATAGAAATGAAAACCAGAGGAAACAAATGCTCTGCTAGCACACCCTCCTCTGTGTACTGCTCTCATAATCACAAACAGGATTCATATGCACGTTCGTGTATGCAAGTCTGTATTTATATGTATGTATGTAGGAAGTAGTCATGCCCCTGTACTTGGCACTGGTGAGGCTGCACCTGAAATACTGTGTTCAGTTTTGGGCCCCTTGGGCCTCTCACTACAAGAAGGACATTGAGGTGCTGGAGCATGTCCAGAGAAGGCCAAAGAGGCTGGTGAGAGGTCCGGAGAACAAGTTTTATGAGGAGTGGCTGAGGAAACTGGGGTTGTTTAGTCTGGAGAAGAGGAGGCTAAGGGAGGTGCTGGTCTCTTCTCCCAAGTAGCTAGTGATAGGATGAAAGGCAATGGCCTCAAGTTGTGCCAGGGGAGGTCTAGATTGGATATTCGGAAAAATTTCTTTACTGAAAGATTGGTCAGGCATTGGACCAGGATGCCCAGGGAAGTGGTGGAGTCACCATCCTTGGAGGTCTTAAAAAAAATGTGTAGATGTGGCACTTCAGGACATGGTTTAGCAGGTGTGGTGGTGTTGGGGGGACGTTTGGACTTGATGAACTTAGAGGTCTTTTCCAGCCTTCATGATTCTATGATTCTATGCACATCTAAAATACAGCAACATTTTGTTTTAAAATGCCATTTCCATATTAGATTCTTATTTCCCATGTCATAATAAACATAGATGAGAAGCTTACAATTAGGTAACAAGTGTACCTTGACTTAAAATCCATCTTTCATGAGAAGATGCAACAGCACTCTCCACCACAGCTTTGTACTAGTTCTAACCAGCTTCTGAAAATCCTTACACACAAACTCCATCTTTCTAATCTGCAATGTAGAAACTTTAATCTCTTAACAGTTTTTTCTATTTTTGGGATTTGCTTACTTCGCCTCATTGTTATTTATACCAAAGAATCACAGAAAAGAGGTTAAAGTGATGAACTTCAGCTTTTGCACTTTAGCTAATGTATTCATGAAAACTGGCAATTAAGCATTCATTTATTAAAATGTCAAGAACATTAAAGAGTTGAATCTTGGGTAGTTTATTTCCCACTTATTTATCTTCATGAAAATGTATCACCACAGAATTTGCTTTAAGGATAGACCGTCCTTGAAATTACCAGAATATTCAAGGAAGGACCGAGTTTCAAATCAGTAGTAACATTTCAAGGAAAAAAAAACAAAACCCAAACCATAGCAAAAACTTTTCAAAAGGCATAACGAGTATATATTTCATTGCTGCCTGACATTTACCAGGAAAAAGGACATTTTAAAAAAGCTTAAGGAGACAGAGCAAATAAGCTGGGACAGAGCCTCTGCTCTCTGCTGCTGTCTCAGTGATGGGCAGGACTTGAAGTTGCCCACGCGTACCCAGTTGGAGGCATGGTCACACTGAAATAATGCTATGCTCATGGGAATATGGCTGTGCTCCTGCAGCCTCTGCTCTGCAGCTGAGTTGAAGTCCTGGACTCCAGGATTGCTATTTTCCTGGCATGGCACTGCCCAAGACCGTTCCCTCTCCCCACTTTTCCCAGAGAAGGGAACCTTCCTCCCCTGCCCAGGGACACCAGCCTTACAACAGAGAAAAAACAGGCAGTGATGGGCTGCAAAACTAATAGCTGACATGAGCAGAAGCTCTTTTAGCAGCCACTTAATGGGACTGACACCTCTGTAAAATGCAGACGTTCATTCATGTTTGAGAGCTATTTGTTCTAGATTTCTGTCAAGTTCTGCATGCTCCTTGCTCTGTTGGTTGTAACCATCACGTTTTCAGTTTATCTTTTTTTTTTTTTTTAAATCACAGTCAACAAAACTGGTGTAGGAAACATGCCCATGTTGTTGAAAGTCAGCTTGGAACAAGTAGTTTGAGCAGTCAGGACATGGAAACTCCCTGTCACCCCATTCTTTGAAGAATTTGGTCATTTAGGGCAACAGAGAACTCACCTCTATGCTGAAAAGGGCAGAAAAGGGTAATGGAGTGTTAATGCCCAGTCCATGTTTTGGTGGGTTTTTTTTGTTTGTTTGTTTTGTTTTGTTTTGTTTTTTACACTTTTCCTTCTGTAAATTGTCTTGAATAACTGTGTTGCATCAGACAAAAACATCCATAAGTAGCACTCCCTTAAGCAACGAAAATCAAGCAGTTCTGCTTCAGTGCAATGTTAAGTCAGGATCTGTACAGGTAACGAAACAACAACCTTCCTTCTCCACAACCATGTACATGGTCACAGGAGGAACAGCAGAGAGAAGGAGAGCAGCTGCTGAGAACTAAAGGTGATTTGAAATTTTCCAGTGAAACAGCACTTTATCTGAAAAGACTGATCTTGTGGTTTTTCTTTTTCCTGATAATATGTTTGGTTTTATTCTTTTAGGAAAGTAGGCTCTCTTCTAGCCTTACCTCACCTGCAAATTAGTTTTTTATTAGCTGTTAGACAACTAAATTAATCCATCTGATGCAACATATAAGAAAATATCTTTTGTAAGTCAATTCTTTAAACAGACTGCTAAGGTTTTGCCCAAAATCCTTGCTTGGGACAAGCTAAACAGAAAACATGACAGTGTCTCTAGGTGGTGGAAAGAAAGAAGAAATCTGTGGTACACAAAAGAATGATATAATTTTATACTTCTAATTACTGAAATTACAAAAAGTATCTTTATGTAGACCAGGAATTACAACAAAAGCATTCTTCATCACATTCCCTTAAAAATATGAGCCAGTAAGAATAAGGCAACATCCAGCTTCACTACACTTAGCTGTGGGTCTTGCCTGTACTTCATATGACCAGCTCTAATACGGAAACATTTCTTCAACATGGAAACATTTGAGTAACTTGCTCACTTGGAGCTTAATTAATTTTCCATATTTTCTTACATTTGCATAGCTAATGCACTGGCCATTACAAATAACTTTTTTTAACAATAGGTGAACTATTTGAATGTTAGCTACTCCCAGTTAAGATTAACTTGAGCTTATCATTAACAGGAAGAGGCAAGCTTTCTTTACTAAATAATATCATTGTAATCGTTAAGAAACCTACCTTGTGAATTTTAAATAGAACCTCACAGAGGTTATAGATTTTTTCAGCTCGTACCCAGTCTAGCGTGCTTACCTATAATATCAAAAAAAATATTAACAACACATTCTTTACTCTAAAATCATGTACAGATGAAAAAAATTAAAGACTTCACCCATCATTATTCTATTGGATGCTCTAAATATAAGCACGTTACTACATTTAATATCCAGCATTTAGAAAAGATTGTCAAATAGCATTCAGTTTTTACAGAAACAGCATCTACAGGAGTCTCACTATAATTAAAAGGTATTAAATAATTGATGTTTTTTTCCCATTATTATTACAATATGATGGAAACCTCTTTGTAATCTCTGTGGTGAGTTACATAAGCATATGCTAACACAATACGCTAAAACAGAGAACCCAGAGTCTCAAACACAGAGTCATTCAACTTCAAGTCTCAATTGAAAAAAATCTTACTATCAACAGACCAAAATATGCTCCTAAATTCAGGTTTGAGTTTACATACACTAGGGCACCAATATCTTAATATTTATATTAAAAACTGAAAAGGACCATGTGACTGCAATATTTGAAATGAAGAACAATCTCAACTGTGTGCTTAATAACGAATATGGAAAGACATATTTTTCATTTTCTGTTGATTTCCTTACTTTATCCTGTTGACATGACAGGCTATTAAAATTTGACAGAATGATATTTGAAGTTTTTCCCTAAATTCTAGTTCGTGACATAATGTAATAATTTGTTTTATTTTAAAAACAGTACCTAGCCTATGTAGTTCAAGAAAAAAAAAAAACGAACCTCCAGGTAAGAAAAATACAAGCAGAACACACATTATTTTGATTAGATATTTCAGAGCAAAATCCTAGCACTTGGTGAATGCACAGGAATGGCTGCATAGATATATGAAGGATTTGACTAAATTGTAACTCTGAGGCTTTTGGCACATGGAAATAAATGTTTTGGTGACTCCAATAGCAACTTGGATGCTTTAAACTACTAGGGCAGATGCAAATTTTCCCTGTTCCTGCCCCCCTCACAAAAGGAAGAGAGCAGAAAAATTAAATTAAATTATTCAGGTAAAGCAAAATTTGGTTGTTAAACATCTGGCTTCTGTGGATGAAACTTAACTAGGGAAGAACTATGAAATTCAATAACAGATTCTTTTTCACTGTATTCACAGTAGCACATAGTTCACCTATAATAATCAATCTTGTTCCTGATGTTTTGCATGAAGATCAAAATGAGTTTTTAAAATTTATTTTTAAGTTGAATTTCCAGGTCTTCATAAATTCTAAACCCTTCAGCAATATGGTAGTATAACGGTGAAAATCCAAACCACTAAAACACTTCGGAGCAGACTGATGTGAATTCTACTGGTTATTAAATGTTATTTTACGGAGTGCTGTTGGAGGAGCAATGTGAACTTGGTGTTAGTTTCTTTCTGCTCATATGTGGTCTTATGTCTACTCCAATATTATTGAGTAGAGCTCACAGCTATGTGTTTCAAAGCAGTGTTTCAGAATTTACCTGAATTCTTTCTCCTTAGTGTGGACAGCATCCCACCTACATTCAGACATCAGAAGTATCTAATCTTAACAATCTAATCTAATCCTTAACAATCTAATCTTAATTTCAAAATATTGAGAAAGAAGAAAAAAAAAAGAAAGCAGCACTTTCTCCCGGTTTCTGTAACTTAAGGTTGTATCTTTAACTTCTAGATGACTAAATTTAGATGAGATAAATCACCTATTGTAAATGTGACTGAAGGCCACTAGAAGAGAAAGTTCTATCACCACATCTTTTCAGGATATAAAGGGAGTTACGTTCTAGGGTTCTCCATTTGACAGTTTTTGTATTTTAATACTCAAAAGACACAGGTCACTTGAATACACTGCAAGCAGCAGAATATGTAAAAACATGTTATATACTTTCTGGTTTATGTTAAGCAATTTCTCACCATAAATTAAAGCTTGAAACATTACTTACAGTGACCTTGAAAAGTACTTACTACTACTTTAAAGGAACTTCGTCAAATTTAAATCTTATGTTAGCTGTATTAGAAAATCAATCTCAAGCAATTGCAGACATCCTACTTGTCCTCCCATCACTCCACAAAATGTAGCAATTTGTAGAGGCAAACATTTCTAATTTTTAGATTTCTGTTACTCCTTTCCTTCTAGTAAGGTCCATTCAATATTTTCTTTGAGTTTTGTTTTATAATTATTCCTAAGAGTGAGCAATTAAACAAGTTTAGAAACAAGCAATACTTAGGAACTATAAAGCTGATTCATAAAGAAATATACATTTAAACATGCTCACAAAAAGCAACCATCACAGGTACTTAAACCCTTATTTACAGGGAAATCTTTTTTACTTTGATGGCTGTTTTGAAAATAAAATAATTAAATAATACAGGTTTTGGCCCATTACTGTTGATCCTGAAAAGGAATCTTCATGCTTCTTGCAAAATAAGGTTTACAGCCTAGAATGGTGGCTAGCTCATTATCTGGTCTTGAATTTCTTGAAGGCAAAGATTCTTTTCAAGCTCAGTTAAAAGCAGGAGAATCCTTCATTCCTATTACAGGCTAGACAAGACATAAAAGCATAAGCATCGACTTAATCTGTTGTTTGTGAAACTGGATTTAGTGACACAGGCTATAACCTAAAGCTGTTGAGACATGACTGAACTTTCATTTGCTCATATGATTTGTTTTGATTCCTGAAGATTAATTTAAACTGTTGGAGTTCTTTGCTGCTATTAATGATGCTACCATGGACAATGGTGACATTGCTGTGTCATTAAATTCACTCTGAATACTTCAGCCTTCTCCCCATTATCCTGTGCATCTCTTTCATCCTTTGATTCTCTGTAACCTCTTACGACTTTTTCAGCAGAGGTACCTAGTGATGATGGTAACTGTTGGAACCTATATAAGCCAAGATTTTCTCTTACTGTGTATGTCAGAGAAAGGCTACCATACTTAAAGAGTGAAACGATCTGAATATCACAGTGTGCAAGGTCATCAGAATACAAATGACGTGTTGAGAGGGATTTTAAGGAGGGGAAACAAACACACTACAAAGGGATACTATAATCCAAAAAG